>NC_056725.1:1954116933-1954456233 GCF_019279795.1 Protopterus annectens | reverse complement strand
CAAAAAAGCCCAATCAAATACCTCATCTACTGTCCCAACAAAACAATCAGATTCTGCACAGCCAACTCAGGACCCTAAACCTGGCAGCATGGCAGATAATGTAACCATACAAACCACGCCTCTCAGTAAAGCTGTGATGGATGTCATTTTAGAAGCCAGAAGGCCTAGTTCTAGAAAATCCTATGCTGGGAAATGGAAAAGATTTTGCGCTTGGAACCAAGCTCAATGAACTGATACAGCTGTTCCAAATATTCCTCAGATTTTACAATACTTAACTGAAATGCTGGACAAAGGCCTATCTTTTTCATCAATTAAAATCCATGCCTCTGCCATTTCGGCTCATTACAATACAGAGCCACCACTCTTTTCTCATCCTTTATTAAGGCAGTACCTCAGAGGAGCCAAAAACCTAAGGCCTCCAAGGAGAATGCCAATACCTGAATGGGACCTCAATTATGTCTTGGAAAAACTCACCTTACCTCCTTTTGAACCAGCTGCTACTGCGGATATAAAGTTCTTATCTTGAAAAACAGCTCTGCTCCTAGCAATACCCTCTGCAAGACGAGTTTCAGAGCTACAGGCTTTCATGGCTGTGGAACCCTTTATCATTTTTTTATCGGGACAGGGTCTCTCTGAGAACAAACCCTACATTTATGCCTAAGGTGGTATCCAGTGTAGCCCTTAACCAAACAATTCATTTGCCAACTTTTTATCCAAATCCACAGAACAAGGGGGAGAAAATTCTGCATTCTTTGGATGTACACAGACAACTTAGATTCTACTTGGACAAAACTAAAGTTTTCAGAAAGACAGAACAATTACTAGACGCATATGCCACATTATCACAAGGAAAGGTTATCTCCAAGCAGACTATTTCAAAATGGATAGGTCACTGCATTCAATTCTGCTACTCACAGCATGGCAAACCAGTGCCTAAGGCCATTAGGCCACATTCAACCAGAGCTGCAGCCACTTCTGCATCCTTTCTCGGGGGAGTACCAACCAAAGACATTTTAGAGGCTGCTACTTGGAGTTCAGTGGATACCTTTACAAAACATTACAATCTGCCTCAATTCTAAATCCAGGGCAGGCTTTGCCACTGCAGTTCTGCAGGGCCTCATAGCCGCTCCTAATGCTGTTTAACTCCAGCCACCCAACCATAGCTTTGGGACTCAACCCAAATGTAATGACTGCAACAGTGAAACACGAAGAACATAGTACAGTTGTGTACACTTACCATAAATGTATATGTTCAAGTGTATTCACTGTTGCAGTCCAGGTTACCCCCAGCCATCCCCCTTATTTTTGCTGGAGCTTATCTTTAGTTCTCTAATCTATACAACCTGGGTGGTGTATTTGCTTATAGATGAAGGTAAAGCTTATTTTGGTGCATGTATGTTTTATTTACATAATTTTAGCCTACACTTTTGGGAGCAACTGACATCTGGGGCAAGAAAAACTGAATAAAATGGTGTTGGCTGCATCTTTTATACCCCTGACAACCTGATGTCAGGGAAGAGGTGACAGCAACCGACGCAGGACCCAAGACTTTGGAATTCAGGTCAACTGAGGGCAACCTGCCAGCAGGATAACCCAAATGTAATGACTGCAACAGTGAATACACTCAAACATCTACATTTATGGTAAGTGTACACAACTGTACTGTATGTATACACAGACCATCTTTATTTGTGTACCATACAGTAATGTATGCCATTACTGACAGCAGATGGATGTTGATGTATATAACCAGTGATGTATGCAAGGCCCACACATAACAGTCGATGCAGACAGTGCGAATATATATCATACTGTGGTGTCCAGGCTAAGCCCTTCAATTCGTACAGCATTTGACAACAGATTTGCCTGCACGATACCTACCAGTCACCAATATCAGATGTAGTTCAGCAGCCTCCAATTACACCCTTTAGTCAAGGCCTAGGGGGACAGTTCATTACTTGTGGCAATGTCAATGTATCTGTCACAGGTATGGTCCCAGGCCAACAAATGTTGTGGGTGTCCACGCTATGACTGGGATGATGGTAGGAATGCTAGCAGTGGTAAATGATAGGCCATTACCTAACAACCCCTACCCGTATCACAGCAGGACAAAGGCTGCCATATATGTGGAGGACAAAGGCAGGAACTCAGGGCCATACCCGCAATATTGCAGTAACACACCCTGGAAAATGCTGTTGTTACAGGATGTGTTGCAACATACCCTTATGCAGGAATACGACATCAGGTACACAAATGGATATAGCCATGTACTGCTAGCATGCAACACACACACTGCCAGTGTAATATCTGACACAGGACCTGTGTGGTGGACAGACAACACATAATAGGCACACCTCTGTCCGGCTAGAGGATGGCCCACAGTAGTGAGCTAAGCAGACAGACTGCAGTCCAAGGTAAACTAGTATGTATACACACACACACACACACATACACACCCTGTAACACCAGTACTATGCATAGCATTACACCACTCTACTCACAGTCTGTCTGTATGTCCTGATCCTCCTACATATATGTGGCTGCCCTGAGTGTGCAGATACTCCTGTAAGAGGTAATGCTACCTGCTGTCTGTAACATTGATGCCCACACACAGGAAGGATGTCCATCGCACAGGGAATGTGCAGGAAATACGCCCACATGATGTAGAGATTCATAGTGGGTGGTTGCCATGACAGTGGTAATTGGAAGTACTACACATGCGTAGTTAGTTATATACATATATATATATATATATATATATATATATATATATATATATATATATATATATATATATATATATATATATATATATATATATATATATATATATATAGATATATATATATATATAGATATATATATATATATATATATATATATATATATATATATATATATATATATATGTATATATGTATATATATGTCTATCTGGATACATACATGTCCATATCATCCCACCATATGTCCTGGACATGGAGTGTAGCCCTACCCCAGCCCCTATAGTCCCAATGTAGTAGTGCAGGGGGATGTCTGGTACGTATAGCTGGTATATTAGTAGACATTTGCTACTGTCATTGGGATTGCTGTCACAGACACGGTGTGTGTGGAAGGTGACATATGCTCATAACATGTGTGCCATTAGCTACTGACAGACATCCTAAGGTTATCATAGTACAGTACCTGCATATATAGCAGGCTCGACAGCCATGTCACAGCACAGGGTAGGCCACACCTGTGTGACAGTGCATAGCCACAACCAATGTGAACACAGCCACATATGGTACGCTAGCATACTAATACGGTATATGGACTATCTGTCCTATACCATCCTCATATGTGCCACTCATAGCATGACCCTACATATACTGGGCTGCTACAGAGTCCAGTCTGATGGCTGTCTGTGGTATGAGATGTGTGTGTATGGCCCTACACACATGTAAAGTAATACAGTACCATACAGTGGGGCAGCATGTAACAACAGATAGAAGGGGAGCTAGGACAATGACATCTACCACAGTCTGTACACAGGCCACAGTACATATTAACAATACACACACTGCCGACATTCACCATCACTACACAGCCCTCAGTACTGTAAAACATCCACAGAATTTCCTGGGTATGGCATTAAGTGTAACCCCTACTGTACGTGATATGTGTAGCACTCTGATATATCACTGACATGTTATCACATATATTGACACTGTTTACGGTGTACAGCACATATGCACCACTTCATTCACAACATATGTACAAAGGTTGATAGAGGTGTGGCTGACAGCACATACACAGGGCCAGTATAGACATGTTGCTGTGATACCCTCATTAACCTACCATTGTAATGGAGTTTGTTGCAACATATGTACAATGAGGGATATGTAGTCAGTAACTGTCACGGCCTTCACAATCAACAGACTGCAATCCTCACAGTACCGTCTGCATTCCACGGATAGATGCATCGAGGCTAACATATGACACCAAAGGCACAACACTGCCCAGTCTGCAGATGAGCCTGCAGATGGGGATTCCTGATATACATGGAACTGACATGGCAGGTATTGCGACATGTACAACAGGCTTATCCAGACAAACACTGTTAATCCAACCTTACTCCACATGCAGTATAGCAGCACTTACAGTTCATAGGCAGGTCAGGCATATCCCCCTCCTGTTTGTTGCCCTCTTCCCACAGTGTATGTTGTTAGAGGTAAATCCCCAACCCATCTAAAAAACTGTTTGCAAAATGACAGTTCTAGCTCCTGCTCACAGTGACAGACAAGGGCCAACACCACCAGGATGTTCCCAGGTAGTGGAGTGGATTTCCATGCAGTTGACTATGGGAATGTTACCACCCCTGTTCCAGATGCAATCGATGGAGAAGGCCTGCAATACATGCAGAGGTCATCAGCTGATCATGAGCATCACGTTAAATACACATGCTGCTGCCTAAGCAATGCAGGTGTGGGCCTCCACACTCACCAGAGAGGGTGTGAGGGAGGCAGACAGAGGTGAATATATGTCAGGGAGAGGTGGGAGGGTAAAACCGATGCATGTTTGTGTCACACACCTACCAGCACAGGGTATCATACACCCAACAGCTATGTAGTGCTATCACAGTCCGATGCTGTTATTGGATGCACCACATGTGTTGTCTGGTGGGGAGCACTCAGAACAGATTGGTGAGTGCCATCTGCTACAGGGATATGGTAGATATACAGTAGGTGACGTACACATGTCTGTCTGCATGAACAGGTGCCAGCGTCAGCACAGGGATGCACACACATTAACACACTTGGCAGGGCCAGGAGTGCGACCTGTCACTAGTGGGATTGCCACAACACATCAATGTGCAAGAAACACATGCACCACATGGGTGATACGGAGGTCATATGGGCAGTGAGTATGAGGGGGTGTCAGACATAAGGTGGCATGCTTCACTGTGTCCTGGGGGGAGCAGTGCATGTGAATGTGGACATATGCACCATACAACACACACACGTATACACAGGGTCCAGTTTGGACATGCATGGGTGCATGTCTGCACGGGTGTGTGGTGGCCAACAGGCTATACAAAGGTAGGCAATGGGTATACCTTGGCATCAGCCCACATGACAATGGTCTGCATTGTGGCACAGGCCTTTAGCTTCAGCATTTGCTCACACAGGTGGGTATTGCACCCGTCTTCCAGGCACCTGGGCAACCATTGTGTGTGGCCAATGCTGTACATTACTTGCCATGTATGTGTTCCCTAGTCCATGACTTGGATGGTGTCTGGGATGTGCACACATCTCACATGCATGTATAGTGACATGTGGAACTGTACCTGACATGTCTGGCCCATACTGTGAACACAACTTATCATCAGATGTGCCAGTCTTGCACATGTGTGGTAGGGAGTGGTACTGATCAGCAGATTTACCCTGCACCCACATTGATAGCATGCTAACAGCATTTCCTGATGTCAGTGTCATCTGTCCATACAGGCCATGTTATCAGGCATGATATGTCCATTGTAAGTCACATGTGAAGGCACAGTGGAGTTGTGAACTGTGATTGGCAGGCCGTGATGTCACATATATGGTATAGCTTTGCACCCCAGCCTCTCAGCCATTTACATCTGTTATCCCTGTATGGTTCACATTGTGATATATAGTAGGGCCACCATAAATGTAATTAGCAAAACCCCTTCACAATGCCCATAGGTGTCACAAACTCACAACCACCTCTACACAGGACACCATTTACAAACACACGCAAACACACACACACACACACACCTGTCATGTCTGGGAGTAGACCCCCTATCTAGCTGGTGTACTACACTACAGCACTACGCAGTTATATTACGCGCCATGGACATTACTGAAGTTCATCTTCCCCAAAGGTGTATTTCACAATTAATGACATCAGCAGGACTACCAAAGTAGGGCATTTGTAATGTACTGCAAGTGAGCAGCCTATAATGCATTGCTCCACACACAGACACTGAGACACACACACATCACATCCGGAACTGACATGGATGGAGATGGAACACTACCACTATTCTAAATCACACTACAACAGTACACAGTTACAGAATGTCCTACGGTGATTACTGGGCTATCAATTTCCCAGAGGTGTACTTCTAGATGAGTGACATCAGCAGCCTTGGCAAAGTAGTGTATTTGTATTGTATGGAGTGTGGGTAGCCTAAAAAGCATTGCCCTCTACCCAGTCAGTTGCTACAGCTGGGGTTTGAACAACTACCTAACTAGTTTATCACACTACAGCAATACACAGTTACAGGATGTGACACGGCGATTACTGGGCTATCATATTCCCAGAGGTGTACTTCTAGATGAGTGACATCAGCAGCCTTGACAAAGTAGTGTATTTGTATTGTATGGACTGTGGGTAGCCTAAAAAGCATTGCTCTCTACTCAGTCAGACATACACACAAACACACACAGTTGCTACAGCTGGGGTTCGAACAACTACCTAACAAGTTTATCACACTACAGCAATACGCAGTTACAGGATGTGCCACAGCGATTACTGGGCTATCATGTTCCCAGAGGTGTACTTCTAGATGAGTGACATCAGCAGCCTTGGCAAAGTAGTGTATTTGTATTGTATGGAGTGTGGGTAGCCTAAAAAGCATTGCTCTCTACCCAGTCAGACACACACACAAACACACACAGTTGCTACAGCTGGGGTTCGAACAACTACCTAACAAGTTTATCACACTACAGCAATACGCAGTTACAGGATTCGCCACGGTGATTACTGGGCTATCATGTTCCCAGAGGTGTACTTCTAGATGAGTGACATCAGCAGCCTTGGCAAAGTAGTGTATTTGTATTGTATGTAGTGTGGGTAGCCTAAAAAGCATTGCTCTCTACCCAGTCAGACACACACACAGACTCACACACAAACACACACAGTTGCCACAGCTGGGGTTCGAACACCTACCTAATTAGTTTAGCACACTACAGCAATACTTCATTACAGGATGCTCCATGGTGATTACTGGGCTATCATGTACCCAGAGGTGTACTTTTAGATGAGTGATATCAGCAGCCTTGGCAAAGTAGTGTATTTGTATTGTATGGAGTGTGGGTAGCCTAAAAAGCATTGCTCTCTACCTAGTCAGACACCCACACACACACACACACACACACACACACACACACAATTGCCACAGCTGGTGTTCGAACACCTACCCTAACTAGTTTATCACACTACAGCAGTACGCAGTTACAGGATGCACCACAGCGATTACGGGCTATCATGTTCCCAGAGGTGTACGTCTAGGTGAGTGACATCAGCAGCCTTGCCAAAGTTTAATATATGTATTGCATGGAGTGTGAGTAGCCTAACAAGCATTTCACTCTACACAGTCAGAGACAGACAGGCACACACACAAACACACACTCACACAATTGACAGGTCTGGGGTTAGTACTACTACTACCTAACTACTCTGTCACTACAGCAGTATGCAGTTATGGGATGCGCCATGCACTTTACTGAGCTATAGCTCTCCCAAAGGTGCAATTCACATTGGATGACCTCAGCAGGCTTGTCATACTACTGCTATGGGGAGGGCAGTGTGTGCATGGGCCATACCCCATTCATGTGGGGGTTTACATGCCACATGTGAGCACACACGAGGTCATATGTCACATGTGCATGTATACAGCTACTAGATGGCTGCTTCTTTGTACAGTCTTGTTGCACAGCTGGCACGTACACCACATAGTCTGTCATGCTGACAGGTACTGGTGGCTAGTATCCACAATGGGTTACATCCGCACCTCATGTGTTGGGGGCCCTTAGGCTGTGTGCCAGTTGGAACAGGCCCACATGGCTCCTTGTCACAGTCACCCTCTTCCTCACATCTATGCCCGTGTGCCTGTGGCATATTATAGTGTGTTGTCCTTACATATTTGTCTGCATTCCTATCCACTGTGTGTGCAAGGAAGGAGTGGTGCATACTGACGTGTGTTCACACTGAGAACTGCAACTTCCATATATGTCTGGTCCACTGGTGTTTGCAGACATGGCCTTCATGTGTTTAAGTGTGTGAGCATGCCCAGTATGACCTTTCAGTATGTTGTTGACTGACATTGCCTTCATTGCTCTAAGTGTGTGAGCATGCCCAGTATGTTTGTTTATCTGCATATTAGTGTCTGACTTCCTAGCCTTCACAACTTACATCTGACTTCCTGGCCTGCTGTGGTCTGTCTGTGTAGGCCTGGGGGAGGGGTTACCCATAGGGCACATTCGGAGGCCATAGTACAGCATTTGTTTGTGTTTGTCTTCACCTGTCCTGCTGGCTGACTGCTGCTGGGTATGTGATCCTTCCTGACTGGTATGTGTGGCTCTTATGGACACCCCTGTCACTCAGGCCATTTCCTGCAGAGAGTTTTGTCACCCTTTTTTAGTACTGGCTACTATGGTGACTCCAGTATGTGTTACAGATCTTATGCTGCCAATATGGGTGTCTACTCTCTGCTGCCTTGACATCCGGCCACCCAATTCCCTTGCATGTTCACATCCATACCATAGCTACAGGTAAAAACACATTCTACTCCATTGACAATTGGTAAGTTGATTGACTTACCTTGAGGGTGTGCCAGACTTGAGGATGGTGCTGGAGGGCTGCCTATGTTGGATGCACATAGTACACTCCCTATACATGGTTAGGCACAGGTAATGTCATGTTTGGCATCCCTTTTACTGTCTATGTGCGTCAGAGAGAGGTGTCATTCCCTGGGGCCATACTGTGTCAGTGTATATGCTATGCATTGTCTCTTTGCCAAGGCCAGGGCATACTGGGCATGCCCCCTTCTGCCTACTGGAGCAGGCTCAGGTTGTTTCTCCTCCGAGTCTCTGTGTACCTGCACAGGCCTTGGCACTGGTGGGGGGGCTGTGTGGCCCTGCCCCATGCTGTTCCTGCTGCAGTTGTTTCCACAGGATCATATTGTGTAGCATAGCACATAGAATTACTATTTAGGTACATGTAGCTGGTGAATACTGCAGGGCTCCACCGGATGTGTCCAGACACTGGAACCATGACATGAGCATCCCAAACACATGCTCTATTATATGTCTGGCCTGGGCGTGTGCATCATTATGTCATTGTTGTTCAGGTGTGTGCATTTCTGATGGGTGTCATCAGCCACAGCTCCAGTGGGTACCCAACATCTCCCACTAGGTGGCCGTAGGGGATGCCCACATCGGCAAATCTGTGGTACAGCTGCATCAGTTACCATATGTGTGAATCGTCATAGCTTCCAGGGCAGCCAGCACACACATTCAGTATAATGCCTTGGGCATCACATACGACCTGGCAGTTGATAGAAGGGTTGCCCATGTGGCTGATGTAGGCCCTACCCTGCTCAACGGGTGGTGCTTTGATGTGTAAGTGCATGCAGTCTATAGCACCAACTACCCCAGGGTAGTTAGCTATTTGGTGGAAGAGATGCATATTGCGGGTCACCACCTCACATGTGTTGAGAAAATATACGTGCTCACTGGCATGTGCTGACATGGCATCCAGAAATTGGTGCAATACTCTGGATGCTGATGCCTGTGAGATGCCCATGTCATCCCCATTTGTAGTTTGGGGGGTATCTGTGGCTAGTATACCTAGGCCTACACATACCTTGGTATACACTGGGATGGGTTCCCCTTGGCCAGTATGGTGTGTTAGGTTTGGCCTGCACAGCTCAACGATTTGCTGTTGGAGGTCTCTGTCCACCCTATAGCGCTCCACTATCTCCAGCTCATGTAGCTCCTGGTAGGTTACCCTGGGTCTGTACACTCTTCTCTGTCTCCTCACTGTGGGTTGTTCAGCAGCATTGACATCCTCACCACCCTCAGCCTCTTGCACATGTTGTTCTATGTTGCCTGCTGCAGCCCTTCTCATTTTGTAGGTTTGGTTTTAAAATGTCCCCGCTTGTGTACACCGGTGGTGTAGAGTGTAGAAAAACCAGGGGGGTAGGTGTTTGCTTGGTTTATAGTGGAGTTCTGGGCTGGGCTGGTCTGCTTCCTTTGTGATTAGCTGCTTCTGATACATTTCACCTGGCAGTTCAACTAGGTCTCCTTGATTACCTTACTACTTCTGTTTTCCATTCCGATTGCCTCCCTGTTTAGGTCCGTGTGCGCGCCACACAAAATGAGTGCTGAAATGTACACGGAGCTGCTTTTTCCTGGTTTAACTTCCTTTTTCCTCCTGTACAACCCAGTGTGCGGCACGCACACATGCTTACACTTTGTAAAGAGTGCTTGGCATGTTTAGACACACCCCTAGCTTAGCTGTGCTATGCTAGGAGCAATCCCGAGCCACAGGTCTCCAATCCACTTTTTCTAAAGTTATGAATGTTGTCCTATCTTGCTATTTACTCATGTATTGAACACTATGTTTGTCTTCTATTATAGTTTCTTACTATTTGTATATATATATATATATATATGTGTGTGTGTGTGTGTGTGTGTGTGTGTGTATATATATATATATATATATATATATATATATATATATATATTAAAAAAGGGGGGTATATATAGTTCTATACCATGTATGTGACTGCATGAATCTTCCAGAGGATGCCTACATGTAGAATCAGTAAAATATGTTGTCATGCTTGCATGTGATTTTTAGATTATCAAGTAGTTTGAGTAAAATAATAAATACACATATTGTTAGAACTATAGATATTATTGTGTCCATTCTTTTCCCTTAAAACCTAATACATTGCAGATTTGTATGCCAACAGTAAACGTAATGCTTCATTTTTGTTTTAACAAGCAGAATCAGTTTACCCCAACATTACTAAGTATTAGAAGTATTTGAAATAACTTCATGCATTTATCCAGACAGTAAAATGCAATTACTGTGTTAAAAGCACATCACTGAATAGCTTTGTAAATAAAAAACACTTCTAGTAACTTTTTTGAGTAGATTTAGCTAGGATTACATCTCTACAGTGTAGAAAAGCTGATATAGTTTGTTTTAGAGTCCAGCAGCTGAAATCTGATGTCTTTTTTGTCGCAGAGCGTCGTGTGATGATGACGAAAGTTCAAAGGTCACATATTTCCTGTTTTCACAAAGTGAATCATCTGGGAAGCTGCTATGAGTGAAAAAAATGGCTGTACTGCACTCGAGACACTCAATAGGTGAAGCCTTTTGCATTCTAGCAAGAAAATCGTCTCGTGGACAGAGTTAGCAAGATTTACATCTGTTTATGGAGGGAAAAGGAAACTAAACATGCAGAATCATTGAGATGAAGGTAAAAAAGAAACTGTTATATCAGGGAGTTGATAAATATCAAAAGTGACAATGCCTACCCTATTAATGGATACAGTAAATAAGACAGTAAACACATATACTCCGTTATAAGTATAAAATATCAGTTTCCACACATTATTACTCCCATTACCATCCTATTATAATAAATAAGTCAGAGTAAACTTGGCAAATGTATTTATGCTGTCCCCCCAAGTACTTCCCAGCGTACATCACTATCAAGTTAGAAAAAAGAAAAACATATTATTGCTTACACTATCAGCAGTTTTACTAAAAGGATCTAGCGCCTCTAAGATGTTAATAGCTTGGTATTATATATATTTTAATGTGCATAAGGGCACATATGAAATACACAAGCTGTTGACAATACACTAGTTACAGTTAGTATTTATACAAGGTGCCACTCCAACAATCAGCAACTAAGGCTTTTATATATATATATATATATATATATATATATATATATAAAAAAAATAGAAGATTTTTTTTTTACCTTTAAGTTAGTATTTGTTCATTTCGGTTCAAAATATTTAGATAAATTCTGCCAGATGAGTAAGGATGCAAGTGGCAATAAAAAATATTTACTTTCCTTTTAGTTTTTTCTTGGTATTTTTATCATTTGTGAATGAATTACCATTGACAGCTTGTCTTTTCAGACTAGGTAATGAAATGTCCATATCTTCTAATTTATCCAACTGTTTATTCTTTCTGACAAACTCTGCTGCTCCTTTGAGGTTGTTGAATATTTTTTGCCATTTGAGAGAGTAATTTTAATTCTTGCAGGGAACAAGATCTGAGCTTTTATGTCAGCTTTCTTCAACTTTTTATGTGAGGGACACATTATTTGCTTTTTATTATTGTAGTGGAGGTATAGTCATTATCAAACCTTATATTTTTCCCCTCAAATTGTATTGGATTTCCCGACCAAGCTGTTCTTAATACTATGTCCTTGTCCTGTGTGGATAGGAATTTAACTATAGTAGATCTCACTGCATTAGGGTTTTTAGAAGCAGATGTGCTGGATAAAGACATGTGGACTCTTTCAATCCCAAATGAGACTCAGGAAGGTTTAATGTTTTGGGCAGCCATTCATTTAAAAACTGGATCATGTTATTTCCTTCCATCTTCTCGGGTATCCCATATATCCTGACATTGTTCCTTCTTGATCTGTACTCCAGGTCTTCGACTTTCTCAAGTAAATGATTATTCTGTTTTAGAAGGAAATCAATTTGGGTGTCATTTTCCATTTGTCTCCCATCAATGTCATTTACAGTTTCTTCTATGTCTACTATTTGTTCTGAATGTTTGGTTATAATTTCCTTCAGGTCTTTTATTTGTTTCTTACTTTCCTTTTTCATGTTCTCCATAATCTTTTCTAAATTATCCATCTTCACTGAGAGGTCCTGGATGCTGGAAATTACTGTGTGAAGTTTCTTTTTCATGGAACTGTCCTGAGGAGATGCTCTTGTGTGACTCATAGTTTTGTCCGATTGTACAGAGCTTCAGTACTTCTGGCAGGAAATTTCTTGATACAAACTCTGAAAGTTTAATTTCTTCTTTGTAGATGGTCGACAGTACTAAGAAGTATAACTTGTAAAGAAAATTTTCAAAATTATTTAGGTTAGCACCTAAAAATCCTGTCAGAAACAATCTTTAGAGACAGAGCATCAGAGAAGTGCTGCTAACACTTAAGCATCTTGGCCACGCCCCCAGTTTCTCCGCCTTGTGTTCTGACTGGAGGGCTTCTCAAACGATCTGGAATTATAAGGTTGATAAGTATATTCCTTGGCACTTTAACTTTTCAGAGTTCTGCGTTGTCTTAAATTTGCCTGACTGAATTATTTTATATATTTGCTGACTTTGTTGTTTTCTCATCTGTTCTGAAACTGGTTCCACCCCATTCCTTTGGTGGTGTTAATGTTTATAAAACTGGTCTAACAGCTTTTGTGTTATCTGATTGTTTCAAGGCTTGCTGATTTAAAAAAATAGTCCCTATTTGTAAATTCCTGCATACACTGTTAGAATCTCCTTGTGTTCTGACTAGAGTGCTTCTCAAACAATCTGGAAATATAAAGTTGATAAGTATATTCCTTGGAACTTAATTTTTCAGAGTTCTGCATTGTCTTAATTTTTTTTGCCTGACTGAATTATGTTATATATTTGCTGACTTTGTTTGCTGTTTTTTCATCTGTTCTGAAACTAGTCCCCCCATTCCTGTGGTGGTGTTAAAGTTTATAAAATTGGCCTAACCGCTTTTGTGTTATCTGATTGTTTCAAGGCTTGCTGATTTAAAAATAGTCCCTATTTGTAAATTCCTGTATACATTGTTAGAATCTCATTGTGCTCTTACTGGAGTGCTTCTCAAACAATCTGGAATTATAAGGTTGATAAGTATATTCCTTGGCACTTTAACTTTTCAGAGTTCTGCATTGTCTTATTTTTGCCTGACTGAATTATTTTATATATTTGCTGACTTTTTGTTTTCTCATCTGTTTTGAAACTGGTGGTCTCCCACCCACCCACCAACCCACCATACTCCTGTGGTGGTGTTATAGTTGGCAGCTTTGCAGTTGCCCACCACTACTGTAAATTTGATCTGGGACACTCCTGCCAGTCTAATGTTCATTCTGTCTGATACAGAGAGAACATTTGAGAAGGCCAACCCACTTAGTTTCTTAATCTTGTATTATCTTCTGCTCCTCCTTCCTCCCTTTTCACTTTATTAACAAAAAAGGTCACTCTCCTTCTGTTCTAACTGAGTGAGCTTCTCAGCTGATAAGTATATTTTTGGCATTTTTCGACTGTTCAGAGTTGAATTTTAGTTCGGAATACATTTTGAATAAATTGCATTTATTTAAACTGTATTTGCTTTAATACTGCTATACACTCAAGTGTGCTAGCTTGTACTGCACTTGTTTTTAGTGCTGCTTTAGCTGCTTTCTGGAAAAAAAATTCTAAGCTTGTTTCCTGCCTTTCATGTAACTAGTCTAGTCCAGATAAAGATTTGCTGTATCCAGGACTGTTGGTAAGCTTCTGAGCCCCCCAAGCCTTTCTGTGTTGGAGGGAAGCCTTCTAGCTTATCATTGGAAGTGGTAAGCACTAGGTAGCCTATCTACCACAAGAGGAGTGGTTTCTGGCCCAGAAATTGTAGTTTATTGGCTGTTTGGGCAGTTTTTCCATCTCTTTCAACTTTCTGGTTTAAAAGCCTGCATTGCACTTGTTTCCTGCCTTTTCTGTAACTAGTCTAGTCCATATACAGATCTGCTGTATCCAGGACTGTTGGTAAGCTTCTGAGCCCCCCAAGCCTTTCTGTGTTGGAGGGAATCATTCTAGCTTATCAGTGGGAGTGGTAAGCACTAAGTAGCCTGTCTACCACAAGAGAAGTGGTTTCTGGCCCAGAAAATGTAGTCTGTTAGCCATTTGGGCAGTTTTTCCATCTATTTCAACTTTCTGGTTTAAAAGCCTGCATTGCGCTTGTTTCCTGTAGGTTGATTGACTTACCTTGAGGGTATGCCAGACTTGAGGATGGTGCTGGAGGGCTGCCTATGTCAGATGCACATAGTATACTCCCTATACATGGTTAGGCACAGGTAATGTCATGTTTGGCATCCCTTTTACTGTCTATGCGAGTCATAGAGAGGTGTCATTCCCTGGGGCTGTACTGTGTCATGGCATATGCTATGTATTGCCTCTTTGCCAAGGCCAGGGCATATTGGGCATGCCCCCTTCTGCCTACTGGAGCAGGCTCAGGTTGTTCCTCCTCCGAGTCACTCTGTACCTGCACAGGCCTTGGCACTGGTGGGGGGCTGTGTGGCCCTGCCCCATGCTGTTCCTGCTGCAGCTGTTTCTGCAGGATCATATTGTGTAGCATAGCACATAGCATTACTATTTAGGTACATGTAGCTGGTGAATACTGCAGGGCTCCACCGGATGTATCCAGCCACTGGAACCATGACATGAGCATCACAAACACACGCTCTATTATATGTCTGGCCTGTGCGTGTGCATCATTATGCCATTGTTGTTCAGGTGTGTGTGCATTTCTGATGGGTGTCATCAGCCATGGCTCCAGTAGGTACCCAGCATCCCCCACTAGGTGACTGTAGGGGATGTCCACATCAGCAAATCTGTGGTACAGCTGCATCAGTTGCCATATGTGTGAATCATCATAGCTTCCAGGGCAGCCAGCACACACATTCAGTATAATGCCCTGGGCATCACATACAACCTGGCAGTTGATGGAGGGGTTGCCTGTGCGGTTGATGTAGGTCCTACCCTGCTCACAAGGTGATGCTTTGATGCATAAGTGCATGCAGTCTATAGCAGCCACTACCCCAGAGTAGTTAGCTATTTGGTGGAAGAGACGGCATCCAGGAATTGGTGGAATACTCTGGATGCTGATGCCTGTGAGATGCCCATGTTATCTCCAGTTGTAGTTTGGGAGGTACCAGTGGCTAGTATACCTAGGCCTACACATACCTTGGTATACACTGGGATGGGTTCCTCTCGGCCAGTATGTTGTGTTAGGTTTGACCTGCACAGCTCAACGATTTGCTGTAGGAGGTCTCTGTCCACCCTATAGCGCTCCACTATCTCCAGCTCATGTAGCTCCTGGTAGGCTACCCTGGGTCTGTGCACTCTTCTCTGTCTCCTCACTGTGGGTTGTTCAGCAGCATTGACATCCTCACCACCGTCAGCCTCTTGCACATGTTGTTCTATGTTGCCTGCTGCAGCCCTTCTCATTTTGTAGGTTTGGTTTTAAAATGTCCCCGCTTGTGTACACCGGTGATGTAGAGTGTGGAAAAAACAGGGGGGTAGATGTTTGCTTGGTTTACAGTGGTGTTCTAGGCTGGGCTGGTCTGCTTCCTGTGTGATTAGCTACTTCTGATACATTTCACCTGGCAGCTCAACTAGGTCTCGTTGATTACCTTACTACTACTGTTTTCCATTCCGATTGCCTCCCTGTTTAGGCCCGTGTGCGCGCTGCAGAAATTGAGTGCTCAAATGTGCACAGAGCTGCTTTTTCCTGGTTTAACTTCCTTTTTCTTCCTGTACAACCCGGTGTGCAGCACGCACACATGCCTACACTTTGTAGAGTGCTTGGCAGGTTTAGACATACCCCTAGCTTAACTGTGCTACGCTAGAAGCAATCCCGGGCCACAGGTCTCCAATCCACTTACAGTATGCCTGACACCCCCCCACATGATGTCATCTATATTCTAGTCTTGCACCTAGCTATTTATACTGTTACACTCTTGGGACCTGCCTCACACCCTGGGAAAATCTGGAATTCACTAGCCCTTCCCTCATTTGCATAGGATTGCTTGCTAATGCATAGTTACATGTCCCACACTGAGCCTCCCCCCTTAGTAACCATTACGCACTGGCCTGGTTGTCTTCTGACTGCCATTGACTTGCATGGCGGAATACTGATTTTTGTTAGAATACTTATTTTAGGTTTATTTTATTTATTTGCCCCCCAATCCCGTTTGTGCGTCACTGGTTTATGCTTAATCAGGTGAGACTGACGAAGATAAAATTAAATGTTGTTTAATTATTTTATTTTACATTTTGCAATGCCAATGGCCTTCTACGTGGACATTGGCATGCTTCCTCAATGCTTTGCAGCCTTTATTTGGAGCTGTCATACCTCAGTTTTGTAGATTGCTCAACTGTACTCAGTTACTAATCGAGTACATTTCTGCACACTGCACTCGTCCTGCACGGACGTATGCCAGCTTCCTGGATCGCATATTACCCTCATTTGCATGGTTTTCACCTGCAAATAAGGGTAATTTGGATACAGGTGCTCAGTCCATGCAAGATTAACCTAAGAGCTCACGTGCATGTCCCGGGCGTTCGTTCCTGGATCGCATGTCGGCCATATTGCCGAAAATAGCTCTTACACTAATCCTGCACGCTATAAAGGGCTTCATAAATCTGGGGGAAGGATTTGTTAAATTAACTTTTTACAGAGAACATTGTATGAGAGTTATGAGAAACAAAAAGAAGCTTTCTGTAAAGTTATGAATGTTGTCCTATCTTGCTATTTACTCATGTATTGAACACTATGTTTGTCTTCTATTATAGTTTCTTACTATTTGTGTGTATATATATATATATATATATATATATATATATATATATATATGTGTGTGTATATATTTGTGTGTGTATATATATATATATATATATATATATATATATATATATATTAAAAAGGGGGTATATATAGTTCTATACCATGTGTGTGACTGCATGAATCTTCCAGAGGATGCCTACATGTAGAATCAGTAAAATATGTTGTCATGCTTGCATGTGATTTTTAGATTATCAAGTAGTTTGAGTAAAATAATAAATACACATATTGTTAGAACTATAGATATTATTGTGTCCATTCTTTTCCCATAAAACCTATTACATTGCAGATTTGTATGCCAACAGTAAACATAATGCTTCATTTTTGTTTTAACAAGCAGAATCAGTTTACCCCAACATTACTAAGCATTAGAAGTATTTGAAATAACTTCATGCATTTATCCAGACAGTAAAATGTGATTACTATGTTAAAAGCACATCACTGAATTGCTTTGTAAATAAAAAACACTTCTAATACCCTTTTTGAGTAGATTCAGCTAGGGTTACATCTCTACAGTGTACAAAAGCTGATATAGTTTGTTTTAGATTCCAGCATCCAAAATCTGATGTCTTTTTTGTTGCAGAGCATCGCGCGATGATGACCAAAGTTCAAAGGTCACATATTTCCTGTTTTCACAAAGTAAATCATCTGGGAAGCTGCTATGAGTGAAAAAATGGCTGTACTGCACTCGAGACACTAAATAGGTGAAGCTTTTTGCATTCTAGCAAGAAAATCGTCTCGAGAACAGAGTTAGCAAGATTTACATCTGTTTATGGAGGGAAAAGGAAATTAAACATGCACAATCATTGAGATGAAGGTAAAAAAGAAACTGTTATATCAGGGAGTTGATAAATATCAAAAGTGACAATGCCTACCCTATTAATGGATACAGTAAATAAGACAGTAAACACATATACTCCGTTATAAGTATAAAATATCAGTTTCCACACATTATTACTCCCATTACCATCCTATTATAATAAATAAGTCAGAGTAAACTTGGCAAATGTATTTATGCTGTCCCCCCAAGTACTTCCCAGCGTACATCACTATCAAGTTAGAAAAAAGAAAAACATATTATTGCTTACACTATCAGCAGTTTTACTAAAAGGATCTAGCGCCTCTAAGATGTTAATAGCTTGGTATTATATATTTTTTAATGTGCATAAGGGCACATATAAAATACACAAGCTGTTCCTTTTAGTTTTTTTTTTTTGTATTTTTATCATTTGTGAATGAATTATCATTGACAGCTTGTCTTTTCAGACTAGGTAATGAAATGTCCATATCTTCTAATTTATCCAACAGTTTATTCTTTCTGACAAACTCTGCTGCTTCTTCGAGGTTGTTGAATATTTTTTGTCCATCTGAGAGAGTAATTTTAATTCTTGCAGGGAACAAGATCTGAGCTTTTATGTCAGCTTTCTTCAACTTCTGATGAGAGGGACACATTATTTGCTTTTTATTATTGTAGTGGAGGTATAGTCATTATCAAACCTTATATTTTTCCCCTCAAATTGTATTGGATTTCCCGACCAAGCTGTTCTTAATACTATGTCCTTGTCCTGTGTGGATAGGAATTTAACTATAGTAGATCTCACTGCATTAGGGTTTTTAGAAGCAGATGTGCTGGATAAAGACCTGTGGACTCTCTCAATCCCAAATGAGACTCAGGAAGGTGTAATGTTTTGGGCAGCCATTCATTTAAAAACTGGATCATGTTATTTCCTTCCATCTTCTCGGGTATCCCATATATCCTGACATTGTTCCTTCTTGATCTGGACTCCAGGTCTTCGACTTTCTCAAGTAAATGATTATTCTGTTTTAGAAGGAAATCAATTTGGGTGTCATTTTCCATTTGTCTCCCATCAATGTCATTTACAGTTTCCTCTATGTCTACTATTTGTTCTGAATGTTTGGTTATAATTTCCTTCAGGTCTTCCATTTGTTTCTTGCTTTCCTTTTTCATGTTTTCCATAATCTTTTCTAAATTATCCATCTTCACTGAGAAGACCTGGATGCTGGAAATTACTGTGTGAAGTTTCTTTTTCATGGAACTGTCCTGAGGAGAGGCTCTTGTGTGACTCATAGTTTTGTCCAGTTGTACAGAGCTGCAGTACAGGAAATTTCTTGATACAAACTCTGAAATTTTAATTTCTTCTTTGTAGATGGTCAACAGTACTAAGAAGTGTAACTTGTAAAGAAAATTTTCAAAATTATTTAGGTTAGCACCTAAAAATCCTGTCAGAAACAATCTTTAGAGACAGAGCATCATAGAAGTGCTGCTAACACTTAAGCATCTTGGCCATGCCCCCAGTTTCTCCGCCTTGTGTTCTGACTGGAGTGCTTCTCAAACAGTCTGGAATTATAAGGTTAATAAGTATATTCCTTGGCACTTTAACTTTTCAGAGTTCTGCATTGTCTTATTTTTTTTCCCTGACTGAATTATGTTATATATTTGCTGACTTTTTGTTTTCTCATCTGTTTTGAAACTGGTGGTCTCCCTCCCACCCTACTTCTGTGGTGGTGTTATAGTTGGTAGCTTTGCAGTTGCCCACCCCTACTGTAAATTTGATCTGGGAGACTCCTGCTAGTCTAATGTTCATTCTGTCTGATACATAGAGAACATTTGAGAAGGCCAACCCACTTAGTTTCTTAATCTTGTATTATCTTCTGCTCCTCCTTCCTCCCTTTGCACTTTACTAACACAAAAGGTCACTTTCCTTCTGTTCTGACTGATTGTGCTTCTCAGCTGATAAGTATATTTTTTGTCACTTTTCGACTGTTCAGGGTTTGATTTAGTTCAGAATTCATTTTGAATAAATTGCATTTATTTAAACTGTATTTGCTTTAATATTGCTGTACACTCAAGTGTGCTAGCTTTCACTACACATGAATTGTTTTTAGTGCTGTTTTAGCTGCTTTCTGGAAAAAAAAATTCTAAGCTTGTTTCCTGCCTTTCATGTAACTAGTCTAGTCTAGATAAAGATTTGCTGTATCCAGGACTGTTGGTAAGCTTCTGAGCTCCCCAAGCCTTTCTGTGTTGGAGGGAAGTCTTCTAGCTTATCATTGGAGGTGGTAAGCACTAGGTATCCTATCTACCACAAGAGGAGTGGTTTCTGCCCCAGAAATTGTAGTTTGTTGGCTGTTTGGGCAGTTTTTCCATCTCTTTCACATTTCTGGTTTAAAAGCCTGCATTGTGCTTGTTTCCTGCCTTTCCTGTAACTAATCTAGTCCAGATACAGATCTGCTGTATCCAGGACTATTGGTAAGCTTCTGAGCCCCCCAAGCCTTTCTGTGTTGGAGGGAAGCCTTCTAGCTTATCAGTGGGAATGGTAAGCATTAGGTAGCCTATCTACCAAAAGAGGAGTGGTTTATGGCCAAGAAATTGTAGTTTATTGGCCGTTTGGAATTTTTTCCATATCTTTCAACTTTCTGGTTTAAAAGCCTGCGTATGCGCTTGTTTCCCACCTTTCCTGTAACTAGTTTAGTCTAGATACAGATTTGCTGTATCCAGGACTATTTGTAAGCTTCTGAGCAGTGCCAAACTCTGCTCTTCAATTTTTCTTTTAGATCTGCTAGTTCTCTCCTCTCCTCCACTTTTACTAGCTTATTAGTTTAGCACTCTACCAGACTTCTTGTAGCAATTATTGTAGCACACAAAAGTGTTTCCAGCACTAAATGTTCTACAAGGAAACAGCTCCAGTACTTATTATTAATGCCCACCCCTCCAGGCATGTCTAAAGGTCAGTTCTCTGTGCATTCTCCTATTAACCTGGTGAACTTGGGCATCCTGAGGCAATATAGCAACTGCCTTATGTACATTGACAACCCTCTCCTCTTACTTCCCAACACTCAGACTTGTGAGAGATGAACTTGTATATTAAAATTGGAAGCCACACACTCTCCAGCCAAGACTGGAATAGCTGGTCAAGAGGAGAAGGTCAACACTTGCACCACACCACATGGAACACATAGCCCTCCAGAACACACACCAACACTGTCTTCACATAAAAGCACAAACCACACACCCACCTTTGCTGAAGGTCTCAATAAAAATCTACCCAAACAGCAGAGACCTTCAAGGCAGAAATGCACTCGACCACAACACAAGACTAATCACGAGACACATAAATCTCCTAAACAGTGTACCACTCAACCAAAGCCGCTAAGGCAAAACAGCACACCCAACACACTAGTCATGGGTGACTCGATAGTGAGGCACACTGATGTCCCGCTCACTAGGTTGAATAAGAACAAAGTAACAGTCAGCTGCCTGTCAGATCCGCCACATAATGCACACACCCAGGTCCCTCAACAACAGGTACAAATATGACTCAGTCATTGTACATGTGGATGTGAATGACCTAATATGTACATCCCTGGACTACATGAAGAGAGACATGGAGGAGCTCTCGGATTATGTAGCCCAGGTGGGTATGACCCTAACCCTGAGTAGCAGCCTACCATCACCCTGAATGATACCACAGTACAAGCAGCAAATGATTGATTTGAACAATTGGCTAAGTTTCTGGTGTCATTCTATGGGATCCAGCATCTGTCTGTCTGGGTTGACATGATTGACAGACCTCGATGCTTTGCCAGAGATGGCCTGCATTTGTCACTCCTGGGCTTCCAGATACTAGCTAAGGCTCTTGCCAGCCCTATAGTGCCTTTTTTAGGCGGTGGTCCAAATACCAAATTACCACCGTAACAGCTACAATGTCTAAATCTCAAAATGCACTCACTCGAAGCACTCCTTAAAATGGAGAACACTGATATTTGTGCTGTAACAGAGACCTGGTTGAAGGCAGGAAAAAGCACTCCTGCACGACCAGGCTAGAACTCATTCCACACCTTTCATCCCCAGAACTTGGACTGAAGCTCTAAAGGTGGTGGTGTTTCCATATTCATAAAGGATGCGCACACCTCCAGGTTGTTAGCCCAACATAACGCATCTGAGATACTTCAGGTGCAGCTAACATTGGGTAAGACAGCAATTCAGGTTGTAGCTTGCTATAGGTCCCCAGCCATGTCCCAAGACTCACACTCCACGTTTCTAATCACCCTGGAGAATATTAGGGCCCAACCTAACACTCTCATACTAGGCAACTTCAACTACCCCGCCATTATCTGGGAAAACTACTTATGTACCAATACACTTGCCCAACGTCCTTGACCTGGTCATTACTAACATGGGTGACTGTTGCTCTACACCAATAGTCAACTCCTCCCTTTTAGATCCGACCACAAACTAATCACCTTGGAAATCCACATCCTCGCCCCCCCCCCCCCACACACACACACACACAAAGGTAACCACCATAAAAACTTCTCCAAAGCTAACTTTGGGCTTCTAAAAACAGAGGTGGCTAACTTCACAGCACCTATGCAAATGGAGAATAGTTGCATGACCACTGAATCATACACCAACGTACTGTACGAACACATACACATATGCATGGATCTTGCCATACCCAATAGAACCAAGATGCTCTCCTCCAAAAAAGGAAGCCAATCTGGTGGTCCCCTTTCATAAACAAACTCTACAACAGAAGGAGGAAAATTATGCAGAATAAGGTGAAGTCCCAAGACTGGAAAAACTCCCTTATCAGCCTCAACAAAAAGTTGAGATCCCTCATCAAATCCTCTAAAGCTAGCTATGAAAACAAAACTGCAGCAGATAGTAAAGACAGCCATAGGGTCCTCTATAGTTATATAAAGAATCTCCATGGCAATACCCAGATTTGCTCTGAGCTACTGCACAATGGTACCTCCTATACCGAGCCAGCAGATATTGCCACTATACTGGCCGACAGATTCACTGCCAACTCCCCCCCCCCAAATAACCAATCACAATACCAGTAGATTGCCAGGCACCCAGTATTACTGGTGCACAGGTTAAAACAGCACTGTCCAAGGCCAAGAATACAGCTACTATGGGACCTGACAATATCCCCTGGCTGTGTTCTACATGAACTACAGAGTGAACTGGCACCTCACCTGTGTGCCCTGTTCAATCGCAGTCTCACCTCAGACTTTGTCCCTACTGAATGACGCACTGCTACAGTCATCCCTCTCCACAAGGGAGGAGCGACTACAGATCCAGGGAACTAGTGCCCCATTAGCCTGAGGAGTTTGACATGCAAAGCTATGGTACGCTTCATCATGGACCTAATAAACAACGATATAAGAAATCTCCAAACTCTGGATCTTACACAGTTTGGTTTTGTGAAGTGTAGATCATGCCTGCTCAACTTGGTTGACTTCTTTGAGTCAGTCACTAGAGCTGTGGATGAAGGCAAGTTGGTTCATACAGCCTACCTTGATCTGGCCAAGGCCTTTGCACACTCAGGAATCATAGAAAAACTCACTGAGCTAAGCAGCAACCCCGGTTTCACTAGGTGGGTTGCAAACTGGCTCACAGATAGAACCCACTTTGTGAAAGTAGCTGACCCAGAGTCAGACTGTCGACCAGTCACGAGTGGAGTCTCACAGGGTTTGGTCCTGGGTCCTCTCCTGTTTGGTATATACTTCTTTGAAGTCCAGGCCAACACAAAGGGACTCTGGCTGACAAAGTTCACAGACGATTGCAAGTTGGGAGCTATTATTAACTCCCCAAGTGATGTTGACATCCTACAGAAAGGCCTCAGTGAGACCAATGACTGGTGCCAGAACCATGGCCTTAAGCTCAATGCCAAAAATGCGTCGACATCCCCATGGGAAAAACCCATTTCCCTTAAATTACCACATCAGTGGTAGTCCACTGAACATGGAAGGTGTTATAAGAGATCTAGGAACACAGGTTGACAGCAACCTCTCTTTTGACCACCACATTGCCACTGTGGTCAGAAAATCCTTCTATGTGGCACATCTCATTACTAAGGGTTTTGCATCCAGGAAGAAAGATGACATTCGCTCCCTCTAGTCTTTCCTCATTAGGCCAGTCATCGAGTACAATGCCCCATTTGGCATGTACCTCATTAGACACCTGCAACAACTGGAGAGGCCACAAAAGTACCTCACAAAGAGGATCCTAGGCCTTAAACATTTGTCCTACATGGACAGACTCAAAAAACTCCAACTATTCTCTGTCTCATATCGTCTACTTACAGGCAATCTCTGCTTGACTTACAAAGCCATGTCTGACCCAGCTCTGTTAGAAATGCTACATCTAAAGAAATCCCAATCCCTCCGCACCACACATTCCAGAGACCTCAACATCATTACCACAATCAACAGAACATGCTGGAGGGACAGGTTCATAAGCCAGAGCCTGCCCATGCTATGGAATAGACTTCCCATACATGCAAGCAGAGCACCTCACTGGCTCTTTTAAAGAAGAATCTTGATGAGTGGATGGGAAATAAGTAATTCACCCTGGGGATCACTCCAGTGTCTCTCCTCAACAGAGGCACTAGGAACTAAGGTCGGGTGGTACGATGGGCTAGGCTTGTAAAGGCTCCAGAGCCATTAGCCTGGTACATACCTATGAACCTATATATATATTTATATGTGTATATATATATATATATATATATATATATATATATATATATATATATATATATATATATATATGTGTGTGTGTGTGTGTATGTTGTTGTTTGTCTTTTGGCTTTTTCCGGTAAGGGGTCGCCACAGTAGAACTCCAGTCCGCTAATGATTGGCAGTAGAGTTTTACGAAACGCTGAGGTGCCAGCGCGATGCTCAATCTTCAACGAAGGCACGCCCATGTCTTTCGAATGCTACCCAACTGCGGGGAGGACATGCAGACTCCACACAGAAGGCACTCCCAAGCCAAGCCGAGAATCGAACGGGAGAATCTCTTGCTGTGAGGTAACAACGCTACCACCGTACCACCGTCGCATATATATATATATATGGGTCTATATGACTACATCAACATGTCATAAGAAGATATGGACGCTTACTTGTCCGACAATAAATGAACACAGAAACAAGTGCTAACATGAGTCGATTTTGATGCTTTTGACTTGAGATCCTGCATTTTTTGTAATGATTTTTGGTGACTAAATGCTTGGCTTTTGACTTTTTGATATTTATATATATATATATATATATATATATATATATATATATATATATATATATATAGATATATATATATATATATATATATATATATATATATATATATATATATATATGAGTGCTAGGGAAATCTATTATTGCATTTTTATCACTTTAGTCTTTGCATTATATGTTGGAGATCCGATGATGTTCAGAAAGGTACAATATACTGGTGTGTTGATGTAGTCATATAGACCCATATATAAATAAATATATATATATATATATATATATATATATATATATATGTGCGTGTGTGTGTGTGTGTGTATATATATATATATATATATATATATATATATATATATATATATATATATACACACACACACACACACACACACACGTGTGAGTATGTACATGTGTATATATATATATATATATATATATATATATATATATATATATATATATATATGTGTGTGTGTGTGTGTGTGTGTGTGTGTGTGTGTGTGTGTGTGTGTGTGTGTGTGTGTGTGTGTGTGTGTGTGTGTGTGTGTGTGTGTGTGTGTGTATAAAGTTTTGTTTGTTCATTGTTATAGTTGGATAATGTAATGGATAAACCTGTTAAGATGTCAGAAAAATCTTCTGGGTTTAAGTGTACTTCCTTTTGGCATAAGATCCCAAATCATAGGATCATAGGAAATTTCTAAGCTAATGGCCCTAGGGCCCTTACAAGTTTTACAAGCCTAGCCAGTTCTTACCCTTATTTCCATGATCAGCACATATTGCACCTGTCCATGAGGGACACAGGTGGAACCCCCAGAGTGAATTTACGGTCAGTCATCCAATCGTCCAGATTGTGTTTGAAGAGGGCCAGTGAGGTGTTCTGTTTGACATGAAGTGGGAGTCTGTTCCAAAGGTGTAGTAACCTTTTGGAGACAAATCTGTCCCTCCAGCAAGTTTTATTAATGTCAAGTGTCAGGTTAAGATCTTTAGAGCGAGTAATCTATGTACCATTTGTCTTACGGATATGCAGCATTTACAGTAAAGCAGGGTTAGCGATTGCCTTGTATGCAAGTCTCTGTGGAGACATGGTGGTCAAAGGTAAGGTTGTTATCAACCTATGTGCCCAGGTCTCTCACCACTAAGTGCATACTTAAGGTGTTGCTATTGGTGTGGTAGTTAGCAGGAACATCGCTTTTATTGAAAGGAATGATAATACATTTTTTGCATTGAGTTTAAGGCCATGACTTTTGCACCAGTCATTTGCTTGTGTAAGACCTTCTTGTAGGATGTTGACATCATTTGGAGATTCTATGACTGCTCCCAGTTTGCAATCATCAGCAAACTTTGTCAGCCACAGACTTTTAGTTTTTGCTTGTACTGCAGAAAAATAGATTCCAAACAGTGGAGGTCCTAGGACTGATACCTGTGGAACACCACTGGTTACAGGTCTGCTGTTGGAGGTGGATTCCCCTAGTTTGACTATATGAGTTCTATCAGCCAGTTAGCGACCCATCTAACAATGTAAGGTTGATGCCTAGTTGAGTGAGTTTGTCAGAGATGCCTGAGTGAGGGATAGTGTCATACACCTTGGCTAAGTCTAGGTAGGCTGTATGCACATATTTCCCTTCGTCCAGGTTCTTGGTGACTGTCTCAAAGAAGTCCACCAGGTTTAGCAGGCATGATTTCCCTTTGACAAATCCAAACTGAATAGGGTCATATGTTTGAACATTACCTATATCACTGTTTATAAGGTTCATGATGATTCTTTCCATGGCCTTGCAGATAAAGCTAGTCAGGCTAATAGGTCTATAGTTCCCAGGGTTAGTAGAAGCATCACATTTGTACAAGGGAAAAATGGTGGCTGTTTTCCATTCAGCTGGTACAAAGCCGATGCCTAGCCTATGATTGAAAAGAGTAACCCAATGGTGCTGCTAATTCATGTTGGAGCTTAGGTAGGATGCAGCCTGGGATGTTATTAGGTCTTGTAAATGCTGTGCTTTTGGCCTTAGAGAGGGCATTAATGACCTACTCTTTGGAGATACAAGGCAGGGACAGGTGGTAGGGATGTCATGGGGTATGTATGGTGGGAACAGAGGAGTGAAGTTTTCACAGAACTTGTTGACCAACAGATTTGCTATCTCCACAGGCCTAGTATATGTGGTATCATTAACTACCAGTTCAGCATAAGTCTGAGCCTTTCCTTTTAGGTTACGGATGTAACTGTATAATGTCATCTGGTTGTCCTTTCTTGAGGAAGCTGATTTGGACTCGTCATTTGCTTTGGAGGACTTTACAAGAAGTCTTACTTGCTTGTTTAAGATGAGGAGGGAGTGTAGACAGCAATTTCTTCCTCTTATTTTAAAATCTGTTAATGGCATTTGTCCACCAAGCAGGTTTGCTCTTCTTTGAGGTGCTTGTTTTGGTCCTGTCAGGTACAGCTGAATGAATGCAGTTATACAGTTGTTTGTATAAAGCATTGGTGTAGAGCTCGGCATAGTTGCCAGTTCCATCTGAGGGAGGAGGTGGAATGAAGCTATTTAGACCATCCCGTAAGAGGTTATAATCTGCTTTGGAGAAGTTTTTTAGTTTAGTTGCTGGGGGGGGGGGGTGCAGGTGTGATAGTTACTTCAAATGAGCCCGATTTGTGGTCATATCTCACCAGGGAGGACCTCACAGTGGGGTGTTACAGTGCTTCCCCATATTGGTATGCACCAGATCCAGGATGTTGGCACCCCTTGTTGGGGTGTCAACCAGCTGGTCCAGGACATTGGAGTTAATGAAGTCGAGGAACCTTTGGGCAAGTGAGTTTGAGTACGATTAATTCATCCAGTCAGTGGATGGGTATTTAAAGTCACCCAAATCCATGGTGTTTGGATGTATCTTGAGAGACTCAAACAGATCCAAATAGGCAGGGTAGGTGTTCTGATTCATGGAAGCTGTCCTGTAGCTGGCAGTGATTTGAATAGGTGTCCTCCCTACAGTTAATTGCACTTGAAGTGTCTCCAGGGAATCATACTCTTTAACCAATCTCAAGATGTATTTATCTTTAATGAATATTGATACACTGCCTCCTTTAGTTTTCATGTGCCTTCAATTTGAGGTCTGAACGTGTGGAAGGAGATGTAACTCGGTATGGCTAGAGTGCTGTCCACAGCCTTAAACCAGGTCTCTGTGACTGCACAAATGTCTGCATATTCCAAAGTGAGGACAGCTTCCAGTGAGTGCAGTTTCATATTGAGACACCTAGTGTTTAGCAGCATAACCTTGAGGTTGCTTTTAGATGCAGTTTTTACATTGTGAATTTTGTCCTAGAGACCTGCCTAAAAAAGGCACTATGGGGGTGGCAAGAGCCTTAGCCAGTAGCTGAAATCCCAGGGATGACAGGTGAAGACCATCTCTGGCAAAGCATCGAGATCTGTCCATCATGTCACTCCAGGCTGACAAATAGTGGATCCCCTCAAATGACACCAGAAGCTAAGCCAATTATTTAAGTCAGTCATTTTCTGTTTGTATTGAGGTATCATCCTAGGTGAAGGTAAAATGTTGCTTAAGGCTAGGGGCATAACTGCCTGAGACACACAGTCCAAGAGCTCAGTCATGTCTCTCTTTATATAGTCCAGAGAGGTACATCTCAAGTTGTTCATAACAACATGGACTATGATGGAGTCATAACAGTACCTATTCTTGACAGACTTCATTGCATGTGTGATATGGCATATCCTAATACCTGACAGACAGCTGATTGTGACCTTTTCCTTATCCATCCTGGTGAGAGGGACATCAGTGTGTCTCATGATGGAATCACCTATGACTAATATGTTTGATTTTGTGTTTTACCTTAAGGGTTTGACCGGCAAGACACTGGTGCTTGAGCTATTGTGTGTAATCTGTTCTGCAGGGGAAATATTACATGTAGCTTGCTTTTGTTTATGTTTAGGAGGTCACTGGGGTTTAGGTATATTTCTGCTGAGGACCTTCACATATGTAGTAGGTATGTGTGATGTTGGTTTGGGTGGAGTAGGAGGTGAGTTGTACATGCTGGCAACCCGCTCATTGCCGTGTGTACTGACTGATGTGTGAAAGCATGGATTCAAGATTCTTACTATAGCTGCATCTCTCACACATTGTGTTTGTGTGAACTAGGAGTAGAGGGTTGGCAGTGAAAATGAGGCAGTTGTTACAGTGCCTTAGGATGCCCATGTCAACCAAGCTGGCTGGAGAAACTGTGGGAAATTGTCCCTCCATAGTGATAGGTAAATTTATATGATCAGGAAAAGTGGTCACACTTAGGAGTGGCTAGTGGGTGAGAGGTGTGTTGGTACCTCTGAGTTAGGTAATATTCCACCTGACAGTAGAGCAGGGTCATGAGAAACCTCTGGAGGACCACAAGCAAAGTGCTAAGGGAAAATTTAACAAACAGAACGTTGCACCTATGACCTCTAACAGTAACCACTGCTATGCGGCCATACTGCATGCACACAAATGCAAACGTGGGGCTTAAATGAAACAAGAAAATACCCCTTTTAACTCAAACTAGCCAGTAAGAGTGCTCTCTCTGAACTCTAGTCAAATCACCCTCAGTTAGATGGGACCCAGACAGCACTCTACTCACACAAGTGTGAAGAAGGGCCTTCAACAAAGGTGGCTTGAAGTTAATGCTCAGAAGTTACAAAACAGAGTCAGAAATAGCAAACTTGGAACTGGGCAGTACTACAGCTGAACTAGTACAGTGTACAGTAAAATGTGACAAAAAATAGTTCAGACAATTCAGACAGTGGAATGCAAATACAAATTAAAGGTGCAATATTAGAGCAAAATCAAACACTTACAGTTAGTTGGAAGCAATGGATGTGATGTCTCTGATATTTCAGTATCTCATTGTAGAGCTAGTGTTAGTGCTCAAGTGATACCAAATAGTCTAGATTCAGTGAGTCTGAATCTGGCCTACGCTGTAAAATGCAGAAGTACTAGAAATTCAAAGTGAATAAAATCACAGTCACAACAGCAGAAAGCAGTTTAAATAATGCAGCAGTTCACCCGCAATTTCCTGCATAGAAGGATATATGCCACACTCTCCTACCACAAGAGTCTAGACCACAAACCTTCCTAGTGTAAAACAACTGGTTTTGGAGCACACATGCTTAAGACAGAAGTAAGACACTTGGAGATAACAGGCACAATAGGCTTTCAACCAGCATTTTCCAGCTAGAAATGTGTAGGCTATCATCTCCTGCCACAAGGGTTTAGACTACAAATCCTCTTACTATAAAGTAACTGGTTTGGAACCCAAGTGCGTATATCAGAATGAAGACAGTTAGAATAACAGGCACAGTAAGCCTTCAACCAGCAATTCACAACTTAGAAGGGTGTAGGCCACACTCTCCTGCCACAAGAGTCTAGACCACAACCCTCCAAATGAAAAGCAACTGGTTTGGAGCCCAAGTGCTTAAACCAGAACTAAAACGCTTACAGAATAACAGACACAATGAGCCTTCAACCAGCAATTCTCAGCTTAGAAGGGTGTAGGCCACACTCTCTTCCCACAAGAGTGCAGACCACTAACCCTCTTAATGTAAATTAACTGGCCTGAAGCCCAAGTCCTTTAACCAAAACTAAGACACTTAAGGGTAACATTTACAATCAGGCTGCTAAAAAGCAGTAATAATTGCAGCAGAATAAATGTAATTTAACACTTTAAGAACAAGCAGTAAAAGTGAAATAATGTAGGAAGAGACACAAAAAACAGTAAAAGCATCTGAATAAAGTGTTTTTAGATAATTAGTAGGAAGGGAGGAAGCAGAAGATAATTCAAGGTTAAGAAACTAAGGGACACAACTACAGTAAAAGCAGCTGAATAAAGTTTTTTTGTTATTTAAGTAGGAAGGTAAGAAACAGAAAATAATTCAAAGTTAAGAAACTAAGAGGGAGGGCCTTTCCAAATGATCACACTGTACACAATAGAATGAACTGATGCCATGGGACTGAGAGGAGTGTCCAGTATCAAATTTATAGTATAGGCTGGCAACTCAGAAGTCACCAAGTTTTAAGAACACAATAACTGGGCGTGCAGCTGGGAAAAAATTAGATACTGAATGAGAACATAAAGACAAGTAAATAAACCTTGGAACTTAACCCTGAAATATGTTCAGAAAATACAGGTATTGCAGAATACTGTTAAAACCTACAACATAAGAGCACCACAGGATTGTTAAATATCACTGAAACAGAGCACAAATATATACTTATATCAGCTTTGCATTTCCAAATGGCTTTAGAAGCAGTAATTCTTGTAGCCAGCCACGTTTATTGTCTGAGTCTGACCCACCTTGATGTAGATTGCAATATGTGCTGTGGTTTCAATTCTAGGGCCTTAATTGATCATTGAATCTCAAGGGTCTCTTGCCTTGTAAATCCTCTTGCTCAGTGGCTAGGCACAAATACCCAAGAAGAGTGAAAAAAGCTAAAGGTGATCCTCAAATTAAAGACAAGAAGCCTTGAAAAAGGTCTCCACAATGTTCTTCAATTTCTCTTTGGCTCCCTCATTGGTGGCCCCAACCAAAGTCCTAAAAAAGTAGGCTCCATCTGTCCCAGCTCCAAAACCTCAAAGCATAAGATCTCTATGGATCTATACCCCATTCCTATCAGATCCTATTTCTTCCAGGCTCCCCTCTCCATTCCTAGAGGAGTTGACTTGAAGGCATTATAGACCTCCTTCCACCACCTCCTCTCTTCAGTCCTCCAGAAGCTTTTTCACAGCAGACATGGACAGAATGAAAAAGTTCTTCAGAGTGGAACTACAGATGGGAGGGGTTCCTGGCTCTGACCCCTTCCAGACCTGAGAGCCGATGACTAACTACTTCCCCTTTGATATCTCTTTCTCTGAGCCATCCTTCCATTTCAGATCCATCAGATTCGAGATCCCTGGAGGGTGTCTACTTCAGATCTGATGAATGCTGTTTCCCCAACTCCAGTGGTTCCCTTGAATCATCCAGCACAGAGTACTTTGGAGCCAGAGGATTCTCAAAGCAGAAGAATCAGCCCCAGATTCGGGGGCTTGCTGTCAACTCCGAAACTTTGAGAGCTGTCTCTTCCCTTTGGAGCCTTGGTACTGGATAGCTTGGGTCTGACTCCCTCATTTGGTGGAGTGCTGATGAGGGTACAGGAGTCAATGAATTGAGAGTTTTTGACTTCTGTTTCTCCTAGGCATTCTACTTTTATGGTCATAGACAGGGTTTTCTCTTTACCTAGATAATCCCTGCCCCACCAGATCAGACAACCCTACCTCATACTGTCCTTTGTCCTGAGCCTCGATCATCTCTTCCTCTGGGACAGCCAGCCTGAAAAAGCCTCCAGCCAGTCCACATTTTAATCTCTTCCAATATTTTCCCAGAACACCCCACTGAGGAAGTCCCTCACAAGAGAACGTACAAAAGGAGGCACTTAAATTCCACTTAGGAATCTCTCACAGAGGACACTGATTTTGATGAGGGGGAGGTGTTCCCCATATAACCACCTAGTGAAATCTCCTTTGGAGATATCCTGGAGCTCTTGAAACAAAGAAGTGGTTGGTCTTCCAATACCCCCTCTCAAGAGGAATCAGTGTTCCTGGAGGCTTTTGGGTCTGGCCCATCTAGTTCTTGGGACCCTCCCAGCCAACAAGTTCATTAATGTAGTCTCTCAGTAGGCATGGAAGGAGACAGACACTGTTGAGCCAATACCTAAGAAGCTGGACCCTCCCCAAAAGACCATGCACATTGGAGTAAGGGAGTTCCTGTTGATGCCATGGTTGTTGCTGCAACTACAAGAAAAGAACAAGCAGAGCAGAGTTCTTCTGCCCATTCTCCTAATAAGGAGTCTAGGACATCAGACAGATTTGGGAAGCGTGTTTCTGCTTTGGCGACCTTTGCACTTAGATCGCTGAATTACTTGGCACATTTTACAAGACTGCTAAGGGATTTCATCAAGGAGCTTTCCAAATCTCTTTCTAGGTCCATGCCCTCTGAAGATGAGAATAGAATCTCCTCACAGCTGGCCACTATCCAATCTATCTCATATTTCTCCATGAGGTTGATCTCTCATGCTGTGGATGGCACCTAAGGGGCAGTGGGTTAAGGCATAGCTATCAGGAGACATGCCTGGATGCACTTATGTGATTTTTGTGGAACAATTTAAGTCTTCTTTTATCAGTGCATCCTTTGATGGATCTTCTGTTTTTGGCCCCAAAGTTATGGACACACTTTCCAGCTGTGAACAAGAAGGAAAGAGCCAGACTGCTGTGGGTGAACATTTTTATACTCCTCAAAGGCCTTTTTCTTGGAACCAATGAGGTGGCAGAAAGATGTGGTTTAAAAAGTCCCAGGTCCTTTCCTGGAGTCACACGGAGATAGTTTCCCAGGGGCAGAGAGGGGAGCTTGAATGGAAGATACCATCCAAGTGGCAGAAGTAGTCTGCTGAACCAGGGATCTAAGGATTCTTTCTGAGATAGGCCCTATCAGCACTCCTGCAAGGAGGCATGACTGTCCCTCTCTGGTGGCAGTCAGAGGTCATTTATCCATGCACCAGAGCGCATGGCTATCTATCACAAAAGATTCATGGGGGCAGAAGATTATATCCAGAAGTTATACCACACCATTTTCCCTACCCCCTTCATCAGTTCTGAAGAAATCCCCAGTATTCCACCCAGTCAGAGGGAAGCAGCATCTCTAGAAATAAAAAAGCTCCAGACTAGAGAGGGGCCAGAACTTACTCAAGATTCTTCTTAGTGTCAAAAAAGACATGAGACCAATTTTGAATCTCATCAAATTAAATCAATTTGTGTAGTATACAAAGTTTCAGATGGTCAAGGTTCAGTCCATTTTGTCTCTACTGCAGAAGGACGATTGGATGAGCTTGATAGATCTTCAGGATGTGTACTATCCCATCAAAATGAACAGGTGCTCTGTGAGATACCTATGCTTCTGGCTGGGAAACAGTCATTGCCAGTTCGGCACAGTGCCCTTTGGTCTCACCACAGACCCAGGGTGTTCACCAAATGCATGGCAGTTGTAGCACCTCACTTGAGACTGCTGGGATTCTGGGTGTTTCCATATCTAGACAACTGGCTTCTTATTGCTGCAACCAGACATCAACTGATACAGGCAAGGGACTACTTGCTGCAGTTGTGTTCTCATCCAAGAGTTACAGTCAATTGCAGCAAGTCTCAACTCACCCCAACACAGAGTTTTTAGTTCATAGATGCTCATTTGGACACAGTAAATCAGATAGCCTTTCTTCCCTCAACTCAAATATATGCTCTGCGGTCCCAAATCAAGAAAGTGATCCAGAATTCATCCGTTTCAAACCGACTGATACTACAGCTTTGGGGTCCATGTCAGATGCTATGACCCTTGTTCCATTGGCAGGATCCATATTAGAATCCTTCAATAGACTCTTATCGACTCAGTGGTCCATCCTCTAACATCCATTGTCCATGTCAGTCAAGATTACTCAAGCTTGCAAAAGATATCTTCTGTGGTGGATTCATTTGAACCAGTTCCATGAAGGACATCCTTTGTTCTTCCCCTAACCAAGGCCATAGTGACCACAAACACCTCCCAGCTCAGGTGGGGGGGCACTACGTGGGAAGGACAGTCAAAGAGGCCAAGACGCATATCAATGTCCTGGAAATGAGAGTTGTCCTCCTAGCATTGCAGGCCTTTTAAAAGACACTCTCCCTTACAAGACAGTTGTGATACAGATGGACGACATGTTGGTAGTCTAGTACATCACCAAATAAGGGGGAACCAGATCTTGCCCTCTTTGTTGAGAACCTATGAGAGTATGGCAATTGGCAATCTCTTCCAATCTCTTTCTTACAGCAATACACATCCTGGGGAAATCCAGCATGATTGCAGACAAATTATACAGGACCATTCTGATGCATCACTAGTGGTCTCTCAGTGTCAACATGACAGAGAGAATATTCCATCAGTGGGGTCAACAATGTGCTCTATTTGTCGCTTCTGTCAACAGGTGCAGCAGTTTCTTTACCCTTATCCCTCCATTGGGGGAGTCACTGAGAGATGTTCTAAACCATCATTGGCCCACCTGACTCCTGTGTGCATTTCTGCCTTTGTCACTAATTCCCAAATTTCTTCACAAAGTATTTTTATTGAAGAGTACAGTTATCTTCATTGTGCCTTTTTGGCCTCATCAGGCTTGGTTCTCTTTCCTCTGGCCTCATCGTCTACATCCACCATGGGTTCTGAATCCAACTCTAGACCTCCTGTCTCACATGACAGCCATGACCTGGACATAACAAGCCTCAAACTGACCACATGTTTTCTCCAGTTCCACTGATTGCCAGATAGCCCAGGCTCTCCTCCCAGGTCCATCATATTTTGCTATCCTTCCATAAGGCTTCTACTAGAAAGACTTACAAGCGCAAATGGAAAAGATTTGTCTTTTGGGCCCTTAAGAAAGATCTTGACCCCTTTACAGTGCCAGTACCAGGAATCCTTGAATTTCTAGCTTCAATCTTTAATGAAGGAGCTAGTTGTACAACTCTTTGAGTTCAGTTGGCTGCCATTTCTATTTTCCACATGGGTGAAAATAATTCTACATTAGCCTCTTCTACATTATGCAAGGTCTTTCTCAAGGGAGCTTTTTTGTTCAGACCTCCTTTAAAAGATCCTACACCCCCTTGGAATTTAAATATAATGCTCATGCCTTAACTCAGTCTCTCTTTGAGCCTTCAGCCAAAGCTGACCTAAAATTTTTATCATGGAAAAACATTTTTTGGTGGCTATCATGTCAGCTAGAAGAGTACCTGTACTCCAGGCTCTGTCTTCATAGCCTTCTTATCTAATTTTTTTTTACAAAGACAGGGTACCATTGTGAACTAATCCATTTTTTACCTAAGGTAGCTTCTGAGTTAAATATTAGCCAGTTCATTAAGCTCCCAGTTTTCTTTCCAGATTTTTTTGAAGGAGAGTATGTTACATCTTTTGGATGTGCATAGATACATTTGTTTCTGCCTTCATAGAACCAAAGACTTTAGGAAATCCGACCAGTTATTTGTTTCTTTTTCTCCTGCCTAATTAGTCAGTCCACTATCTGAAGTTATACTGGACAAATGTTTGGCTGATTGTATAACATTCATCTATGGTAAATTGGGTTTATCTTTACCAAAACCTCCTAGGGCCCATTCTACATGATCTATCACAGTCTCTTCAGCTTTTTGGTCCAGATCATCTTTAGATGATATTTGTGCAGCCACAACTTGGGCTAATACCCACACTTTCATTGCTCATTACAAATTGGGTATGATTTCTTGGAACAGAGTAGCATTTGCCTCAGCAGTGCTTCAGAATATCCTTCCTTAGGGGGCCTCCCAAGGCTACAGTAGCTGGGGACTCTATCCCATTAATTTAGGAATGAATTAAAATGACAATACCTGATTAAAAAGTTATGTACTCACCATAAAGTTCAATCTGTGTTGTCCATTTTCATTCTTCCTCAACTCCCTGACCACTTGCCCCTTCCTTGTTTGCCTTCTGGAGAGACTTTAGTGTTTGTTTAGGAGCTTCTGTTCATTTTGACCCCCAGCTTTCCCTTTTCCTGTGCTACCAGTGCCTTTTTCTGTTACTGGTTATCCTTTTATGTATAGGGGCAGAAAACTTGATCTGAGGTACATTAGATTGGTGTGTCATTATGGGTAAAGGGAGGAGCTTGAGAGTTCAAGGATCCAGTGATCTGAAAGAAGCAGCAGAGTCTGATCCAAGAGCATCATTTGAGGAGAATGAAAATGGACAAGACAGTACATAACTTTTTTATTATCAACCATGGAATGGGTAAGACCAATCTATAACACAAAGAGATATGTTATTTTGAGCATAAAAAGGGAAATTAGTGCTTTGATTTTCCATCGAGTAACAGCTTAATTCTGGCTCTCCTGTGAAAACAGAAATTCATCAGAGAAAGCTAGTGGACTTATATTTCTGGGAAAGTTTCAGTAACTGGCTAGTAAGTGCACTGCCTGGATGCCAGGAAAAAAGAAACACAGAGGACCTGAACGAAAATCATCTACAAAAAGTGAAGAACAAATACTGACTGGGAAAAGTATTGCAGCTGTTCAGCAATTAACAGTGCAAGCTTCAGACATTACTTCCAGTAACCTAGAGGAAAGTATAAGACAACTGCACACAGACCTAGTTAAAGTAAACAAAACACTGGTGGACTATATCAACTGAAATAAAAGGTTGGAAAAAATGGAAGAAGCTTTAAACAGATATTCAGATATGATGATAAAACTGCAAAAATCAGAGGTCAAAATGAAGAAAAGGCCGTCTGAATTTGAGTTTGCTCAAGAAGAGATGTTTGAAAAAATAATAGAATTAGAGACAGATCACGTAGGGAAAACCTGAGATTTTCTGCTGTACCAGAGAAGCTGGAAAGAACAGACTGTATTATTTTTATGAAAGCATAAAAAAAGCAACTGGACTGATATTCTGCAGCAAGAGTTGTTAACTGAAAGGGCACATTTTGTGCATGCTCCAAACCTGGCTATGAGAAACATCCTAAACCTTTAATAGTAAAGATGCAATCCTACCAGCAGAAGGAGTTGATTCTGACAAAACTCTGGCAGAAGGGCAAAATACTAAAAGTGGGAGACAGCAGAGTGTTTGTGGAGAATGATTACTCATTGTACATGAAGCTTAAGAAAAGTAAATTTACTCCACCGTTCAGGGAATGTCAAGAAGCAGGTGTGAAATTCAACTGCTGTATCCAGCTATCTTCAAAATATTCTTTCCTGGAGGGTCAAAATCATTTTTTGATACTGGGGCAAAGGAAAAGACAAGTACTTGTATTAATTGCATAAGGAGCTCCAATAGTGATTGAAGAGGATAAAAAAGATAATGGCAGATTTGTAGTACTAAGGATGTACTGGGAAGGGAGGACTGTTACATTGGTATATATTTATATTCCACCAAAGACTACTGTAATGGAGCTTAAGAAAATTCTGGGAGAAATAATCAGGGTGTCTGGGGTCCCAGAAGGGAAAATATAACAAAAGGAGGGTAGATTTTTGAAGACATTTATGAAGATATTTGGCATGGAAGATGTGAATTCAGTATTAGGAGTTCAGAGTGAATTTACATATTATTCCCCAAGATACAAAAACTGGGCTGGGCTAGACAGAATTTATATTTCACAGGAACATGTGCATCTAATTAAAGGTCTGTATACACACCCAATAACTATTTCAATGATGTGCCAGTAATAACTAAAATAAAAACACAGAATAATGAAATAAAAATGAAGCACTGGTGCTTTCCCACATATCTGTTGAAAATAGAGGAATTTAAGGAATGGGTAGTGGAAATTGTTGATCTATTAAAGAAGATATAGAGAATATATAAATTATTTCTGAAAATATAGCTAGGGAGTGGAATAAAATTAATGTGTTTAACAATGCATTGGAAATAAAAGAAAGGGAGATATGGTTAAGAAATAACAAGAATTATTTAGAGGGACTGACACATGTTAAAATAGGTGAATTCCACAGAACAAGAAGATGATCAACTGCAGAATGCTAAACAGAAAATAAGGGATTACCTAGGATCATAGGAAGTTGCTAGGCTACTGACCCTGAGGTCCTTATAACCCTAGCCAAGTATTTAGCCCATGTTCTGACAAGTCAGCACCTGATGCCCCTGTCCAGCAGGGACACAGGTGGAATCCCAGGAGTATATTTTCTGTTCCCCATCCAGTTATCCAGGTTACTCTTAAAAAGCGTTAATGCGGTACTCTGCTTGACATGGAGTGGGAGTATATTCCACAGAAGGGGGAGTCTCTGGGACACAAATCTGTCCCACCAACAAGTCCTATTGATGTGACAGACCAGGTTGAGGTCATGAGTGCAAGTTACTCAAGTGGAGCTTGACTTGCAGATATGCAGCAGTCCCATCAAGGTGGGGTCTGAGATTGCTTTGTATGCCAGACAGAGGTCACCTCTGAGGAGTCTGTAGGAGACTGAATAGAGGGACAGTGCCTTTAGCCTATATGTGTAGGGTAGATGTTTAAGGCCCTGGATTCTCCTGGGGAAGAACCTCTGTGGTCTCTCCATCTGCTGCATATGCTTTGTGAGGTACATGCCGAAAGGGGTATTGTACTCAGTAATAGGTCTTATAAGGGAAGAATACAGGGATATTATGACAACCTTGTCCCTGATTGAGATACCCTTACTAATGAGGTGAGCCATGTAGAAAGCTTTCTGTACAATGGAGGCAATTTGTTGGTCAAAAGTCAGTTTGCCATCAACCTGGGTGCCCAAGTCCTTCACGACTAATTGCATGCTTAGGACCTTGTTATTAATGTGATAATTTGTGAGGACGTCACTCTCCCCAAAGGGAATGACGATGCATTTTTTGGCATTCAGTTTGAGGCCTTGTTTCTGGCACCAGTCATATGTTTGGGTGAGACCCTATTGGAGGATGTCTACATCACTAAGGGAACTGATGACAGTGCCCAACTTACAGTCATCTGCAAACTTGGTCAGCCATAGCCCAGTGGTTTTGGCCTGCACCTCAGAAAAGTATACCCCAAACAACAAAGGCCCCAAGACCGATCCCTGGGGTACACCACTCATTACGGGTCAACCGCTTGAGGTGGCTTCCCCTGTTTTGAGTAGGTGAGCCTATCAGTGAGCCAGTATGCTATCCATCTGGTAACATAAGGATTGATGCCTAGTTGAGAGAGTTTATCTATTTTACCTGAGTGGGAAATAGAATCAAAGGCCTTAGCCAGGTCAAGGTAGGCAGTGTGCACCATTTTCCCCTTGTCCATGGCTTTGGTGACTGTCTCAAAGAAGTCAGCCAAATTTAGCAGGCATGACCTCCCCTTGAACCAAACTGCATGGGATCAAGTGTTTGGAGGTTGCCAATGTCCTTGTTAATGAGGTCCATGATAATCTGCTCCATCGCCTTGCAGGTCAGGATAGTTAGGCTGATGGGTCTATAATTTCCTGGATCAGTAGATGCTCCACCTTTGTGCAGAGGGATGAGAGTAGCTGTCCTCGACTCGGTTGGGACAAAGTTAGTACTCAGGCTTTGGTTGAATAGGGTGCCTAATGGTGCTGAAAGTCCCTGTTTGAGTTCATGTAGGATGCAGCCTGGGGTGTTATCTGGTCCCATGGAGGCTGTATTTTTTGTCTTTGACAGGGCAGTGATGACTTGCTCCCTAGAGATAAGGGGAGGAGGACAGGTGCGGGGGATGTCACATTTACTGATGAGGGAAAGAGGGGTGACGTTTTCAATGAACCTGTCTGCCAGTAGGTTGGCTTTATCTACAGTATTTGTGTATGTGGTGTCCTTGACCACCAATTCTGAGCAGATCTGGGTGCGTCCCTTGAGTTTATGGACATATGCAAAGTAAGCCTTGTGATTTTCTTTAGTAGATGTTGCCAGTTTGGACTCGAAGTTTGCTTTGGAGGACTTTACTAGTGCTCTTATTTGCTTGCTCATAGTAAGGAGAGATTGCTTCCAATTAGGCACCTGCTCCTTCTTGGTACTAGACAGCAATGTTTTCCTTTTATTATAGAGTTTATTTATTGCAGATGTCCACCAGAGAGGTTTATTCTTCCTTGAGGAGGAGGATTTTGTCCTGTTGGTTATTCCTGATTCCATGCAGCTATACGAGTGCTTGTATAGTACTTTGCTGTAGGTTTGGGCATATGTGCCAGTTCTTGTGGAAGGGAGGGAGCTGTGAAGCTGTTTATACCTTCCCTCAGGAAGTTGTATTCAGAGTCTGAGAAGTTTTTTTGTTTTACCCTATCTAGGGGGTGGTCAGGGGAGATGGTGACTTCAAAAGTAACCACTTTGTGGTCAGGTCTTACCAGTGAGGATGATAGTGTAGGGATACTGCAGTGGTTACTCATGTTGGTTGATACCAAGTCCAAGATATTTTCACCTCTTGTGGTGATGTCAACCAGCTGGTCCAATGCATTTGTATTGAAATCAAGGAATCTCTGAGCATTTGTGTTTTGGCATGAGTATTTCTTCCAATCTATGGTTGGATAGTTAAAGTTGCCCAGGATCAGGATAAAGGGTTGACTCTTGATAGATATGAAGAGGTCCAGATAGGTGGAATGAACATCTTGCATCAAAGTTGGGGGCCTGTAGCTAACTTGATATTATACATGAGTTTAGAAAGATTGCTGTTAAGCAACTGTTTTTTGATAATAACATTAGAGCACACAAAATTTCCCTGCAATGACTCAGGCAACAGAAGGTGGAAGAGGCTGTTGCTAAGCTTAGGGAGCCTGTAACAAGGGATCCTGTAGAAATATTAGAAATATTTTGGAAATTCTATGAAAGTCTGTATAAAGCAGAGAAATGTCGAAATCAAGAAAAGGTACAAATGGAAATGATGGCAGAATTAAATATGCCAAGGTTAGACGTAGAAGTGGCTCAATTTCTAACAGGATAGGAGGAGATGAGATAAAAATGGTGATGTATAACCAATCTACAGGAATATCCTCAGGAATAGATGGTTTTCCTGTGGAAGTATGGAAGCTAGGAGGGAAAACTGATAAAGATTTGGAAGGTTTTGTTTAACAGTATTTTATGAGGAGGAGAAGTACCAGCATCCTAGAAGAAAGTGGTGGTAGTTGTAATACCTAAAGAGGGTAAGGATCCATTGGACCCAGCTTCATACAGGCCCTTTATAATACTAAACCATGATTGTAAAATGTTTATGTCTATAGTAGCTAAAAGAATGGCAAACGTGATCAGAAATTGATAGATATGGATCAATGTGGTTTTGTGGAGGGGAGGCAAACATTTGACATTAACAGAACACTAATGATCCAGAGGGAAGCAGAATGTAAGAAAATATCACTGTTGCTGGTGGGTCTTGATGCAGACAAAGTGTTTGACAAAATAAGCAGGGACTTTATGAGCAGAGCAATGGAAGCATTTGCATTCCTTGATAAAATTATAGGGTTGATTAGGAGGATATATGAGGGGATTGGAGGTGAAAATTAAAGTGGGTGGGGTCCTCTGATAATTTCTGCTTGAGCAGAGAAACCAGGCAGGGTTCTTCTCTCCCACTTTATTATTTGCATTATATTTAGAATCATTGGTAAAGAACATAGGGACTAAGAAATCCAAGGATATAATTGTTATGGTAGTCAAGCAAAGCTGGCTGTATTTGTAGATAATATTTTATGCTTGACAAAACCAGAAAGGGACATTATAGTGTTGTGAAACAGTTTGAGACACCTTCAGATCTTTCCAGGATACAAAATTAATAAAGCTAAAACAAAGGCAACAGTGGTACATTATGCACCCGTACTTGAATTGGTTCAGCAATATGCATATTTATGGGGACATGATAAAATGAAGTACTTAGCGGTATGGTTTAAAAATGATTATGGTGTGCCAGCTAAGGATATGTGGGAAGAAACTAAGCAAAAGATTATATGAAAACTGAGAAAATGGAAGCTCTGTTATATGGATATCAATACTAAGATACAAGCAGTTAACGTATTTTTATTCCCTTTAATCTTATGCACAGGTCAGGCAGATTTTTATCAACCAAAGCAATTAATAAAGAGCTTGAAGGATTTTATCTGGGAGGGGAAGACGGCAAGAGTCAAGTGGTATAAGTTGATTCTTCCAGTAAAACAAGATGGATTTGGATTATCCAACTTGAAGGGGCATTTCAAAGCAAAACAGCTAAAGCCCCTATACATAGTAGAAATAGAAAATTATAATTCAAAATGGAAAGGGGTGATAATGAAACGGGGGAAGCTGAAGAACTGAGAGACTTAAATTCTGGATGCAGACCTTGAATAACAATTATATTCATAAAGAAGCAGAAGGTATTCTAAGAACTATGCCAACACAGGAATGAACAAAGTAGATTCTGCCAATAGGGATGATAGGCAAGAGGGGGCTGGAAATGATTAGACAAAAATGGCAAAGGAACCAAAGTACTGGGAGCAAATACCTAGATAAGGAAAGGTAATAGAATGGGAAGACATCAAGAATTTATTTGGACTGCAGGTTACAGATTGACTTCCCTATTAAGGATTGATATCAGCGAATAGGCAAAGAGAAAGAAATAGGGGGTTCTAAATGAAAGACCAACACTGGTAGAGTTTTAAATAGAATCTAGAACAGAAGCTGCTGTTAAAAAAGGAGTAATTAGTACAGCATATAAAATATTGCATGTTAAATATAAGAATCAATCAGAGGATGTTAGAAAGGATTGGGAAGAGAGATTGCATAAGCAATTCACAAGGAATCAGTGGGGGGTATATGTATGTATGTCTTCCAAATATGCAACGTCTAGAAGATTTAGGATTTTTGCTTGGAAGTGTATATATTGGTATTTTTATACCCCAAGTAGACTCCAGTGAATTTTTCCTCAGGTAGACAGCAAATGTTGGAGGTGTGATGAGGATGAAAGAGGTAATTGGGAACATATTTTCTGGGAGTGTAGTGAGTTGGCAGACTTTAAAGATTTCCTGCAGACTACTCTATCAGAGATACTGGATGAGCAAATTGGTGTAACTAAGGCAGTGACTTTTTGAGGTTGATACAGAATTGGAATTGCCTAGACATAACAAGGCCTTGCTGAGTCTTATTATGGTGGTTGCCAAAAACGCAATGAGTAGAAAATGGAAATCAAAGTCAAAACCAACTGTAGTTGAAGTATTAAATATTGTGACAGAGATAAAAGAACTGGAAGTAGGATCTTTAGAAAAGGGTAGGAGTAAATTACATAAAAATGGAAATTGTGGGAGCAGCACAGGCAGAATAATGTTTTGGATGAAGAGTGAGATTTAGGGGAAGGGTGGAATTGAGCAATTTATGTAATGTTGGATTGATGGTAGTTATAAAAAGCATTTGATGTATGATGTATGTAACTAGGAACATGTTAATATGGTTTGTTTTATTTTATATAAATGTATGCTTGCCTAAGTGATAATTCAATAAAGTTGTTAAAAAATTACTTTGTGTTGATCCACAAGATATAAACAAAGTGACTGAGTGTGTTATCCATTGCTTGTTGTAGAAGAAATACCACAAGGTGAGTTTTTCTCAGTACTTTTAAGTACTAGAACCATACTGCAGAGTCTAATAGACATAATTTAGACAATTCAAACACCAAGGAATGTATTAATGCACTATTAAGAAGGTACAGATTCCCTAGACTTGATTTATTTTGTCAGCATCCAAGATTTCTAAGGAGCTGTTGCTAAAGTAATTGAATACTTGGAAGCATAATTCATGATCTGTTATTGTGGGTTCAGACACAAGAATAACATGACAAAAGGCAGACGCACCTGTTGAATAGATTAACACAACATAATTTCAAGTTGTATAAGAGCAGATGTAAAATCAAAGTGACACGTTTAAAATATGAGTCTTATTCTAAAGGCAAAGGGTACGAAACATGAACCAGAAGCAGCTTGAGTCATTGTGCAGATGCTAAGGTTAGAAGCAACTGGGAATTATGGAGATTTCTAGGAATGATGCAATATCTGGCAAAGTTAGTACCTAATGCATCTGAGATAATGCTACCTCTAAGAAACTCTTTAGAGCAAGATGTAGGGTGGGAATGGGACATTGAACAGAAAAAGCACCTTGAAATGCTCAAAACTCTAATTGCTGGTTTTCTAATAAAGTATTGCAATGTGAATATTCCTATTTTTTGCAGGTGGACTGGTCTCTGAAATGTATAGCAGTGATCCACACAGAGAGTTGACCAGTTGTCTATGGAGTAAGAGCAGTAACACTTGCACAGAAAATATGCTTAACAAAGGAAGCAGTAACATGTTGACCTAAACAATTCCATGAATATGGCTCTGGTAAAGAAGATCAGATGGAAGCAGACTGCAAAGATTACAATGTATACTCAGAAAGTCACTGTAAAGGGCATCTCTGAGCTTCTGCAGTCTGTTACTTAAGATGCAGAGATATGATCTGAAAATAAAATATAGACCAGACAAGGAACTATGTTTAGCTGATATGTTGGAGTATATTTGCCAGAGGTAAATGACAAGATGATAGAAAATAAGCTTGAGATTACTTGTGTGTAATACGGGAGTTACTAATGACAGAAGAAAATGTTAACAAATTTCAGAGATATGCTGATACTTGAAGAGCTGCAGCTACTGAAAGTTGGTGTTGGCTATGTTCTTGATGTTGTTCACATGCTTGTGGAATCCAGGGACAGCCCTTTATATCCTGAATGTGCACCAATAGCTCAGGTTTTGTCTCTGGGTATATCTGAAGAGGGTATTTATATTCTGAAAAGTGTAACAGCTATCTCCTTTCCATGGAGGAAAGAGTTAGTAGCTACATTTTATTTTGCCATCATGTGGCTCACTATCCATTAAAAACGTAGACAAGGATTATTTCGCTAATTGTCTGATTTTATATAGTGCTTGCTTTATGAATGTTTCTGTTGTAGACTTTTGTGTAATGGCCACTTGGTCATCATTTCCCGCCTTTATCTAGAAGTATTGTCTTTAACTTATCTCCAGTAGTCAGGCTTCCTTGGATAACTCCACACTTCAGCACTCAACTATCTGAATCTGCTGCTTTTTGGTTGTTCTTTGGTAGATTTACTGCTTGGGATTGAACTCACTCCTAGACTACAAAGGATGATATGACATGCCTCCTTCACCTTGCATACGATCTACAAGATGACCCTTCTTGTGGGTACCAAGTAGTCTATTAGACTAGATGTTGGATACTAAAAGTAGAGTAATTGTATTGCATGTAGGAAGCAGGTCCCGCACAGAGATTTCCAAAACAATTGCATGTTTTGCCTGAGGTCCAAGCACAATGTTGCATATTATCTTCTTCTTGCAAGGTTTAATAAGAAAATTAAGTGGAGGGCAAAATCTATAGGACCACCTTAACCATGGATAGTTATACGTCTTGTTTAAGACTGCCATAGTGTTTTCCTAATTCTTTTTTGATGGATTTTGGAGTTCCTTCTAAATCAAGTAATTGTGTAATATATTTCTATATTACTCATTAACAGTGTAGTTGTGGCAGATCTTGACTTTGTGGTATACAGGAAGTGTGCTTGCTTAGAAGTTGGAGTGAACTGGTGGAATCTTGGGCTGTTTTTATTTTTCTGATGGGATGCATGGCAGCACAGTGCATACTAGCATAGGACATATGCATGTAACTCCAGTTATGGAAACTTTCCAGAAATAAATGCTGAACTGAAATGGAACAGAGGATAAATGCAGTCAAAGAACCATCAAAGGGGATCCTGTCATACCTAAACTGGTAAGGTAAGAAAATGTGTAGTTATGTCCTTATTCCAGGTTACTAGAGGTTCCTTTCTGGGTCTCCCAGGTGTATAAATGTGACTCTTTTTATGCCACCATTCATACTTTTCCCCATCTGCATTACTTAAATTACATGGTGCAAGGTAATCCGCAACATGTCCTGAACAACACAAGGGGTTTAAATGGGGAGATTATAAAATTAGCAAGAAGAGGAGAGTAGTATTGTTGAAACTGAATTCATCCTTAAGTCTTGGTGAGTACCTTCATGTGGTGGACACTGTTTTCACAAAATCTCACCAAGATGACACTGATGTATAGACTGTATTTTATATAAACTAAATAATCCAACTGAGCAGAATAAAAGAGGCACAAACGTTGATGCTGTACTGTTAAGCGCTTTTCGTTTATGATACAACACAAACTTCATCAGACAAATCACAAGGTACAAAGACTCATTTAAATACTTCAAGTTAACCAATCAACAAAGGCAAAGTGTAGAATGAAACAACACAATAAAAACACAATGTCACCACCCACTTAACTAGTTTTAGAACAGTAAGAGACTCAATAAAACTTAATTAAAAATACAAATACTAACACATTAATGTACTAAAATGTTTACATTGTCAACGTTTTAAACCTTTTAGTTTTAAAATACTGCTTAAAATACATCCTTCATTTAAACCTGGCAAATTATAGGCATTCAACCTTATTTGCCAGGTAAGTTCTAATTCATCAAGTTTAAGAACTTCAGGACCACCTCTAACATCACTATGAACTTGATCAATAATAATAAACTTAAAACTATGGTCAGGAAATTGAGCAACATGTTTAGCCAAAGCATTTTCTAGTTTGTTTTTCCTTATTGCATATAGGTGCTCATACATACGGTTATGCAATTTCCTTTCAGTTTTGCCAACGTAGAACGCTGGACAAAACTGACATTTGGCGAGGTAAACAACTAACTTAGAATTACAGTTGTTTCTCCATTTCAAATTGAAATGTAAATTATTAACACTAAACCTGTTAGATTCCAGTATGTGCGAGCAATAATTACAAGCTTGGCATTTATACATACCTGGAGTTCTAACCATATTAGTTTTCTTAAGTTCGCAGTAGGCTTTGAGATTCATACCCCACCAAAATACTAGTATTTATGGTACTGAAATCACTAATGCTTCTAATACATCAACACACACTATAATAATATGTATTTACATTCAAATAATGGTTTACTTATATAAGCTTTTTATACATTTGTAAACCCCTCTAAAAAATCTGTTAAAAATTAAACCTTATTCAACAATATAGGTTTAATAGTAATGTATTCATTAATTCCTGGTGGTGAAGTTGCATTCAATAAAATTTGCCATCTAACCTCTTTCTCTCCCAGAGTATACTTGATACTCCCACCTCTTTGTGATACCTTCACATATTATTATTATTATTATTATTATTATAGTGTGTGTTGATGTATTAGAAGCATTAGTGATTTCAGTACCATAAATACTAGTATTTTGAAATGGGAACAGCAGACTCTTATTTTTATATTATTTTTATATAGTCTAATTATATGCTGGTTGAATTGTTGTATGATTGGTGCATCAATTAGTTTGAATGTAGTATAAAAATGTATGAATGTGTAAGGACAGTGTTCTGATGAAGTCTATGTATTTAGATGAAAGCGCTTAACCTTGTCGTAATTTATAATAAAGTGGTTTTTATACAAGTTTCTCAACTGGCAACATCTTTCATTCACCCCTTAGTGAATTCTGTTATACTCGTGCTGTTGAGCTGATTCATCTTAAAATGAATCTCTGATCAGTCAAGGAAAGTCTGCTTTGTCAATGTGAGATGACTGACCACAGAGAAGTTTGTATGTTGTGTATTTTGTAATGGAATCCCTTGTATCTGTAATGGAGAAGTTGTAGAAAGGTACCATGGATGAATGGAGTGGAAGTTCATTAGCCAACATTAATCAAACATTAATGAAGGAAATTATCACCTTAACACATTGGATAAGTGAAACTTCATACCAGTGTCTATCTATTTTAGCTAAGCAGTATGCATTCATGTAGTGCAGTTTAGAACCCCAAACAGAAGGAATTACAGCCACCAGTATTTAATATTAATCCATTCTAATTGTAGAGAAAGGAGGATGTCTGTTGGTATGTAAAATGAAGTAAGCCACTATTTTTATGTTAATTTCACATAGAGAAATGTAAAGCTTTTCCATAGCTTCAGCTGGATACCCATGTTGTGTACAGTATAAGAACTCAAAAGACAGGTGTTAATACTGTACTGGGAAAATTTATTTATTTATTTTTATTTATTTAAATTTGTTGACCGGGAGTGTCCGACTGTATTAATAATACTGTAGTAATAATTTAATGTCTATTATTTTGTAATTTTGGGAGGTATTAATTTGACAGCAACACATTATTACTAATACCACGCTGCAGAAAATCATTTGTACTTCAAGTAATGAAGTTCTAAACTGGTCTTGTATGAATTACATATGATAATTACAAATCAAAAGAGGAAACCACTGTCACTGCTACAAAGCTTCCATAAAGAACCACTAGGAGTCAATATTAGCACTTTTGTCCTAGTGGATCTTTATTGAAGCTTTGTAGCAATGACAGTGGTTTTCTCTTTTGATTTTTAAGTTTTCAAAAGTTTTCTTGACATATGATAATTACATTGTTTTTTAAAATTTAACTGATATAATCCTCACTGTCAGCAGACTGTAGCTAAGTGTTTTATTTGGGAGGGATGTCTGCATTTCACTGTCTTTTTCAGAGGCTCACCTGTAATACCTTTAGGACAAACTTCACAAACAAACCCCCTTGGTGGAAGACCAGTATACATAGTTTATACAACAAAAGAAAGAATATCCTGGCCAAAAATAGGTAGGGGTATGCCCAGAAGACAAAATCTCCCTCATCAGTATCAACAACCAATTCAGACGATTAATCAGTTCCACCAAAGCCAACTTAGAGGTAAAAATAGCCTGCCAGGCAAAGCATAACAATAAGGCAGTTTTCAGTTGTGTGTAACCTTAAAGGGAACACCCAACAGTCTTTTGAACTAATAGTAAATGGAACTCCTTATACTGCATCGAGGGATATAAAAAAATTGCTGGCTGATAAATTTAGCTCTAGGTTCACCTCACTATCATCCCAAATTCCCGCCCAGGAAATACCCTCTACCATTTCTCCATCAATTATCACTAAGGAGCAGGTCCTCACTGCACTCACCAGAACTGGAAAACACTGCATCAATGAGTCCTGATAATATCCCAGAATGCCTCTTAAATAGCTTGAAACATGACCTGTCAGGCCCACTACAATCTCTGTTTAACCACAACCTCCAGACAGGCTTTGACCCTAGGGAACTGAGGACTGTAATAGTCATCTCACTATGAAAAGGCCATCAACAGACTGAAGGAACTATTGACCCATAAGTTTGACTAGTCGTATGTGCAAGGTCCTGGAAAAAAATTATTGTGGACCTGATAAACAAAGACATAGGAAATCTTCAAACACTGAACCTATCCCAGTTCAGTTTTATCAAGAGCAGGTCATGCCTACTAAACTTGGTGGACTTTAGGAGGGTCAATAGAGCCATGAACAAGGGCAAAAAAGTACATACTTGTACTTTGACCTAGCAAAGACATTTGACACCATACCTCACTCAGGTATTATAGACAAACTCACAAATTTAGGCATAAATCTCTTTGTCACAATGGACAGCCAAATGGCTTACAGATAGGATGAATAAAGTTAGGATGGAGAATCTACCTGCATCAAGAGGCCTGTTACTACTGGTGTCCCAAAGGGCTCAGTACTTGGACCACTCCTCCTTAGAATATACTTCTGTGAAGTCATGTCAAATGTAGAGGGCCTTGGCTGATCAGATTTGCTGACACCTGCACATAGTGAATTCCCTCAGAGATGTAGATGTTCTCCAGGAGTGTCTGACAGACAAATAACTGGAGCCAGGATCATGGCCTAAAACTCAATGCAAAGAAATGCATAATTGTACCATTTGGGAAGATGACCACCCCCTACAAATTACAACATTAGTAACACTCCCCTATGAGTAGACCCAGTGGTAAGGGACTATGGAACTCAGGTGGACAGTAACCTGAACTTTGATCACCATGTGTCCATGGTAGTAAGAAAATCCTTCTACATGGTGCAACTTATAAGTAAAGGGATGGCATCCAGATCTAAGTAGATCATAGTTCCACTATACTCAGCCCTCAATAGAACAATAATATAGTGCAATGTGACCCTTGGCATATGTGTGATCAGGCATTTGCAACAGCTGGAGTTGCCACTGAGGTTCCTCATTTAAAGAATACAGGGTACAAATAATATGTGCTATGCAGCCTGCCTTGAAGCCCTGTCCCTGTATTCGGTCTCCTATAGTCTACTGAGGGGGGTGATCTATGTCTAACCTGCAAGACATTCTCCAATCCAGCTCTGATGGAACGGAACTGCTACACATTTGCAAAACAAGCATGACTAGAATTACCCAATCTATGGATCTAAACCTTGTCTGTGACATAAAGAAAACTTGTTGGAGGGACAAGTATGTGTCTCAGAGATTACCCCTTCTCTGGAACAGACTCCCCATTCACGTGAAACAGAGCACTTGCGTACACCTATTCCAATGCAATTTGGACAAATGGATGGGAAATCACAAATTCACCCCAGCTTGTCATCTGTGGACCTTAAGGATAGGGACAGTTTGTACATATCCTATGGAACAGGCATATACCAAAGCCATTCTAGCCAATGGGTATTGATATTTGTTAAAAACTGGGGCATAAATGGCTAGGCTTAATAGGCTCTAGGGCTGTTAGCCTAGTAATCTCTTATGATCTTATGATAAGAGAACATTCCTAAATTATTGCCATGTACCAGACCTGATGCTTTCCCATATTTTGTAAACATTCTCAGTCAGCATCTGATAGTCTCTTGTAAAGATGCTAACTACCATGATGAATAGGGCTGTCCTTTTTTGGTTTGCAGTTTCATCAGTCCTTCCTCACTCTTTCAGTTCTGATGAGAAGCACTGTCTTATGTAGCATTAATTCAACACAGCCATTTGAAGACACAGTAAATCTGCAGCAGGACTTGATGTTCATGAAATAGTTCACTATTGCAGTCAGAACTCTAGTGATGTCTACTGAAGAAGGCACAATAACAGTCCATCATCCTTTGATTAGCTCCCTTCCCTCACCAGGCCTGGTGAGCACACTTTTCCACCTGGATGTTGGGACATTACTGATATATGAGATATTCAAATTCAACATTTTTAGTTCTTTCTGGATGTAATTCACTCAAGACTGAATGCACTGCTCTAAAAGCATTGCCAGTCCATTGGTTAGGTCTGTCTTCCAGAACTGGAAGTTAAGTACCCCACTGAGGAACAGGTCTTATGTAATTTTTGTATTTACGTTGCATACTTGGTAGCAGTAGCTTTCAGGGATTAGGTGTAGTGTTGGATATGAGTAACTGTAGTGCATGTGGTAAGCAGGTCCCCCACACAGATTTCCACAATGAGTGCATTTCTTTTTGCCTGTGATCCAAGCACTATGTTGCATAGTATCCCATTGTTGCAAGGGTTAAAGAAAAGATAATTAAGTGGAGGACAAAGTCTTTCCAGGACTATCTTAACCACATATAGTTAAATGTCTTATCTAAGAATGCCATAGTGTTGTTCAAATCCTTTGTGGATGCTTCACTCTCAAAATGGTAAGTTTTCAGAGAAAAACACTGAAGAGGAGGAGTACCAAGAAAACATTAACTTCCTGTTGGAGTCCATAGGCTCCGTAGGCACAAGGACATTGTGTCCACTGAGTCAGTACTGCAGCCACAGATGCTAGCATCTATTTCAAATGAGGCTTCTAGCATTGCCTGTCTGGAGGCTGCCATGTACTGTGATAGAATCTTCTCAAGCCAAATACTTCCAGTGGTTAGTCAATGCAGAGAGCTTTCCATGGGCCCCTGGTTCTAACATCCTTATTACTTTATCTGAGGGCAAGTTCAGCATTCCCTCAGTCTTTGTCCTTGAAAATGTCAGTGGTTCTAGTATCAAGGTCTCAGACTAACTGCATCCAGAGACCTCCATAGTGGTCTGTACATCTCAGTCCAAGGCCAGTCTAGACAAAAATCAATGCCCTCCAGCATGCCACAGTATGTGCTGGGCATACCTAATCCCATCCCCATCAGATGCTTCCTCCCAGGATCTCATGAGTCTAACTTAGGATTTTGTGGTTTTCTTGAAGACCCTGCTGCTTTCTGCTGAGCAACCATCAGTATTAGGGGCCCTTCCCAAAGAGGGAAGGAGAACCCCCCCCCTTAAATTCTTTAACACTTCTGACTCAAAGGCTCCCAAAGAGGGAAAAAGGAATCCCCCTTAAATTCTTTAACACTTCTGAGGCTGATCAGCTGGTCTGTGTTGACTACATGTCCTCCCCCCTCTGTATACTAGTCTGACACTGAGGACACCCTCTCCACTGCATCACCACCATAGATGGCCTCATTTGGGACTACACTTCATAGCATGAGGAAATACTTCAAATGTAAGGCTCAGGAATACTCTCTGACCCTGATAAGATACAGAGAGCTTTCAGACCTCTCTTAGCCTAAACCCTTAGTCATTTCTCACATTTCTGGGATGCTTTTCCAAATACATCCTTGGAGCTAGATTTTCAATTGCCACTCCCAGGGAGCTTGACCACGTCTACAGAGCTGGTGACTCACTCACATGCCTTTATAACAAAAAAAGTTGTTTATATTGTGGGTTCAAGTATGGTGTTCATAGACATTTTTTCTTTTGAAGCTAGCCTTGGATGAGTTTATGAGGGAATGGAGTTTCTTGCTGATATTGATCAGGGATGTCTTCCCTTCTTGGGATTTTACTCTTTTCTGTACTAGTTTCCTCCTTCTATTGTATAGCTTGTTTATGGCAGGGGTCCACCAGACTGGTTTCCTTTTCTTGGAGAAGTGAGTCTTGGTTTTGTTTGGGATTGCATGATCCATGCATTCTTGTAGGTGTCCGTAGAGTGCATTAGTAAAGGATTTTGCAGCTTGGACAGTGTTATCCTTTAGAATGGGGGCTTTGAAACTTCCCACGTCGGTCTTAAGTAACGTGAAGTTTGCTTTTGAAAAGTTTTTCATGGTGGTTTCTTTGACCAGGGGTGGTGGCGGAATGTGGATATCCAGAGTGATTAGTTTATGGTCAGATCTAACCAGCGAGGGGTTGACCTCGGTGTGGAACACCAGTCGCCCATGTTGGTGATGACCAGGTCCAATATGTTGTCACTTCTGGTGGGGGTGTTGACCAGTTGATCCAGGGCATTTGAGTTTATAAATTCTAGGAAATGTTGGGCAAGGGAGTTTGTACTTGAGTAGTTCTCCCAGTTAATGTTTGGGTAATTGAAATCACCCAATATCATGGTGTTTGGTAGGACCTTTATGTTTCCCAGTGTTTCCAGGTATGCGGAGTGGGGGTCCTGGGACATGGTGGGTGATCTGTAGCAAGCTATAATTTGAATAGCAGTTTTACCTGTTGTTGAAACAAGCTTTTTAAACCACAGAAACTCCAGAAAATCAGCATTTTAGGTGGAATTAGCTAAAGGCAGCAAGAAAATGCAGAAAATTATACTTAATCACGCCAAGGTCTCTCTTTTGTCTCTCTGCTGCTATAGAACTCTGCAGGGCACCAGGCAGGAGCTTGCTGAGCAGTATACTAGCACAAACACCTTGCAAATGCAGGTTTTATAGCAGGGAAATGAAAGAGATAGAAATTAGCCCAAAATGGCCAATAAACTACTAATTTCTGGGCTGAAACCACTCCTCCAGGGACAGATAGGCTGCTCAAAGCTCTCTGTCTCTCACAGTGAATAAAGAAACTTCCTTCTATCCAAGTAAGGTATGGGCAAACACAGAAACTTGTAACACAGCCCTGGATTCAGCACTAACCTGAAAACTGGACTATACTAGCTTAGAAAGGTGGGAAAACAAGTATATTTTTTGTTTTTTGTTTTTTTTTTAGAAAATGAAGCAGATACAATCAAAAAAACACTTTAAATGCACAGAAATGGCTATCACACGAGTGTGTAGCCTACAACAATTAAACAGGTAATTTAAACACAAAAATGACAAAGTGCAGGCAGTAAAATAAGTACAATATGTAGCTGAAACAAGCTTTTTAAATCACAGAAACTCTAGAAAATTGGCGTTTTAGGTGGAATTAGCTAAAGGCAGCAAGAAAATGCAGAAAAATTATGCTTAATCACTCCAAAGTCTCTTTTTTGTCTCTCTGCTGCTGTAGAACTCTGCAGAGCACCAGGCAGGAGCTTGCTGAGCTGTATACTAGCACAAAAACCTTGCAAATCATCTTCCTTTACAATGCAGTCACCTTACGTACCAACCATGCATTCCATCACTCCAGAATAAAGGGGAAGGATTTTAGACTGCCTACACATGCCTAGGCAATCGAGACACTTGGAGAGGAAAAAAAAATAAGAACATCTGAACAGCTCTTCATTTGATTAGCAATAGACAAGGAAATGAAGCCTGCTGTCAACCATACCATAGCCATATGGCTAGAACCCTGTATTTGCTACTCATATAGCAAACCTGTGCTGGAGCATATTTGAACCCATTTCCACTAAGGTCATTTTAGCCACTTCTGCCTTCTTCAGCAGGAATCAGTACCTAATCTATCCTGGAAACAGTTACTTGTCATCTGTCCACAGACACTACAGTCTGGAAACTGCATCTAAGCAAGGGCAGGATATACTCTTACCATTCCTGTAGAAACCCCTACAGTGTACTCCTTTCAATGGCCAGGCAACCATTGAACTGCAAGCTTTAAGAATCTTCCTAAGAGTTATTACTGCAACAGTGCACTATACAATGAACATAGTTAAGTTGTGCTAGGAACTTAGCATCATTTTAGATGGCCTGTTATGTTCACTGTTGCAGTACCAACTTCCTGTTCTCTTCACTCCTTTCTGTGGGTATTTCTGGGGGCAGAGGACAACTTGAATGAAATAAATAAAAAAGTCAATAACAACATCCAGTCTTACAAGTGCAGATAAACAAATTCCAATATACATTAAAGACCTATACCTAGTTTCAAATAACTTTTTTACAGTTATTCCCATGCACCAGGCAACAAGGAAACAGGACTGAGTTTTTAACATCTACTTAGACATTCTCATTTAGGAGAACATTGTGATTAGGCTTCTGTATTAGCACATGTGAAACATACCGCTCAACCCCTTAGTGCAAGAAATCCAGACAAAGCTCAACAAAATGGGGGGGGGGGGGCAAAGGCCCAAAAATAAGGACATATTTTAAATATCACTCTTACAAACTTGCTAGAGTAACAGGGTTTGTTTTAACATGCATTTTCCCAAGGATATGAAGTCTGAAACTGAAATGTATGTCATTATTTAGTGACTTCAGTCCTCAGATCATCCCAGTGATTTGCCAGAAAATCACAAATTTTATGAGGAAAAGACCAAAAATATGAGCTGAAAATCTGGACAGATGAGAGAAGTATGATGTCAAATATTTGAGAGGTTCTGTAGTTGCTGGTACAAATGATGGCAGTGTCAATTTTTCCAATACAAAGTGCAGATCCCACGCAGGATAGAGTTTTTTTCTTGAGTAGCATCAAGTGTAAGGAATTGCCTTACTGGCATCAATGAATAAACAGGGGATGATAGGACTGGCAGGCAGAGAAATCAGATGCATGTATTTTCAATGAAGCATAAGATAAGAATAATTTATAAAGGTATGAGGGCCATTTGAGGACCGTGGGCATTGTAGACTGGTTTGAGTCTGGATTTTCTTTCTTGCATCAGAGTGAGAACTGTTTCCATCTTTAGAAAAAGGAAGGAGCAAACAACATAGAAATAAATGGAATTGTGGTAAGAATATTTGCACAATACTGATCAGGTGGAGGAGACGTGAGGTTTAATGAAAGACAGGAATCAAACAATTTATGTAACATTGGACTGATGATAATTATAAAGAAAGAAAACGGTATAGATTTTGATTCCATTTTGGCAATCAATAGCATTAAACTTAGCAAGTCCTTAACATGTCTGGGAAATTCAGATGTTATGAACACAGCTTAAAAGAATAATTTTATTAGTTACAGACTTTTTCTCCATCAACATTTCTGACAAAGTACTCTTTATGGAGTTTTTAATATCTGTTAACTTATTACACCCCCCCAAAAAAATATTCCCAGTTACCTCTCTATGCCATCACAACTCTAGCATTTAGATTCATAGGTGTTTATTAGGCTAACGACCACAAGGGCCTTTTTAAGCATAGCCACGCATCCCAAATCTCTGACAAGTTCTGGTACCTTTGATAAATGTAAGCAGGGGCTTGGAGATGAAACATTTACAAGCAAGGGGCCTGGAAAATGAACAATTTACAGGCTGCCTGTGTCCATTAGAGACATAGGTGCCAAACCTGGAATGAATTTCCTGTTCCCCATCCAGTTGTCCACATTTCAATTGAATTGGATTAGGGGGGAATTCTGCTTCACATGAATGGGGAGTCTGTTCCAGAGATGGGTTAGTCTCTGGGGTAGATTTCTGTCTCTCCAAGAGGTCCTCTTTATATCACAGGCAAGGTTTAATTCTTTAGAACAGGTAATTCTGGTGCTGTTTCTTTTGTGGATATCCAAAAGGTCCATCAGAGTGGGGTCTGATAATGCCTTGTATTCCAGGCATATATCTCCCCTCAATAACCTATAGGAGACAGAATACATGAATAGGGCCTTGAGGCGGTCTGCATAGGACACCTTACTTACACCCTGTATTCTTTTAGTGAGGAACCTCTGTGGACATTGCAGTTGTTGGATATGCCTGGTTAGGTATATACCAAAGAGGGCATTGTACTCAATGATAGGCCTGATGAATGCAGAATACAGTGAAACAATGACTTCCTTGTACCTAGATGCCATACCATTGTTTATAAGTTGTGAAACATAGAATGATTTCCTCACTATTGTAGACAAATGATGGCCAAAGGCTAGATTATGCATGTCCCAAAGTTCCTGACTACGTCATCAGTTCTTAGGGGTGCATTGTCAATATGAGAGTTACCAGGGGTGGTTGACTTCCCGAAGGATACTATTATGCATTTCTTGGCATTTAGTTTTAGTCTATGGCTCTGGCACCGGTTGTTTGTCTGTATCTGCCCTTCCTGGAGAACATTTGTGCCAGTGTGGGATTCAATGATAGCTCCTAATTTGCAATAATTTGCAGATTTAGTCAGCCAGAGGCCATTGACTTTGGCCTTGATTTCAGAGAAGTAAATGCCAAAAAGGAGCAGTCCTACGACTGATCCCTGTGGGAGTCTGCTTGTGACCGGCCTCTTTGTAGTGGTGGCCTTCCCAATTCTAACTTCCTAGGTCCTGTCTGTGAGGCAACTGGTTATCCACCAGGTGACATAAGGGTTTGTACTTAACCTCTTGAATTAGTTGATGATGCCTAAGTGGGGTATTGTGTCAAATGCCTTGGCCAGGTTAAGGTAGGCAGCATGAACCATTTTGCAATAATCCATTGTTTTGGTGACCTTCACAAAAAAGCCCACCAGGTTGAGTAGGCATGACCAGCCCTTGACAAAACCAAAATGGGTTGGGTCCAGTATCTGGCGTTTTCTATGCTTTTATTGATCATTTCCATGATAATTCTTTCCATGGATTTGCATACGAGACAAGTGAGACTTATGGATCTGTAGATGTTCCAATTTTGTGCAGAGGGGTGACTGTTGCTGTTCTCCATTCATGAGGCATGAAGCCTGTTTGGAGGCTACACTTAAATAGCAATTCCAAATGGCCTGCTAGGTTATGTTTCATGCTATTTAGAAGTCACCCTGGGATATTGTCTAGGCCTATTGATGCAGTGTTCTTGACCTTAGAGAGAGCATTAAGGACCTGTTCCCTAGTGATAGCAGGGAGAGTTATATTTGATTGTACTTCCTGAGGAAAGTTGAGAGGAAGAGAGGGGTAAAGTTGGAGCTGACTTTGTCAGACAGTAGGTTTGCTATGTCTTCTGGCTTAATATAGGTGGCTTCATTTAAAATGAGCTCTGCACATAATTTTGTATTGCCTTTGAGGTTATGGACGTAACTAAAAATGCTTTGTGGTTGTCCTTGGCCTGGGAGGCCAAATTTACCTCATATTTGGCCTGGTAGACTTTATTTGTCTTCTGAATTTGTTTAGTTTGATTAGAGTGCTTTTATCCTGCTGGGTGCTGCAACGCCTAATTTTTGCTATGATTTTCTTCCTTTTGTTATATAGCCTATTGATTTTGTGATTCCACCAGGGTGTACACCTCTCAACCATACCAAATTCCTTGAAAATGCATGGTTTTGAGGATAAAATAATGGCGTGCCATGAATTCCACAGTGGACCGTTGAAATTATGATTTATTTTTAAATTTATTTACAATTTTTAGTTAATTCCTCCCTCCCTTTTTTCTCTCTGCTGTCCGTCATGACACACTTGAAAAGCAGTTAAAAACTGAACAGACTACACGCAGCAGCCCGGCTGATGGAATAAACACTTTAGTGTAAGTATGTGATGGAAGGAGCAAGCGGTAGTCAGGGCCCTACTGTGGTCCTAGCATACGCAGCATCATCTGATCCATAACCATAGGACCCCCCCCTCCCCCAAAAGCAAATGTAAGAACATTATTCCTCATCATGTGACCTTTGCGAGACACACACACACACAGTTTCTACCTGTGGGTTTTGTTCCCAAGTTTGTATTCCACATGCAGAGAGTCAGTCGTCATGCATTCATTGAAGTTAATATCTGTGGTAAATAATACTAAAAAGCTTCCTAGCTGAAGTTGTTAGTGTTCTACATTTTACCCATTCCTTCCACATTATGAGAGAGTGTTATACAGTTTGGAGGGAGAAAAGTTATTAGTTGAGCATGCACGTCATACTCTGTGTCCCCTATGTGATTACTTCGGTTTACTTGGTTATACTGCAAGAGATGCATATGCTCTATATATATATATATATATATATATATATATATATATATATATATATATATATATATATATATATATATAATATATATATACATATACATATATATATTTATATATATATATATATATATATATATATATATATAAAAACACATATGTGTCTCTTGCAGTAAAACCAAGTAATATATATATATATATATATATGTTTGTGTCTTTCGGCTTTTCCTGGTTAGGGGTCACCACAGCGGAACTCCGGTCTGCTAATGATTGCTAGTGGATTTTTAATGTACCGGGTTACCAGCCCTGACGCACAACCTTCAACGAAGGCACGCCCCATTCACGTATGCCTCCACAGAGAAGACGCTCTAGCTGAGAATCGAACAGGACAACGTCTTGCTATGAGGCGACAACGCTACCGCAGCACCACCACCGCAGTTAAGTATGTATATATATATATATATATATATATATATATATATATATATATATATATATATATATATAATATATATATATTTATATATATTATATATATTATATATACTTTTTTTTCCCATTTATCAGACACCATGATTAAACTGCTTATTTAACTATCTGGAAAGGACCACCTGTATGAAAACAAAAATGACATTGCTTTCGATGTATTTATCTGCATAGAATAAAGAATGTACAGCATGTAGAGGGATATGAAGGAGTTCTGGGATTTTTTATTTCTATTTTGTTATATTAAACAAGTCCCTGGTTAGTCAAATACTTTTGGATCTTTTTATAGGTTCATAGGTTCATAGATTGGTACTAAGCTAACTGCCCTTGTGAGCCATTTTAAGCCTAGCCAATTATCCCTTGTGAGACTCAAACCCTGCACCTTGTGTTTGTAAGGCAAACACCTTAACCATTAGGCAGATACACCAAGGTTTACATCTCAATTATACTGTTTGTCATTTTTATTTAAATCTGTGATGATTGCAGTGTACAAACAATCTTGGCAGTTAACAGCAATGTGTCTTTACCAGTACTATTTGTTCGGTAAGCTGGTTGTTGCGGTGATCGTTACAGATTCTTTATAGTAGGTATCATGAATAAAGTGCACATACACTTGTATAACCCGTTTTTAAATTGAGTTGCAGATACCAGTTATTACAAGGTTGTAGTACTGGCAAGGTATATGTTCGCAATCTCAGGACTCAGTAGTCCTGAACGTTCTGCAATGCTATAGCCATCCTATATTGAGTCGGTACTGTTATGGTAAGTATTTGTGAAATGAAGGTTGTAGAATAGTAGGATGATGTAGGTGAGCACTCTAAATATACTTAAATCATTTCATTTATTTCTGAGCATCCCTTGGAAAATGTATTACTGAAAGAGCAGACGAATATCACACACACACACACACACACACACACACACACACACACACACACACACACACACACACACACACACACACACACACTTCTAAATCATTTTTGCCTCATAAATTTGGTCTGTTCCTCATAAAATCTGTGATTTGATTGAGGACAACTTTCTAAGTTTATAAGAGCAATATTTTAAAATATCCCTGTATTTTGGTTATTTCCCCCATTATTCTGGCTTTGTCCAGAATTCTTGCATTGAGAGGTACAGTCATAATATCAGGAATGTGTGACACACATACACCCGATTGATTACACTCTGAAAAAACATTTGCAAAGCATCAGGGCCAAATGGTCAAGTAAAAACCATAAAGATAGTCTTAAAACAGTATGAGTTTAGGCAGAAATCAGGATTTGAAACAACAACAAAACCGCGTTGAACTGGCTGATGGGGTGGGGCTGCAAATTTTTGAAATGCAACACAATAAGAGGAACTAAAATGTTCTTGTCCCCTTCTGTGTGTTTAGTATGATGAAAATTAAGTTTAAGCTGATACATCTCATTATAAGTATGCTGCTCAATCAGCCAAATTGTTACTAATACCTTATTCCAGTGTGCAGTGATAATGATAATAACTACATTTTGAAAGGTGCTAAAACATGGTTATGCATAAAAGGAATAACTCTTTCCTGCTTCTGTTTTTAGTTAGTCTGTATCAAAATATGTGATTTTGTGACAAAACATTGACACATTGCCTGTAGCTATCAAGACTTTTGCAGAATGTTTAGATTTTTGACTTACATTTTTGGTCTGTTCCTCATAAATTTTGTGGATTTCTGTCAAATTATGGAGGATTGAAGTCACTAAATAATGACAGAGATTTTTGTTTCAGGCGTCATAAGTATTCTTTTGAAAATGCATGCCAATGCAAATATTTTATTCTACCACCAGCAGCATTCAGTGTTTATAATAGCAATGTTTAAAAAATTTCCCTATTTTTGGGCCTTTGTCTCCTCATTATTTTTGGCTTTGTCCAGATTTCTTGTGCCAAGAGGTTGAGAGTTCTCCCGGTAAAAATTAATATTACAGGCATTCATGCCAGAAATTAGACCTTTGTAGCTTACAGTGCAGAAAATGCATGTTGATGGTATCCCATGGTTCTACAGGAGTGGCTGGGGGTTATATAATTATGTATGCAAATTTTATGTTAATCAGCATCCCCAATTTTTTACTGGTTGTACCTACTTTTCATGAGCCTTTGTGCAGATTTTTGATGTTTCCATGTTGAGGGGTATGCCAGGGTGGCTTCTTTTTTGAGTTAGTTCTCTACTTCCTGGTGGTTACTGCTGTCTCTATGCAGCTATTAACATGCTTGTATAGGGTTTCTGTAAACAGTTCTGCATAGGCAGCAGTGTTCGCATGGTTTATGGATGATTGAAATTTCACTAGGTTATCACTTAATAGCTGGAAGTTAGCCTTAGAGTAGTTCCTGAATATTCCAGGGTTAGTTGGGGTTCCAGGTTTTATTTTTTAAAGACCATTTTGTGGTCTGACCTTACCAGAGAAGATATTACACTAGGGGGTGTACAACTCTCCCGTATTAGTGAGGACCAGATCCAGTATGGCTGCACCCGTAGTTGGTGTATCGGAAATCTGGTCCAGGGAGTTTGCGTTTACAAAATCCAGGAATCTTTCTGCCTGCACATTTGGTGTCATATAGGATTCCCTGTTAATAGTGGGGTAATTAATGTCACCCATGAATATGATATTGTGTTGGATTGTGACTGTTTCTAATAAGTTTAAATACATGGTATGGGTTTCCTGGGTCATATAGGGGGACCTGCAGCTTGTAAGGAAGTGATATTGGATCTTGCCTTTGCTGATTTGAACACAGAGAAGCTCAAGTGCATTGTCCTGTTTGACCAACCTTGAGGTATATTTATTTTTGATGTAAATTGAGACACCTTCACCTTTAGTTCCTATCTGTGTAGTGGCTGTTCTAAATGTGTGGAAGGCATTATAATATTGTACTGTTGGTGTTCTGCCCGTGGCCTTAAACCATGTCTCAGTGATCACACAGATGTTATCATTCTTTAGGGTGAACATAGCTTCAAGAGAGTGGAATATTTTGTTTAGACTCCTCGCACTGAGCAGCAGTAATACCTTTAGATTTTTCTTGGTTTTTATTTGCTATGTCAGAGGTACTTTCAGTTTGGCATTGCCTAAAAAGGCACTATTGGGGGAGACACTGTTTTAGCTGCTATTTGAAAGCCTAGAGGGGAGAGGTGCAGACCATCCCTGGCAAAACAGCATGGTCTGTTGACCATTTCCTTCCATGCTGGCAAATATTGCACCCCCCCTTAGAATGACAGCAAAAACTAAGACATTTATTAAAGTCCATTATCTTTGGTTTGTATTGTGGCATCATCCTGGGAGGAGGTAAAATGATGTTCATTGCTAGGCTCATACCAGCTTGGGACACACATTCTGAGAATTCCATTATGTCTCTCTTCATATAGTCTAGGGAGGTACTTCTCAGGTCATTTACACCCACATGGAGTATGACGGAGTCATACTGGTACTTGTGGTCCAGTGACTTGATTGTGTGTGTAATGTGGCTGATCCTAACCCCTGATAAAGCAACTGACCATGACTTTTTCCTTACTCAGCCTGGTGAGAGAGACATCAGTGTGTCTCACAATGGAGTCTCCAATGACCAGAATTTTGGATTGTGTGATGGCTTGCATTAAGGGCTTAGAAGTAGAGGCTCCATGACATATAGTTGTATGTGATGGTGTAGGTGTTGTTTTGAAATAGTGCATTCAGAGCTGCTGAGGGTATTTGTTATGTATAGTTCATCTAGGAAGTCTTTGGGGTTTAGGAAGGTTATATTAAAGTGCCTCAGCTTATATGGGTCTATGTGTATGCTTTGAATTTTGTGTGTTGGGTGCAGTGTGTGTATTACTGACAACCTTATTGATAGTAAGAATGCATTTATGTGATATCTTTGCCTTCAGTGACATTGTATAAATACATCTCTCAAATACCAAATTAGTTTGTTTGAAAATTAACTGGGTGGCAGAAAACATGAGGCAATTTCTACATTGCCGCAGGATGCCCATATGTACCAAGCTGTTAAAGGAGATACTCGGAAAGTTTATATCCTTGGCAACAGACCCTTTTTTATTGATTAGACAGTTGGAGTGAGAATATAAAGCAATGTCAGGAGTATCTGGTTTGCAACTATGGGAGCAGTGCTTGTCACTATAAACTAATTTTCCTGTCTGCAGCTAGGTATTGGTGAAATTTCAGTTGTGCTTTTACAGGAAAAATGTTACTCAAGGTATCTGTGTCTATACAGGACAGTGCCAAACACTTGAGGGGAAACTAGTAAGTAGACCCTGATGAATTATGGACAAATCAAGCAGTACTTACTGAAAAGAAAGAATTAGATTATCAAGAATGATGAAAAGGGGGAAGTCACGTAAATGGCTACTGCCTGGCTACTACTAGAGTTGGTCTCACCACAGCTTCACTCTGCTGGGATACAATGCTCCTTTGCTTCTTCTCTCACCAGCCTGTTTGTTGATCCACAGTCTTGTCACAGATAATGCAAGAGTCTATAAGCTTGGTGTAGCCTTTTCCTGGTAGATGTCTTGAATAGCAACCAGACCAATCAGGAATGTCAAGCACAGACATTCACTGCCCAACCAGAAACAGTCAAGAATCAATACACTCTGCTCCTTCTCTCACCAGGACCAACATATAAGCACAGATTACAAGTTGGAACCTATGAAGTAGTTATTAAGCTTTCAGGTGATCAGCAGTATCCAGGAAATAATGTCCATGTGCTCCTTCTCTCACCAGGAGCAAAACAGATGCACTAATCCCAAGATGATTACTGAGAGGTAGAATTGAGGCTCTCCAATAACTGGTAGTCTGGGAGTAGATGCTGCAGATTTTAAAGGTAAGAGGGAAAATGGGTTAATACCCCAAGAGCTGCAGTGTTCACTGAGCAGTTATATATGAAAAGCGGAGGGGTAACTAAGCTTTAGCTATCTTAGTAGAGAGCCCTAATTTTAAAAGAGCAAGATACACTGGAAGGGGTAGGCACTTTGTGTTCTTGTTCTATGGAATACAGTGGGATGGCCAATAAATTTAAACAGTTGAAGGGGAGTGATTTCACAAAATTGTAATCCTGTGCTTACTCACAATAGCCAATGAAAGGGGAGAGGGAAGGAGATAACATGGTTAAATGAACATAAGGGGCAGGAAATAGAAATACAGTTGAGTTTAATTTCTGTGTGACTTACAAGAGACACAGCTGTGGTCTTTTCCCTGGTTTAAATAGGCAATTAAAAGAAGAATACAAGTAAAACACAGTGTAAAGAAAACAAATTACAATATGCAAAATAGAAGGTAGCAGTAAAGTAATACAAAATACGAGAAAGCAAAAACAAACTAACCTTTCCCTCACAGCAAGTTGTGGCAGAGTCATGTTGAGCTTTCCAGTAAAGCCTTGAAATGCTTTATTTTACTTCTTAAATTGAAGGTTTAGTTCCTAGCTCCAGCCTTAGTTTAACTGACCTGTTTTAATTGCTGTATGACTCACAATAGACATGGCTGTGGTCTCTTTCTTAGTTTAAATATACAATTAAAAGCAGAATACAAGTAAAATACAACATAAAGAAAACAAATCACAATATACAAAATTGAAGAAGGCAGTAAAGTAATACAAAATACAAGAAAGCAAAATCAAACTAACCTTTCCTTCACAGCAAGTTGTGGCAGAGTCTGGGTAAGCTTACCCTGAGGAAAATTTCTCCTGATGTCTGCATGGGGGTATGAAAACACCTATGGAAACAATTCCAAGAAAAATCCTAAACCTTCTGGACTTTGTTGCATACTTGTGAGCCATACATATATGTCTGCCAATTGATTCATTGTAAATTGCTTCTACAATATCCCTTCCCAATCTTTTCAGTAAAAACTGCTACAAAAACCCAGCCAAGCTAGAATTTTCATAATGTGATACCTTAAGACTTTTCCCAATCTTTTCTGACTTCTTCTGATTGATTCTTATTTTTATTGTGCAATATTTTATATGTCCTACTGCACTTACTCCACTGTTGGGTGACCGAGGAATTGGTATATATAAGTTAGGTGTGTGTGTGTGTGTGTGTGTGTGTGTGTGTGTGTGTGTGTGTGTGTGTGTGTGTGTGTGTGTGTGTGTGTGTGTGTGAGGGGTTTCTCCCCCACATGGGGTGTAGGAGCACTAGCCCTCCCCAGAGAAAAGCTTGAAATCATGTTTGCTAAAAGTGATTTTCAGCAAATAACATTCATGTAGCTGTTTGTCAAAAAATAATCCTTCAATAGATAATCATGAATCCCATGAGCCTTAAATGCATAGCTGTAAACTATCCCTTCAAATCAAGTAATCCCAAACCACCTTGTTTTAGGGGAGAATCAAATTTTCCACTGAAATCTTGCCTTCTTCCCCTCCCAAATAAATTCTTTCAATGATTTATTATCTCTGGTCCACAACTTCTCCTTTGGTTGATAAAAATACACCTGATCTTTATATATAACTAAAGGGACTAGAAACAATTTCTCTGCTTGTATGTTACCATCCATATCTATAACCAATGACTTTCAGGTTCTCAATTTTTGCATTATCTTTTGTTTACTCTCTTCCCTCATATCCTTAGTTTCAATAAAAGAATCCTTTTTAATCCATTCAGCTAAATTCATAATCTTATCATGTCCCCATAAATATTGTTAACTAGTTCATGTATGGGACACAGTTTACTGCTATAGTGTTTGTTCTATCATCATTTATTTTATATCTATAATAACTTCTCCATATGTTTCATGTCACCAAAATGTTCTTTTCTGGATTTATCAAGTGCAAAGTAATATTGCCTGAGAATAAAATCTACTTTTCTTGACCACATTACCAGTTGTATTCTTGAATTTGTGATTCCCTTATTTTTTTCCCCAATGGCTCTAAATATAAAATCAAATAACAAAGGGAAAGAGGACCTCCCTTCCTGGTGACACTATTCAAACATAGCTTGTTGGAGTAGAAACCTCCCACCTTAATTCTTTCCTCTGACATTTCATATGTCCCCATAATTAACCCTATTATTCTGTCAGGGAATGCAAATAAAACAATTGCCCTACTTGTAAAATCCCAGCTGGCTCTGTCAAATGTATTCTCTGCATCAAGATCCATGAACAATAAAGCCACTCTGTTTCCTTCTGGATTAATATTGTCCTATTAATGTTGTCAGATGTTTGACTCCACTCCAAAAAAAAAAACATTGATCCAAGTCTATTTTGGCAAACCTTTGGTATACTCTTAGCTAATATGGACATAAACCCATTGCAATGCCTGGAGCACTGAGATTACATGCCTATATCTGTTAAAAGACAACCTAGTTTAGGACTTCCAAGAAGAAGACTGCACATTGAGTAACAGCTTAATTCTAGCTCTTCCATGGTGAAAACAGAAACTTAGCAAAAAAAAGCCAGTGGACCCAAATTGCTGGGTACATTTTAGTAACTGGATTGTAAGTGCTCTGCCTGGATGCCAGGAAAAAGAAATACAGAGTATCTGAAGGAAAATCAGCTACAAAATGTGACGAAGAAACACTGACTGAGAAAAGTTCTGCAGCTGATCAGTAAAAGGCAGCACAAGCTCTAGACATGACTTCTAGTAACCTAGTGGAAAGTATAAGGCAACTGCACACATACCTGTTTAAAATAAATGATGGAGTATATTAGCTCAAACAATAAAAGACTGGAACAATGGACAAAGTTTTAAACAGATATTTAGACAAGGTGATAAAACTGAAAATCTCAGAAGTCAAAATGAAGAAAAGGCTGGCTGAATACAAGACTGCACCAAGAAGAGATGTTTCCAAAAATAATAGAATTAGAGGACAGAGCACATAGGAAAAAACTGAGATTATTTGTTGTACCTGAGAAGCTGGAAGAAACAGACTGTATTAATTTATGAAAGCACAAATAAGCATCTGGACTGGTATTCCACAACATGAATTGTTAACTGAAAGTGCACATCGTGTGTATGCTCCAAACCTGGCTATGAGAAAGCAACCTAAACTTTTAATAGTAAAGATGCAATCTTACCAGCAGAAGGAGTTGATTCTGACAAAACGGTCAGAAGGACAAAGTATTAAAAGTGGGAGACAGCGGAGTGTTTGTGGAGAATGACTACTCATTGTACACCAGGCAGAAGAGGAGTAATTTTATTCCATTATTCGGGGAATGTTAAAAAGCAGGCATGAGATTCAAAGTGCTATACCCAACTATCTTCAATATATTTTTTTCCTTTAGGGTCAAAATCATTTTAATGAAGTACATGCTAAGGAAGAAGTACAAAATTCTGTTAAACAAAAACTGAGCTGTGAAACAGAATAAGATTCCACTTCTTGTTCTTCTGGTGATAAAACACACAGAGAGGCTGTGCCAGTGGAATCTTTTCCAAGGTTTCAATGTAAAATGCTTGAGAGAGGGAAAAAAAACACAAGAGTCAACAAGAAAAATTGAGAGCATGTTGGAAATGAAGCAGAGACAGGATTTGGGAGATGGACATGACCAGGAATAAAAGCAACAACTTGGTTATCGACAAAGGTGGGATTACACAGCAATAATTATATTTGTGAAACATGACAGAACAAGAAAATATGGAAATGTTGGACTTGTTTGACTTTGTTAAACATGTAGAGGACTATAAATCATATGCCCTACTTCATGTTATTAATATTCAGAGAATAAAACCAGTAACTTGGAAACTGACAAATGTGGGATTATAAAGCAATAATTATATTTGTGAAGCATGACAGAAGAAGAAAATTTGGAAATGGACTTTTTTGGACTTTGTTAGAATTGCAGGGGACTTTAAAGCATATGTTCTATTTCATATCATTAATGTTGGGAAAAAATACTCAGGAGGGGGGAAGAGGAGGAAGAAAGTTAACTACAGGTAAAACATTTTTATTTTCTTAATGGTACTATTTTAGTATAGTAGTGCATGATTTTATTTGCATGCTATAAAGTTTTCTCAGTTATTTTTAAGTGTAATTGGAATACAAATGTAAAAAGGTGCTCCTGTTTTTTTTTCTTTCTTTCTCCTTATTCTGTTTTAAGAGATGTAGACACTGCAATGTGAAAAAAAAAGAAAAAAAGAAGAAGAAAAATCTGGTTAAAGGAGAATGACAAAAGAAAAATGTGTGTGATTTTTCTCATTCTTGCATAGGGACATGACTGAGTTAAGGCCCTTAGCTTAATCTAGTAACAAGCTTTAAGAGAAAGCAAGTAAATGAAAAAGAATATTGAATATTATAAGGCTTTTTTTCTAGTAAACAAGTGTACACTTGGCAGTTTTGTGTCTGGTTCTGATGTTTTGAGGAGACAATTTGATAAAAATGGCTTGGAGAAAATGTTTTCTGAAAGCATTCAAGTGTTTTTCCAGCTGAGAGAGCTATAAAGATAAAACGAAACCGGACAGCACTTCGTAGAAACATGGGCTATATTATGTAGCTTAGCATGGATAATCGTTCTTTTGGGTTATCTCAAGTCTGTGTGTGGCTGTCAGTTTGGAACATTTGTTCTTATTAGGAGGGTACATAGTTTTGTGTGTTATTAAGTTAGTAGATTTTAGGGGGTTATTGTGGTGTGTTTTTTGAAGGCTTTCAATAAAACACACAGTTTTGTAAAATGTGATATAGGCTCAAATGGAGAGGACAAGAAACAACTGTATAAAAAGATTAACCTGTCAAACAGTATATATATGTAACATAAAAGCTTGAACTAGACATTTATCAAAAAAGCTGTTATACACAAAAGGTGGGAATAATAACTTTGTAATACAATAATGCTTTCTGTAATGTCTTTAAATGTCAATGGTCTCAAAGATAAATACAAAAAAGAAAGTAGTGGACTGTATTAAAAAATGTAGCTTGCAAATAGCTATGCTACAGGAGGCACACTTAGAAAGGCCTGAACATGTCAATTTGGTAAAGAAAGTTTTTTTCAGGCTGGTTATTCAGTGGAATACCTGGGGCAAAGGAAAACAGGAGTACCTATATTAATTACAAGAGGTGCTGCAATAATGATAGAAGAGGATAAACAAGATAATAATGATAGATTTGTAGTACTGAGGAGCTACTGGCAAGGGAGGAGAATTACACTGGCATGCATTTATATTCCAATGGAAACTGCTGTAATGGAGCTTAAGAAAATTCTGGAAGAAATAATCAACTTTCAGCAAGGACTATTACTTCTAGGTGGGGACTGGAATTTGATCCACAACATTGAAGATGTGTCTGAAGGGTCCAGAAGGGAAAATATAACAAGGGGGGGTATTTAAAGAAATGCATGAAAATATTTGGCAAGAAAGATGTGAATTCAATATTATGAGTTTGGAGTGAATGTACATATTATTCCCCAATATATAAAAACTGGGCTAGGCTAGACAGAATGTACATTTCACAGGAACATGTACATTTAATTGAAGGTATAATACACACCCAATAATTATTTCAGATCATGCACCAATAATAAATAAAATAAAAACACAAGAAAATGAAATAAAATTGAGACACTGGTGCTTTCCACCTGTCAAAAAGATAGGAATTTAAAGGTAGTGTAGATTATTCAATAACTATTTGAGAGGATAGAAATTACTTCTGAAAATATAGCTAGGGAGTGAGAGAAAATTAAGGTGGAGTTTAAAAATAGGGTGCAAATAAAAGAAAGGGAGCTATGGTTAGGAAGTAACAAGAATTATATAGAGGAACTGACAAAGTATTGTAGAATAGGAGGAATCTCACAGAAGAAGAGGATCAACTGCAGAATGCTAAACAGAAAATAAGGGATTACCTCGATAATGTACACGAGTTTAGAAAGATTGCTGTCAAGCAACTCGTTTTTGGCAATAACAGTAGAGCAAAAAAATTTAACTCAACAACTCAGGCAACATTAAGCAGAAAGGGCTCTCGTTAAGCTTAGGGAGCCTATAACAAGGAAGGTAACGAGATCCTGTAGAAGTATTAGAAATATTTTAGTAATTCTATGAAAGTCTGCATAAAGGACAGAAATTTGGAAATCAAGAAAAGAAACAAGTGGAAATGTTTATGTAAGAATTAAATATCCCAAGGTTAGAGGTAGATGAGGCTGAATTACTAACAGGATAGGAGGAAACGAGATAAAAATTGTGATGTATAACCAATCTACAGGAAAGTCCCCAGGAATAGATGGTATTCCTGTGGAAGTTTGTGAGCTAGGAGGGGGAAAAACTGATGAAGATCTGGGAGGTCTTGTTTAACAATATTGTAAGAGAAGGAGAAGTACCAACATCCTGGAAGAAAGCAGTGGTAGCTGTAATACCTAAAGAGGTTAAAGAGCCATAAGATCTAGCCTCATACAGGTCCATTTTGATACTAAACCATGATTTTAAAGTGCTCATGTCTATAATGGCTAATAGAATGACAAAAGTAATGCCACCATTGATAGATATGGATCAGTGTGGTTTTGTGGAAGGGAGGCAAACACTGACAGCATTAACAGAACATTGATGATCCACATAAAGCAGAATGTAAGAAAATACCATTGCTGTTGGTAACTTTTCTGACACCTCCTGCTTAAAACCCAAAAAGCCAGAAGGATCATGAGGCCCCACTTTCATGGTCTGTATGCATACTGAAAATCACAAGCGAGAATTTGCTTTTCTGCTCCATGGGAGGTTTCTGTCCTCCCTGAACTCATCTTAGGACACCTGCATTACTCCTTGACAGGTGTACTGCCCCAGTCAAATTCCCCACCTGACACTGTCCCCAGAGCAGGTTGTGCCCAGACACCCAAGTGCTTGGAGCCAGAAGCAAGAGCCCCTGTGAGACTCGCCCACCCCGCCTCATGGGGTAAGTGAAAAAATGACAGACACCACTTGGCATAATGGATAAGGTCTTCACCTCCCATGCACAAGGTTTGATCCTGACCTCTGACCAATGCCTGTTTGGAGTTTGCATGTTCTCCCTGTGTCTCCATGGGGTTTCTCCCATGTCCTAAAAACATGCTGAGTGTTTCCATCTCAAACTCACCAATGAATGGAGCTGTGGGCAGCAGCACAGACTCTACATGGTGCTCTATAGGGGAAAGTTTTGTACAGACCAACCGCTATGGGCATCTACTGTGGTGAGCAGTATTCTCAAGATAGAAGAACAGCAATCACAGACAGCATGCCGTGGCAGGGCTAGCCACTTGATGGTGTAAAATATGGCTCTAGGTGATTCAGTCATGTTGATTAATGTCACCAAAATGGGCATGGGGAGTTACCAGTGATAAGTGGGTTAAGGACCCGGCCTACTCTGACCTACGCCAGGGACCCTTGCTAATGGTGGCGGGGTACATGCTCATATTGGCCAGTATGTGCCCGCCATAAAAGCCCAGCAGCCCTGGGTCAATAAGCTACTGGCTGGCCAGTGTCTGGCTTCCCAGCCTGGGTAAGCTGGGATAGCTCTGGCGAGTGAAAACTGGACGTAAAACCAACCAAACTGCCAAACATGAACTGAGAATTGCTACACTTAATGTAGGTTCACTGACAGGATACAGCTTGGAAGTGGATGACATGATGATAGGGAGGAAGCTGGACATCCTATGTACCCAACAGATGAGATGGAAGGGCAGTGCATCAAAGCCACTCGGCTTGGAATCCAGACGCTACTACTCAGGAGGGGGGCAAGCTAGAAATGGTGTAGGAATTGTGGAGAAAGAGAGGTTTCGGAAGGCATTGAGGGATATCATCAGAGTTAATGACAGACTCATGGCACTCAGACTCCAGTGTACTGATAGGGCAGTATTCGTAATCTCAGCCTATGCCCCACAGCAGGGTTGTGATAGTGAGGAAAAGAGTGCATTCAGACAGCAGTTGCAGGACCTACTAGATAAAGCAGGCCAACACGAATTAGTGTAGATAATGGGTGACTTGAATGCACATATCAGGACAAACAGAACACGATATGAGGACTGCCTGGGTCCATATGGGTGGGGCAAAAGGAATAAAGAAGGAGAAGCCATTCTACACTTCTGTCTGGCAAATGGCTTGATAGTAGCCAACAGATAGTTCAGAGAGAGTCACAAGATTACATACAAGAGTAGAAAACACGCAACTCAGGTAGACTTCCTCCTAGTAAGGAAAAGCCATTGGGGTAGAATACATGATTGCAAAGTCATCCCCATTAAAACAGTTGGCCCACAGCATAAACCACTAGTTGCCACAATCAGCTGCAAGCAGTGGTCAGAGAAGGCTCTAAGGTCAACAGAGACCAGGCTGAAGACCTGGAAGTTGACTGGAGGAAAAGTACAACAGTTCAAGGAATTACTCCGGGTTGTAGCTCCCCAGGAAGAGGAGGAAATAGGTGAAGTTGAGCAAGAATGGCAGTGCCTAAAAACAGCATGTGTTAAGATTACAGAAAGATATGTGGCCGAGCCAGGTATGGAAATAAGGTACATAAGGAAAGCTAGTGGTGGAATGCAGAAGTCCAGGATGTCATCAAAAGAAAGGAGGAGTGCAGGAAGTGGGAGATAGAAAAAAACTGACCAGGCTAGGAAGGACTACTGGTTGGCTAACAAAGAAGCTAAGAAAGGAGTTCTAATAGCTAAGAACAGGGCATCAGAGGCACTCTCCCAACTTCTGGAAAGAGACTCAGTAAGTGCCACAAAGAAACTATATCAGGTTGCAAGGCAAAGACATAAAGATAAAGAAGATAGTCAGACACCCTTCATAAGGGATGCCAGCAAAAAACCTGCTCACCAGTCCACAGGACATCAAAGGCAAATGGAAGGAGTATTTCCAGCAGCTTCTGAATGAAGAAAACCCCATAGAAGCTGTACTGCCCCAGAAACAGTGTGCAATGAGAGAAGAAGAGGACCCCACCCTACACGTAAGAACATCACTAAGGAAAATGAAGTCAGGGAAAGCAGTGGGCTGAGATGAGGTCACAGTATATATGGTAAAGATGCTGGGTGAGAGAGGGGAAAAATGGCTCCTGAGGCTACTCATAGCAGTGTGGAGAGAATAGCATATCCCAGATGACTGGAAAATAAGCATACTTGTGCCAGGGTACAAGAACAAAGGGACATGGGCAGTACAGAGGCATCAAACTCATATCACATTGCATGAAAGTTCTGGAGAAGGTGATTGATAAATGGATACACAGAGTAGTAGAATGTAAGATAGGAGTTGAGCAGTTCGGATTCAGATCAGGTTGCAGCACAATTGACCCAATGTTTGCAGTGAGACAGATACCTGAGAAGAAGCTAGAAATGAGGAGAGAGTCCATTTGGGCATTCCCAGACTTGGAGAAAGCATATGACAAGGTCCCAAGAAAGCTGATCCGGGCAGTACTGCGGTGGTTTGAATTCCCAGAAACATTGACAGAATTCATGCAGGCTATGTACAGGGACCCAATGACTCAAGCACGAACAGTGTTTGGCCTCACAGAGGGGTTCCTAGTGGGAGTGGGTGTACACCTGGGTTCAGCTCTGAGCCCACTGCTGTTCATACCAGTGACAGACTATATTAGCAAACAGGTCGGAGGGGGAAGATCAACAAAGTTGCTGTATGCAAACGATGTGGCATTACAGGCAGATGCTGAACTAGAACTTCGGCAAAGGATAGGAGAATGGAATGCAAAACTGAAGGCATGTGGGATGAAACTAAGCACAGATAAGACAGTGGTAATGGCAGCAAATTGGGGAAATCAGAAGCTGAGAATAGAGATAGAAGGGAAGATAGTGTAACAGGTAAACAGCTTCAAGTATCTGGGAGTGGTGGTTGAGAAGTGAAGTCTGAATGAGGAGGTCAAAGCAGGAATCAGAGGGGCTGCAGCCACCTGGCATAGAGTGTCTGGTGTAGTCTATGACAGGAGAATGCCAAAGAAGCTGAAAAGTAAGGTGTACAAGACAGTGGTGTGACCAGTACTACTGTATGGTACAGTAACCTGGGTAGTAATGGCAGAACAGTTGAAGAAGCTAGAGGTGATGGAAATTAAACACCTGAGAAGGGTGGTAGGATGCACACTGGTGGGACAAATGAAGACATATCAGCAAAAGCCAAAGTAGCTCCAATTGCAGAAAAGATCAAAGAGAATAGCTTACAGTAGTTTGGACACGTGCAGAAAAGCAGAAGACAGTCTGGCGAGGAAGATTTAGGACAGACAGGAAGAAGGTAAGAGGAAGCAAGGACATCCAGCAAAGAGGTGGATGGATTGTGTGAAAGAAAATCTGCGACAGTCAGGCATGAGTGTTAAAGAAGGCAGAAGTGTGGCACTGAACTGAGAGAGTTGGTGACAGTTAACACGATACCCTGACCCCATGTAGAAAAAATGGGAAAGGGGGGGCTGATGATGATGATGATCCACAGGGAAGCAGAATGTAAAAGAATACCATTGCTGTTGGTGGGTTGTGATGCAGAGATAGCATTTGACAGAGTAAGCTGGGACTTTATGAGCAGAGCAAATGAAGCATTTGCATTTCCTGAAAAAATATATAAGGTTAATTAGGAGGATATATGAGGGACTGGTAGTGAAAATGAAAGTGAGTGGGGTCCTGTGTGATAATTTCTGCTTGAGCAGTGGAACCAGTCATAGATGTCCTCTTTCCCCTTTGTTATTTGCATTATATTTAGAACCATTGGCAAAGAAAATAAGGGACTCAGAAATTCAAGGATATAATTGTTATGCTAGTCAAGAAAAGCTGGCTCTATTTGCAGATGATATTTATTTATTTATTTAACTTTGGTTAACTGGGTTAGTCTGACTAGGCAGCAGCCCTTTTCCAGAGGAGACCTGAGGAGAAAAGCTCCAGTATTAATAGTAAAAAAAAGTAGACAAAGGTAGAAAAGAAAAAAAAAACAAGCTCCATATTACAAGTGAAAGAAGTAAAACAGTTGCACACAGTAGAACCTCCATAGTTGACCACCTCCCTACATTGACCACCTCCTTAAGTTGACCTAATTTTCATAGAATGAACATGCATCACATGTACTCAACGGAATATGGACCTCTCTATATTGACCATGTCTGTAAGTTGTATCTTGGCCACTTGGATTGTGACACACAATATTAATTTACCCTCTATAACTTGACCAGTTGAGTCAATTCTACACCAAGGGTAGAATGTGTGGGCTTAGCTCCTTAGTTGTATTATTTTATCTTTAGTATGTTATTTTTTCATGTTTTATTATTACCACGTATTAGATTAGGCATAATGTCCTATTGTTTATCACGTGTTGCTAAAGATTTTTTTCAACATGAAGGACTGGTCTGAACTGTAGGTACATCCTATAATTACAGAAAAAAATTACAGTTAATCAAGACATGATGGCCCAAAGGAAAGAACTCAAAGAGCTGACATTGAAGGAAAAGATTGATGATGTACATTTTCTGGAAAGCAGCAACCAAAGAAAGATGGTGGAACATTTTGGTATTAGCAAGACCACAGTTAACAACATCCAAAAAAGTAAACATGAATACTTGGAGAGATATGGTAAGGAAAGTGGAGACCTATAGGAGGAAAACTTCCCTCGATGAAGTCAATAAATCCACATTAAGCTGGTTCAAACAAATGAGGGCAGTTAATGCCCGAATCTCCAGGCCAATGATCCAAGAAGTTGCTAAAAAATTTGTACAGGAATTCAGAGTGGCAGTTTTCCAAGCATCAAGTGGTTGGTTCGAGAAATTTAAACTGTGACACGAGATCTCCCAGAAAGTCTTGTGTGATGAATCCAATAAAGTTCGAGTAGAAGTTGTGGAAGAATTTGTGTCAAGATGACGACATTGTGAATGCTGACGAGTGCGGACTGTTTTTCAAGGCGATGCCTGTTAGGAGCCTTATCATGAAGGATGATAGATATAAGAGTGGAAAACCTTCCAAGGAACATTTTACAGTTCTGCTTTCACTAGCTCAACCAGAGAGAAACTAAAGCCTTGGTGATTGGTAAACCGGCAAAGCCATGCTCATTCAATAACCTGAAGCCTGAAGATCTCCCCTTAACTTGGAGATCAAACTAATGCAGATCGATGAGTGGTGTCCTATTTGAGGAGTGGGTTAGGGGTAGCAACTGAGAAATGAAGAAGAAGAAATGGTCTCTTCTACTGACAGCACACAACTGTCCTGGCCACTCGCAAGTGAATCATTTCATAAATCTGGCTGAAATTTCTGCCTCCAAACACAACCTCAAAAATCCAATCTCTTGACCAAAGCATCATCAAAACATTTAAAATGCACCACCAAACCCAGCTTCTGAAGTGCATCATTACTAAAACACAAACCTGTGGTCCACCTGTGGAAGCAACTTCATCTGCTGCATCAGTTAAAGTTCTGGATGCTGTCTTCTGGATCAGTTCTTCTTGGAATAATGTTCAGCCAGAAATGATACAGAAGTGTTTCAAGAAAGTTAGATTTGTCACAACCCAAGAGTGTGATGTTTTGGCCCCATCAGACAGTCCATCTCCCATGGCAGAATTCGAAGGAGTAGATTTTTAAAGTTCTGTTGCAATGGATGATGAGGTGGCAATCTGTAATGAGCCTGACCCAGAAGAAATTTTCCAAGCAATATTGACTGAAGTACAGAGCATCATAAAAGTGCATGAAGCAGCTGATGAAATGGAAGCAACAAGTGAGGATGACAAAGAAACTGCAGGGACTCCAAAAGAAGAGGATGTCAGGCATCTATTAATAGAGTTGAAGTCATCTGCTGTGGAAAAATGCCCAGGTATGCTGATGAAGAAGAAACCTGAAAGCTTTGCTTTTTGGACTTGGTTTTGTTTATTAAATTAGTGTACATTTCTGTTGTTCATTTTTCATTTTAATGTTGTTGTTATTGAATGCAGTTTGCTGCATTATTTTCTTCTTGATTTTGTCCTTGATTGTGTTGAAAAGTCTGCAGGCATTTTGCTGGAGATATGAGACAGCCTTCATCTCAAACTGATATTTCATATGCCATGGCAGTAAATAATGGTGGTTCAGCTAATGGCCACACTTTGAAAAATATATTACACAGAAATGATAATCCTCTATTGGCCTTCATGAACTTGCCTCAACCTGGCCAAATGGGAGCCGTTGCCCAGTAGTTAGAAGAGCTGAATAAGCTGATTTCATTCTTGGAGAAGAAGGTACGATCCTATAAGAGACTCCAGTGGCAGCGGCTAAGCCTTTCAGCTTATCTGGAATTGAGGATAGTACCTAGAGGCCTTAGGATACTAAAAATGCCTATCTATATGAACATCTATCCTGATCTGTTAGCAAAGTGGTAACAATGAAATCATAAACTAACAGCCGATTATATGGTGCTTATGAATGATTTTTTTCTCAACCAATGAGTTTGATCTTGTGGAAGAAATTGCTAAATTGGAAAATTGGGTTACGGCAAATCCTGCCTTTAATGCCTCAGTAATGGTTTATCAGAATACCTTGGATAGACTGGCTATATTAGATAAGAACCTGGAGAGCACTAAGAAACATAAGCCGATCAGGGACTTAAATGACTTTAAACATGGCCAGATGTTTTCCTGGCTGAAGGATCAGCTTAATATTAATTTAAATGGGACAAAACAAACACCTTTAGACCAGCTGGATAGCTTTACTGATGGAGCTGTGGAATCAACCAGTAGTAGAGTTGATGTTATGAGAAACAGCGAATCAGCTCTTCCAACTCCGAGTCCTGTTACTGGATATCAAAGAACCAATGAGAAAAGAGAAAATGGTGTGTCCAGCAAATAATCAGTGTTGGATCTGGTGGAGATAATTGATGATGACCCATCTAGTCTTAACCAACAGGATTCTGTTCAGAGGTTACAAAGGGTGGAACATTCAACAGCGCAAGGTATGCACTTGGTAGAAGGAGGCACTCCGGGGAATATCACAGTGAATACAAACATGAAAATGAAAGAGGATTTTTCCAAGCCCTTCAAGGTAGTGGTCGTGAAGTTACCAGGGAAGGTAGAGGTGAAAGCCAGATTGACTTTGAGGGGCAGACCAGGTCAATGTTCACAATCCCTGAATCAGAAGAACTCCAGTCTACAGGGTCAGAACAAGATGACACATCCGAAGTAGGTACTGTGCAAGAGAACATTGTGAACTTGTCGGACTATAATTCAACATCTGACAATGTAAATATTCTAAAAAATGGTTTGCAATTTATACCTAGTGGGGGTATCAGGGTATTTGATGTGCTTATGGACTTGAAGTTGTTTACTAGGAACTTGAACTTGAAAATTCTGTTTAAAGGCTCTGATGTAAATTTTGATAAGGTATGCAAGAGAGCAAGTACTTTTTATTCCATATAGTTTACCAGTTATTTCAGTGTTTCATGACTTGTGTGACAGAGAGATTAGGCTGTTGTATAATGAAGTTAAACCACATAGGTTCTACAACTTATCTTTTAATGAACAAGCAGCCCTAAGGAAGTTAGAACTCGAACAAGGCTTAATTATTAAACAAGCCGACAAAGGAGGGGCAATTGTTTTATTTAACAGGGATGATTATATGCAATATACGTCTGACTTTTTACATGATGATAAGACTTTTTGTAGAAGTGATTTTAATCAGGCGAAGAAACATATCTCTGATATAAATATAGCAATTTATGAAATAAAACTTTAGAATGAGATATCTTTAGAACTGTTTAATTTCTTCACAGTTCCCTGCCCGACCATAACTTTGATCTATGGACTCCCAAAGATACATAAGTCCCTAACCAATCTCCCAATGAGACTGTCTCGGGGAGGGTTTGTGTAATGAAACCCCTCTCAATTTATGTGCAAAACATCCTAAGCAAGTATCTACATACCTGTAAAAGTTATATAAAGGATTCTGCTGATTTTCTAATCCAACTGGCCAAGTGGTTTAAAGATTATAATCATACTGGTTTTCTGTTTGTTTGTTTAGACATTAATTCTCTATTCACAGTAATTCCTTGAGGCACCCCTGTTTGTACTGGTAGGAAGGGAGTAGAGTTAGATTGCCATATTATTTTCTACCCGACAAAACCAGAAAGAGACATTAGAGTGTTGTGGAACATTTTGCGACAGTTTCAAATCTATTTGGGATACAAAATTAATGAAGCTAAAACAAAGGCAATAGTGATAAATTATGTACCCACATATAAATTGATTCAGCAATTTCCATATTTATGGGGACATGATAAAATGAAGTATTTAGACGTATGGATTAAAAATGCAAAAACTGAGAAAAATGAAAGCTTTGTTATATGGATGTGGATATTTAGATACAAGCAGTTAAAACTGTTTTAGTTCCATTAGTCTTATACACAGGTCAGATAATTTGTTTTATCAACCAGAGGAGAAGTTGTGGATAGCAATTAAAAAAGAGCTAAAGGACTTTATCTGGGAGGGGAAGACGGGATACATCATGTGGGAAAAGCTGATTCTTCCAGTACAATGGGTGGATTGGGATTACCCGATTTGAAGGGGTATTTCAGAGCTATACAGTTAAGGCTGTTGTACATAACACAAGCAGAAAACTATAATTCAGAGTGGAAAGGGATGATGATGAAACACAGAGGAAGCTCAAGAAACAAGGAGAGACTGGGATTTTGGATGCAGGCCTTTAAGGAGAATAACAATAATCATACAGATCATTACATCTATAAAGTAGCAGAAAGTATCCTCAGAACTAAGCCAACACAGGAATGGAGAAAGGAGATTCTGCTGATAGGGATTACCAGTTACGGATATAGACAGTAGGCAAAAGGGGGCCAGAATTTATTGGAGAAAACTGGCAAAGGAACCAAGGTATTGGGGGCAAATAACTAGAGAGGGAAAGATGATAGAATGGGAAGACGTTAAGAATTTATTTGGATTGCAGGTTACAGATTGCCTCCTCCACCAAGGATTGATATCAGACTATAGGCAAAGAGAAAGAAATAAGGAGGTCTTAATGAAAGACCAGCACTGGTAGAGCTTTAAGTGGAATCTAGAACAGAAGCTGCCATTAAAAAGGGAATAATTAGCAGATCATATAAAATATTGCATGATAACTATAAGAATCCATCAGAGGAGGTTAGAAAGGATTGGGAAGAGAGACTGGGTAAGAAATTCACAAAGACAATGAGATGATATATGTATGCCTCCCAAATATGCAACAAAATCTAGAATATTTAGGATTTTTGCTTGGAAATGTTTACATAGATATTTTTATACCCCAAGTAGACTCCAGAATTTTTTTCTTCAGGTAGACAGCAAATGTTGGAAGTGTGATGGGGAAGAAAAAGGTAATTGGGAACATATTTTCTGGGCAGTGCAATGAGTTTGCAGACTTTAAGGATTCCCTGTGTGATGCAGTCAGAGATGCTGGGTGGGAAGATTTGTGTAACAAGAGAGATGATTTTACTGAGCTGTGATACAGAATCAGAATTGCCTAGAAATGGTAAGACCTTGCTGTATTTAATTATGGTGGCTGCCAAAAAAGCAATTACTAGAAAATGGAAATCAAAATCTAAATTAACTATACTAGAAAGCATAAATATAGTAACAGAGAAGAAGCAACCGGAATTGTGATCTTTAGAAAAGGGTTGGAGCAAACTACATTGGAAAAAAAATGAGAATTGTGGGAACTATACATACAGGGGAGGAATTAGGTTTAAAAGAAGACAGGACTTAAATGAGCTGTTTAATGTTTGACTGAAAATGATTGGGTAGATTATTAGTGATTTATAATGTTTACAACTGGGAGTGTGTCTGTATGGTTTGCGATGTAAAATGCTTGCAACTAGGATTTTGTTGGGATGGTTCGTTTTCATTTATGTAACTGTATGATTGCCTACATCATAAGTGATGGTTTAATAAAGATGTTTCTTGTTAAAAAAAAGATCTACAAATCAAGATGGCAAAATGACAAAATGGGGTACTTACATCGTAGGTCTACTGCTGAAAGGCATCCCTCTGTCTTCTAATTGTTCAACAGTAGGAGTCCAAATCTCCCTTTTTCTCTTTCAGTATTGTGTTTTCTTCTCTAAAGATTACTGGTGCTGGGTTTTTGCATCTCCTGCCTCAAGCTGACAACTAGTCTCTTATCTCATTTACTGTTATATAGAGGAGGTCTGTAATTAATTATGCTCTTCTGGGCACAGAGAGCAACTTGGATGCTATGTCACAAAAGTATGCTTGTCCCTCCTTGACATTGGGGAGCTGTATGGAATACTAGCAACTGCTACCCATTTCTCTGCTTACTATATGTTACTCAGAAGTACACATACAGTTTAGTACATATAGTAATAGCATATGAATGGAAGGCAGGCAAGGAAAGTAGTATGTGTGTGGTGGGGGGAGAAGAGTTAATGGAGGGGAAGCTGGAGAGCTCAGAAAATGAGATCAAACAATGCATAAAGGTAAGAAGCATTTAGGAATTTGGGAACATAACAAACCAAGAAACGTCCTGGATGGAAGACGCTAAGGATGGTTTTGCAACAGTAAAATCCAAGCTTTAATAAAGTGGCACAGTATAACACAATGAAGCACAATAAAACAATAAAAATAATTGCTTTAGTCCAGGTATCTACCAGACTTCATCAGATAAAATAACCATTCCATAAGGTGCTTTTTAACAACCCTCTTTGGTTGCATGTCTTTGGTAAGCCAACTCCTTAAAGAGATACACACACCTAACTAAACATGTGTAGTTTATTACTATTACCTTAAAGTCCTTTTGCAGTTAGACTACCTCCCCTTCATTTATTTCAGCTGAACAATGCAGTAAAAAAATATTTTCTTTTTATAAAAATATATAATAGAAAAACATATAGTAGAAAATATGTACCCCCTAACAAAACACATAAATAAATCCCCAATTCTTACCCAATGAAATAAAGTTTATAACTTCATTATTTGTAGAGGAGTTATGATAGGGAAATGTTGGAGAACGTTGGTAAGGAAATTGCAGTTAAAAGAACTAGTCCTTTTCCTCCCATTCTAAAAGCTCCCTTCACTCACTTCCTTCAAAAGTGTTGTTCTCACATCTACTAATAATTTAAATAATAACAAAAAATATAATAATAATAATCTAGTTTGTAATTTAGATATTATGTAGATAGTTTGGGCATCAGAAATATTCTTAAAGAAAACTGGAGTTTATTAGAGGGTAACTGAGAGCTGTTTAAAGTTGTTGGAAGTTGTCCTAGATTTGTATATAACAATAGTTTTAACATATGTACAGTATTACAAAAATAAACTACAAGTCTTACTCCTACTACCCCTCTTTTAGGTTTAGGTAAGGATATGTATAAGTGTTACAACTGTAGGATGTGTAGATATATTTTGGAAGGACCTTTTATTAGCCTAGACCATTTAAGTTACACCATACCAGTACCTGGTGTTTTTAACTGCAGTTCCAAGGGCATAGTTTATATTTGTATTTGTTCTGGTTGTAGCACCTTTTAAGTAGGGATGACTAGTGTTTAAAAGAAAGAATAAGAGAGCATGTTTATGCTATTAGGAGAAAATATATTAAACACTCCCTTTATAAACACACCCTTGAATGTAAGTTCTTCGAGAAATAACTTTTCTGTTTTAGAACCTTTTTTTAAAGATTTACATGGTGGAAATTATAAAAATAAAACTGAACAGAGAAATCACATGGCAATTAAAGTTGGGGGCTGACAAGACTCCTGGATTAAATGAGTTAAATATTAAATGTTTTCTCAGAAATACAAGGAGAAAGATTCTTAATTTATGAATATATTATATTATAGAGGATATATTTATATATTTCTTAAGTGTATTTTTTAAGTGTACGATTTATTTTAGATTGTCAATGAATTTGATCATGTGACTGATTTCAGAAATTTGTTTTGTTATAGGTTCCAAGTGTGATTTTAAATAATTTAGTTGATCTGAATAAGTCTGCTGGTTTTAAGATGAAAGTGAAGAATAAAGTTTTGTGATACACTAGACCTGTTATTTTTGTTTCCCTTCTGCTGCCAGCCTTACATGTTTTTTCTTTGCTTATTTTTTATTGTTTTAGTGTGCATCATTGTGCTTTACTGTGCCATTTTATTAAAGCTTGGATTTTACCTCATGCAAAACCATCCTTAGCATCTTCCATCCAGGAAGTTTCTTGGTTAATCATTTTTTAAATTTGAGAATATAACTTCCAAGATGGCTATGAAAACAGAAACTGAGAAAAAAGACCAGTGAAATTGTAAGCTTGGGTAACATTCTGTTACCAGCAAGTAAGTACATTGCCTAGAGGACAACAAAGAAGAAATGTAGAATACTGAAAGAAAATCAACCAGAAAAGGTGAAGAGAAAACATTGACTGGGAAAAATCCTGCAGCTGTTCAGCAAAAACAGTTCAAGTTTCAGCTTTGGTTCAAAGATGTTTTCCAGTAATTTAAAGGGAAATGTATCAAATGTACTCAGAGGTAATCAGATAAATGAAACATTGAAGGAATATGTCAACCCAAATGACAAAAGGCTGGAAAATAGATGCTTTAACTAGCTGTTCAAATGAACTGATAAAACTACAAAACTCAGAGATTGGAATGAAGAAAAGGCTGGCTGAGTATGAAGCTTCTCAAAAAGAACTGTTTAAAAAATAGAGTGAGAAGACAGAGCAATCAGAGAAAAGCTGAGATTTTCTGCTTTACCTAGAAATCAGAAGGAACAGATTGTATTAATTTTATGAAAGCAAAAATAAACACCTGGTCTGGTGTTCCACAGCAAGATTTCTTAGCAGAAAGGTCACATTGCCAAACCTAGCCAAGACCTGTACTAGTAAAGATGCAATAATACCAACAGAAAAAGTGAATCCTGACAAAATTGTGACAGAAGGGAAAAGTATTAATAATTAGAAACAATAGAGTGTTTGTAGAAAATGATTATTCAGTTTATACCAGGCAGAAGATAAGTGTTTTTCCCCAGCAATCAGTGAATGTCGAGAGGCAGGTGTGAAATTCAAACTGCCTTCAGAGTATTTTTTCCTGGAAGATGTAAGACATAATTTGGTGCAGAACAGGCTAAGGAAGAAATAAAAAGTTTTATCCAACAAAAAGTGAGCCAGCAAGCAGAAGAGGACTCTGTTTTTCATTTTCTTTTCAGTGAGTCTTGTATGTGTTATAGATAAAAATAAGCAAGTACCTTTTTTGGGTGTAACAAATATAGGTTTCACAGTATAAGAAAAGAAGAAAGTCTGGACAGAAGCAAGTTTAAGTTAATATAATATGATCTTGGGCTGCTGGAGTGGGTTGTAAAACTGTACTTATTATATGTAGAACTAGTATGACAATTTCCCTTGTTTTGCAAGGGTGGATGTCTGGATTAATGTCCTTGGCTTAAAGGGACATTTTCAGTCTGGATCTCTGAGCATGTCCCAGCTTTAGCTGTTTGGGGGGGGGGTTGATCAGGGGTGCTTTACAGGAAGATTTGGTGGTCTTAGTCAAAACTACATCTCAAATTGCAGTTGTACTCACAACAGCTCCCACTGAGTCATTCATTAGTTTAATCTGTGATTTTTATCCTCAGAAAAATGTAGCCTTTTAGGAATTTTATGACCTTACTTGCTACTAACCTGCAGGAAAGGCTATGAGCAATGCCAAGCTAAAACATTAGCAAACAGAGTTTTCTGTTCATTTCATGTCGTATTTTATTTTGTGCAGATTTCTGAATGCTAGCTAAGTGGTATGATGTTCTGCATGACTGCCACTTGCTCTGTAGAAAGCATCAGAATGATGCAAGTTTCAAACAGTAGAAGTCGTCTTTTTTTCATGTTTTGTTTTTTAACGTCTAAATACTAGCGAAGTGTAGTGGTTTTCTGACCTGCTGTAAAAAGTACATGTATGTCACAAGCAGTAGATTCATATTAAACAATGAAGTCCAAAACCTACTATCACAATGGGGGCTGTATAATACGGCAACCTGTGATAATTATACATACTAATTCTAACATCGCTTCACTGTAGAGTAAGGGGAATATGTCAATAGACTGATAAGACTTAGTATTTCAAGCGCAACCTTGATGAGTGGATGGGAAACCACAAATTTGTCCTAGGGGTTCCACCTGTGTCCCTCATTGACAGGGATGACAGGTGCTGACTGAGGTTTCTTTTTGTGGAAAAACTCTTGGCTATGCTTATAAAGGACTCAGATCCTATGAATTCACTAAACTGTAAAGTAAGCAAACAGCAACAAGGAGAAAATCAGCTCCAATGTAGAAAAAAGCAGGTTAAAATACTTGAGAAACAACAATGGGACAACCATGGCAAAGTACATATATTTAATAGACAATAAACAGATAAGAGCTTTTGGAGATGCCTGCTTCATCAGATCAATACAAAAATATAAAATCAGTCTGCATATAAATACACTTGAAAAACCAATTACATGAATTAAAACCTTTAACCAATTAACATTTTCTAGCCTTTAAAATAGGTTTTAAAGGTATAAAACCATTTAAGCCTGGTGGAACATCAGCTCTCAAACCAACTATCCAGTGAGTCTCTTTAACTTATGTGTCATTCTTTATATCAGCACCTCTAGGTGCAGGAGTATAAATATCCAAAACCATAAATTTAAAATCATGCTGTGGAAATTCATTAATGTGTTGAGCTACTGCACTTCTTTGCACATTTCTCCGTATATCACCCATATTATGTAAAATATGTTCCTTTAACGTTCTATTGGTGTGGCCAAAAAGAATACAAATGCTGTTGACTCAGATTCCAATATCCGGAGTGTTAAAGCTGCACCTAAGACTTTTAACATAGTCCCTAAAGGTTTAAACTCTTCCAAGAACAGTAAGGATGGCATGTTGGAGGTTAGCAATGTGCCATTCATGTCAGTGATTGGTCAGAATGCATCAAGTGATGAATTGCTACCAGTTAGAGCTGTGGTTTGCCTTTAGTGTTATTGCATCTTGGCTAACTGCAGAATTTGCAGTGATATTTGTGGAAAGGTACCTATAATGAACTGTAGAATACCATCAGCATGTGTAGTTTTCCAGGTGCTTCTGCAGTTAGCATTGTTTATATTGTTAAAGGCAATAAAGTGGATTTGCCACTTGCTTGCATTTTATTATTTAGTTTGTTTGCAATATTGTTTGAACTATTCTTTTCTTTAGGAATAGAATGTAGAGATATAACAGTACCTAAATACAGTTTTTTTTTTACCTATGGAGATGGAGTACTTACCATTGTACAATTGTTGATTTTCTGGTAAACCACTAAGTATTTCAGGTGGTCAGGAATGTCAGGGATAAAGAGTTTCATACTTATTATTATTCAGAAAATATATGTTGATGCAAATCCTCTTCTATGAATGCTTTAATGAATATATGTGGTGATATTGCCCAATTTTGACAACATGCCATTTGTTCTGAATGTTCCTAAAGCTGCCTCATATTTCAATGCTTGGTGTTTAATTTTGTCATGGACATAATCAGAAATCAATACTGGCTACTCCCCACAAACAGTGTCCAAAATACCCTTTCTCTGCAGTCCATAAATCAATTTTGTTTTTAAACTGTATAATCTCTAGTTGAAGGGAATCCATCATCTTCCAGTTCTAAACCAGAAGATTGAACTTACTGGTTTCAGTAATATTAAGAATAAGTTCACAGAAACAGGTTATTCCTTGTACACCTATTATGATTTTAAAAAATGTCATGCTTTTGAATACCCAAATAAAATACTCCATCAGAGCTGTAACCAGAAATTTACATTCTGTCCTCAAAGCTGATAGAGTTGCCTTACCACCAACCTATATTTTTAAACAATGTACCCAGCCCTCAAATGTTGCCCCCAACACTTTGGAAAGGAGCATATAATTTTCAGCTGTTACAAATTATAACTACAAAAAGACTATTTTAGACGTGCATTCCTTCCTGTTTAAGCATGTGTTGTGCAGTTCTAAACAGATGACACTGATTTAGACGGCTTTACATATTCTGAGCTCTTTGGCTTATAAAGTTTCTGAGATGCTAAGAATAAATTTACTCACTTGAGTACACTGAGTATACCTAGCTACAGCCTGTCTATAATAGTTTTACTGAAAAAATTCTGCATCTTTTCCAGTCTGCAGATATCAGACCTTCAGTATACAGATACCAGAGCCATATAGCATTACTGAGCTACTTATCAATGGGAAGCATAACCAAAGTTCTTTATACTGTTCTAATTACAGAATATATGTTCCTCAGGATTTTACTCACCTGAACTTCAAAAGTGAATTTATTATCAATAATAACACTGCACTCTCTGCAATCCAGACATTCATTGTTTTTAACACCTTTATTAAATTCACACATTTTGAACAATGACATGGGTTCACATCAATTAATAGAAAAGGAAACAAAACATCCAAAATCCCACTCTCTTATTTCTTGAATTTCACATCTGCTTCATCATCATCCCTTTCCATTTCAAATGATAAACTTCTGTTTGTAAATACAAGAGCCTTAACTGTGTAGCTATAACATATCCATTCAAATTGGATAAGCATAAACCACCTAGTTCTGCTGGAAAACTCAACTTACCCCATGTCAATTTTGCCCTCTGCCCCTCCCAGATATTATCCATCAACTCTTTATTAATTATTGTCCACAACATCTCCTCTGGTTGATCAAAAAATATCCCCAGACTGTATATAAAATTAAAGGGGATAAAAACATTTTAACTGCTTGTATCCAATTATCTATATGCATAAATAAGAGCTTCCAGTTTCTTGATTTTTGTATTATCTTTTATTTATTCTCTTTCCACATATCCTTATGTGCCATAACAGAATCCTTTTTACTCCATACTCCTAAATACTTCATTTTATCATATCCCCATAATATGGGTATAAGTGAACCAATTGGTATGTAGGTACACAGTTTACAGCTATTGTCTTTGTTTAAGCTTCATTCATTTTTTTATTGGAAAGACTTGAAACTATCTCAGAATATTCCACAACACTGAAATATCCTTTTGTGGTTTTATCAGATATAAAATAATATAATCTGCAAATAAAGCCAATTGTTCTTGACTACCATACAAATTATGTCCAAGGTGGTTCTAAATATAATGCAAATAAAGGAGAAAGATAACACCCCTGCCTGGTTCCTCTGCTCAAACAGAACTGATCAGAGAGGAACTCCCACACTTTAATTTTTGCCCCCGATCCCACATATATTCTCATAATTAAACTTTTACTAGGAAATGCAAATGATTACATTGTCCTACTCATAAAATCCCGGCTTACTCTATTGAATGGTTTCTCTGCATCAAGATCCACTAACAACAGTGGTATTTTCTTACATTCTGATTCCCTTGGGATCATCATTGTTTTTTTAATGTTATCAAATGTTTGCATCCTTCCATAAAACCACACTGATCCATATTTATCAAATTTGGCATAATCTTTACAATTCTTCTAGCTATATAGACATACAAATTTTATAGCCATGGCTTATAACTAAAGTGGGCCTATATGAAGCTGGATCTGATAGGTTTTTACCATCTTTAGGTATTATAGCCACACCACTTTCTTCCAAGATGTTGGTGCTTCCCTTTGCAAAGTACTTTCCTTTATCTTTGTCTCAGATATGTTGCTGAATAACCATCCTGAAATCATTTCTTTATCAAATTTACACACTCATTTCTTTCCAAATGTGTCCTCTGTAGCATAACTATTTACACTCTGCATTTTGAAATATAGTTCACTACTGTTTCTTTGTTGTATATATCTGTGAGACTATTTACAATTAAATGTAATATGGAAAGTGTCAGTATGACAGGAAGTTATTATTCTCATCTGTTTGTATAACAGCTTTTTTAAATGTTTCATTTCAGCCTTTATGTTAATACATACATACTGTAATATTTGGTAGGCTGATCTTCTATACAATCATTTCTTATCATATCCGTTTGAACCTATGTTACATCTTACAAAACGTTTTGTTTTAATGAAGACTATCAAACACCCCCAACATAATAAGGCTGTATTACGTTTAACTCTGTTGGCTGCCAAAAAATAAATTACTAGAAAATGGAAATCAAAATCTAAGCCAACTGTTTTTGAAGTATTGAACATAAAAGAGATAAACGTACTGGAAATAGATCTTTCGGAAAGTGAAGGAGCAAATTACATAGAAATAAACAGAAACTGTGGGAGCAATACATGAATAATGTTCAGGAGGAAGAGTGAGGTTTAGGGGAAGGTAGGAATTCAGCAATTTATGTAATGTTGGACTGATGATATTCACAAAGAAAAGAAAATACATGTGATGTTTAAAGTGTGTTAATGAAAAAAAAAGTTAATATGGTTTGTTGTCTTTTCTATTAATATATGTTTGCCTATGTCTAATTTAATGAAGGTGTTAAAAAAATAATACTATTTCCTGTGGCTGACTGATACACATGCTGAATGGCCTCTAATTCTTGAAGGACTATTAGGCATAGTTTATCCTGCTAGTACCTCATGTCATAGTTTTCCAATCAATTTCTGGGAGATTAAGCTTCTTCCCAGGATGAAATCTACTCCTGCGACACATCTTTTAAGCTCCACTACCCAATTCCTATGTTCTTCTATCTTAATGGAAGGGGATCCATTTAATCCTGTAATATTATATTTTTATGCTTGCCTAGAATACCAACATATATAATTTCACATTTTTAATTGCTGAACATAAGCTGAGCAACTAATATCTCATTTATAAATATCAACACCCCCTTCTCCTGGTAGCTCACCTAAAGAAACCCTTGGTATTTGGGGAAATGCAAGGCAAGAGAAAATCATTAAACCAAGTTTCTCTTACTAATGTAATATCCACATCATCCTGTGCAAACATCCTCCATTCTAACACCACGTTATGCTTTAACCCCACCCGTTTATCTATTTGAGGCAAATAATTTTTCATGTCTCTTGGCATGGAGTATCCTATAATCAAATGAGCCCCTTTCCCCTTCTTCACATAATTCCATATTATTTTTTCTCCACAATGTATCCCTCAGTAGTATGTACTACCTCTTCAGTATCACTAATAAAGTTATCTCCAAATGTATTTGTATCAAAAAGTTCCTTGTTTGTTTCATCTTCTCCATTTAATCTTCTTGTCTCCAACTTTATTGCTGTTCGCTAATAATTCCTTAACATGTTCTGGACCATCTTGTAATAGTTTATCTACAGCTCTCCACCTCATTTTTCTTGCCTTCACTGCATTTTCATCCTAGAAGCTTAGTAAATGGTAGTCCATTTGAATTTCAGCTTTCACGATCTCTCTGTACCTTAACTACCTCATACCATTTTATTACGTCAGAAGTTCTTGCAGATAAGTTGATTTTCATCCATAAAATCTGTACATTCTTGAGTACACATTATATACACTACATTTCTTAAGCCAGGTTCTTTCAAGTAAATCATGTAAATACAAATTGTTCCACTGTACTCTGAAATAGTAACCTAATAGAATTTCCAACCCTCTTATCCCTGCCTGTTCTCACCACTCTCGTCACACAAATACATGCAAAGCTGTTAAAACAGCTCTCAAGCAGCTTTAGTAAAATAATGCTGAAATCACAAACGAAAGTCATTCAGCTCCAGATTCATGGCTGTTTGCTCCTACACCTTATTTAAAGACTTATAAAGCATGCCACTATCATCTCTCTATTATCCCACCCCAGCAAACAATGAGAGAGAGAGAGAAACTGCAGGGATTTGGGTTTTAGATCCCGATCCCCCCCCCCTCGAGTCCATATCTACTCTGGTAATATGCAGACATCCCCCTTTACTGACCTAAAACAGCTGTTAAAACAGCTCTTAGCTTTAGTAGAAGAATGCTGAGGTCCCAAAGCAAAGTAAATAAACTCCATACTCTCTCCCTTTCAAAATGTTTGATTTTCTAGTAAATCAATAAAGATTTTAGTCAGTTAATAATGTCAGACATTAGAGTTTCATACTTGTTACTCTGATGCAAAATATTTACTCTATTCACCTTCCAAGTGAATTAGAGTTAAATTTAAGTTATTGACTGGGTTAGGCTCTACAAAAGTAAATTAGTTTGTGCATTTGAAATACAATGTCTGTATTTTGCTATTAATAACAATGTATCTATTGCTGTTTGTGAGAATAGTGGCATTATTTATTTTGCAATTAATCGTATTGAAGAATGTGCATTCAATTGTGATCAGTGGTTATATTCATTGTACAAATCACTAAAAAATGCAGTTACTAAATAATGATGGAACTGCATATTTTTCATAAAAATGCATGCTAATGGCAAGACGGTTATCTGATGCTGGAAATGTTATCAGTGCAAAATCATGTAGCTTCTGTATACTCATTTGAAAAAAAATCATTGAGTGAATGGGCAGACTGAACTGTATAGCTTGTAAAACATCTTTTAGTTTGCAGAGGAATGCAGTATCTGTCCAAGACCTAGGTATGGGCATTATATTTATTTAATTGGTTCAGTGTGTGAGTTTTGTGGGTGGCCATGGTGGTGCAGCGGTTATCGTTGCCACCTCACAGCAAGAGGTTCTCCGGTTCGATCCTCGGCTGGGGTGCCTTCTGTGCGGAGTCTGCATGTCCTCCCTGTGGTCGGGTGGGTTTCCTCTGGGTGCTTCAGTTTCCTCCCACATCCCAAAGACATTCTGTAGGTGGATTGGACTCTTTAAACTGGCCCTAGGCATGAGTGCGTGCGCCTTCTATGGAAGGTTGGGCACTGGGCTGTTAACTCAACACTGTAAAACTCCACTGCCAATCATGAGCGGATAGGTGATCCGCTGTGGCGACCCCTAACTGGGAAAAGCCAAAAGAAGAAGGAAGAAGTGTGTGTGTTTTGTAAAAAAAAAAACTGCCATATTATATACTCTTACTAAATTAGAAGTTCCATGAATATCTGTATAGCCACTTATGTAACCATGGTTAGCTTTTCAGGGACTGCTATTGGCACATTAGAAGACTACACTATGTAAATGCAGTGAAAATCTTCTTTCGGCTTTTTCCCGGTTAGGGGTCTTCTTCAGAATCCTCATTTTTGAATTACCAACTCATTTAAATAACCTTTCTTAGACCATATTGTTTTTGGACAGTGTTTTTTTATTGTTTTTGGAATACTTCCTGACCATGGACTTTTGAACTAAAAACAGAAACTGGATACATTTAATGTTCATACAAAAGTCAGGTTTAAGCATATCTAAGCTGGTTTGTGTGACGCGGTGTTTAAATGCAGTACAAAGATATATAGAAATATGTTGCAGTCTCCAACATATCCTCATAGCTGAATGGTTAGGGTCATGGCCCTGTGTGCAGTAGGTGTACGATTTGAATACACAGACCATTCAGCTTTCATATTTGATAACAATAAATGATAATTTTTTTAGTAATGATGTATATATTGACATTTGTTAACTGGGTTAGCCCATTTTCAGTGGAGACCTGAGGAGAAAAGATCCAGTTACACACAGGTCCACAATGCCTAAAATACACACTCCAATATAAAAAAATTAAAATATAGAAGGTCAGGAAATATAGAAGTGCAATACATACACAGAATAATAAAGTAGTAGTAACGAATACATCATTTAATTTTACTATTATTTTGTTTTTATTTTTTTTTTAAATGTGGTTTTCCCTTAGCTAAGCTCTGCTAAGCACTGCTAAGCCAAGCTAAGCAGTAATTAAACAGGACCCGTTTTAGCAGTGCTTAGCAATGTGCAGCTCCGCTTATGTGATTTGGGCACTGCTGAGCAATCCCAATTTAAGCAGTCCTCAGCTCAGTTAAGCTGGTTTGCATACCGCTAAGCATTACCAGTTTAAACACTGCTCAGCTGAGCTTAACGGGTTTCTGCAGTGCCAAGTGAAGTACTGCATTTTTAAAAATGGCCCATTAGTGGCAAAGGGTGGGAAAACAGCTTTATTTAACGAACAGGTGGGAATACAGCCAGAACCTACTGGAGTTTGACCCATGCAGGAGTTGGAGAGGGTGCATGCTTCCGGGCTCAGCGGTGGGGCATTTTGGAATCCAGGGTCATGGTTGGACACCTTGTTAAAAACCATGATGTTTGGTTGCTGCAGGGCCAGTTCCAGAGATCGGAGTACAAGGTGGAGGCCTGGGATCAGGTGATACGTGATCTCACCAGTGCAACTAGTATCCTGTGCAGAGGTGAGAAGGTGCATCACCATTATGATGACCTAAAGCATAGGAAGGGGATCTCTTGGCCACTTGGATCCAAGAAGGTTGGGTGGACAGTGCTTCACAAGTTTGTAAGTACTGTAAGATTGTTTTACCAAATGCTAGTATGAATATGTGATGGACAGGTATGGATAATGGTGTTATTTTCTCTCCACAGCTGCAGAGGAGAGAGCTTGCAACCTGCAGGCCCATGCAGGGTGCCTGACCAGGTTGCGCCAAGACTCTGGTTAGTACAGCTATATCTTGAAATATATAGTAATATAAATAAGCAAGAGTACAGTAGTAACTGCCAGTAAGTATATTCTGTTTTAACTGTACTGCAATGAATGTGGTCATAGACCTAGACTGATATAAGTGAGTAATGCCAGGTACAGTTCAATATAGATGGAAGCATGAAACCTGCTAACATTATGGAAAGAAAGTTACCACTGCATTAATAATGTTAAGGAAATAAAAGTTTATATTGTATTAATAATAATAATAATAATAATAATAATAATAATGTTATGGTAAGAAAGTACAACTGCATTCATAAATGTTTAGGGAATGCATCAACTGCATTCATAACTGTAAGGAAATAAAGTACAACTGCATTCAGAATTGTTAAGGGAATAAAGTTAGTACTGCATATATTGTGGAATAACAGCTGTCTTTCAATGCCTGCATTATTTGAAGTGTTCATCAATAAAGACTGTTAGATATATACCAGTCACTGTTTCATGTCACCCCTAATAAAGGTTTGTTTTGCCAAATGTGTATATTTTGGGCTGTTGGTCAAGAAATCAAGTATTACAAGTGCTGTGAAGTAAACACGGGAATAATACTATGAAGTGACTGAAAGTTAGCCGATAAAGAACCGTTTTGCTAAGGTGTAGATGTGAAGCTGTACTACAAGATATAATGCATTACATTTGTTCTGCACTAAGATCTGAACGTATAATATTAATGGCTAAGGTATTCTAGTGTGTTTCTCTCACGACTGTCTTGTGTTAACCATTGCATTTCAGCTATATGCATTCCATAACTTAGTTATGCTGCTGCAGGCAAGTGTGATACTCTAATAGCTGTAGACTGCAAGTATTCCATCTGCAACTGTATATGGGTCAGGTAGGCAACCCAGCACTCCAATATGGTCTGTACACATCACACATATTCCCATCCACTAGGGGTTAAATGTGTACACATGCATTCCAAGTACACAGCTCACGTACTATCTCTGCCATGCACAAATCTCATGCATGTGTTACCGCAGTCTTGTATGACACTCTACCTCTATTACCAAGTCACACTTTACTAGGTTAGCTCTAGGCATGTACTACTCAATCAATATTTAGCAATGGCTCAGTGTGATAAATGTTAGGCATGATATACATTTTGTCACACACTGACTGGGGTTCGAATCCAGGGACAAGTACTATAAATATTACTGTTAACAGACATTCTCCCAACATGAATTACAGGTAAATAAATGGCTGTACAATTTGTTCAAATGGGTTACTAATTTGTGTATCCAGAAGTACCAGAGTGTTAACAGTAATGCTCAGCAAGGTGATAGGACTGCAGTAAATGAAAAGTCAACATATACAATACTAATACAAGTTATTATAACAAAAGTGTTTAATCTTGGTATGGCTTATGCCTGGTATGTCTGTGAATGTCTCCTGATAGTCTAGCCACATGCCTGCCAAGGATGGCATGATAATCATAAAGTCTCTCTACTGTGTACATGTCTCTCAAGTGTCACTCTGTCATGGACTGTGATCACTGTTGATAAAATCCCTAGGACACAGATTTAACAGCCACTTGGTTTACCTGAATAGCACAGTCACACTACCTCAGTCCGCAGTATTCCTTGGTAGTCACATAAGTTCCCCTGACATGTAATAGTCCCTGTAGTTGTGTACCTGTAGATGTTGCAGCTTGGCCAATACTGTCCCATAAGGATAGCCTGAGAAGTATGTAGGTGCTACAGAAAGCTATAGGTGTACATAAAGTTAGGGTAGACCTGTAGAATATAACAGAGTTCTTTTGCAAACAACACTGACTATACTGGTAGTAATGGCATGATTCTCTCTCCCCCCACCCCTTATCTGCATCATAATTTATTCTTATACATCGGGTATGGTTTACTTTTGACATATGTTGTTCACAAAATGTTATGTTGGGCCCTGTGTTTTATTACTGTTATGTATTGCAATGGTTGCATACTAACATACCTTGTTGAATTACCTATGATGTTGGCCTTATGTCATAACTGTTACTGGCAAGCTGTTAAATACTGACAGTTAACCCAATTATTGTGTTCTATATGCAATGACATGTTACATTACTGGGTTATGTGATTTGTTCTGCATGCTGTTACAAATTACCACGTTGTCTTCATTACTAACCTATACACTTTGAAAAACCTCAACACCATAGCTCGACTGGTTAGGCCAGTTCCTGCGGATCCATCTGCTTTACCTCAACAGGCTGTGGCACTGGGTCCCAGCACGTCTGGGACTCAACCCAGAGCTATCTTCTCCACTGGTCCTGCATCACCTATGGCTATAACCGCATAAGGGAACAGGGCTCAGCCCCCGCCAGGAGTAGGCACCCAGTGACAGCTCCCATGGATGGTGCGCAGGACTGTCCAGCATGATTTGGACAATCGACTGTGCCATATTGAGGGCAGACTAGCTGACCTGGAGGGGCAGGCTGACCCCGGTGCCCAGCCCCCAGCACAGCCACCTTTGGGGCTGTGAAGGAGCAGTGGTAACTGTCAATGGGTGGAAAGCTCAGTCCCACTGCTGTCATCTGTGGGCACTTGGTTCTCCGATTCCAAAACAACCTCCCTGTCCAAGGTGTTTATTACCCCCTCATGTGTCATGTACTGCTCGTCTTGTCTGTTTGCAAATGCTACCTCTCCTACCCAACTTACATCTCCCACATGTACCTATAATCCTTCCCCAACATTCCACTTTCTCCTCAAAAAAATGGGCACCTGTCCCACAAAAAAAATATCACCCCATACGTAGCTCTCCATTTTACCCACACCTGGACTGCCCACAATGAATCATTACAGCAATTAATCAACAAAGTTATATCACCCACACCCCTCCCTCTGGGATGTAATGCTCCAAATTGTCCACAACCTGCACAGCTGTTGTTGTACAAGAAATGGAGAGCTCTAGTCCTTTCCTACACCTGTCCTGCACATCTCTACCTGCCTTTCACATTGTTTTTCCCCTGTTTGCCCCCCATTTCACCACTTTCCTATTGCCCCTTTTTTCTTTTCTTTGTTTGTAAGTAGCACAGGTTTAAGATGTAAGTCCAGGTCGCACTGTGCAAACCCACTTGAAACTGCTTTAATCACCTTCTGCCTTTCTGACACTGTGTTGCACATGAGCAAAATGATCACTTCTGGCAGGTCTCAAACCAGGGACCCTGCCAACTAGAATATAGTGCATTATCACACTAGGCCACTCAGCTTTGTCGAATAACAGGTGTTTCCATGAACTTATCCTGAGTATCAGTGATGCACATCAGAAAAAGTCAGCCCTGCCAAGTCTGAAATCCAGGACCCTGTCAACTACAGCACAGTGCATTAGCCCACTAGGTCACTCAGCTCTGAAGTACAACATGTGTGTCCATAAACATATCCTTATTGCCAGTGACACACTGTTTGTACATATACTTGGAAAAGTGAAAGTGTACTTGGGGACTGTGATACAGACATCAAGCCAGTACACAGCCAAATAAATGTTGATGGATGTACGTGAGGCCTAGGACATCAGGTAGAGCTGACAACTGCACAAACTGTTGCGGAATGTCCATAGTTGTGCCACCTATGTTTGGCACAGTTGTTGCACTACCTATAATGTGTGCTGAAGTACTGGCAAGTCAGGACATATTGAGATTAGAAAATCATGACAGACAGCTCAGTTTCATACGTCATACCCATCTGAATCCTGTAACAGACTGTATACACCTGTTATTGACTCAGTAGCTCAATCTGTTACATTTCTAGCATGCTTAACATTTTTCCACCCACAGTCCTGGCTTCCATTCCAGTGTGTTGCATGTAGTGCATAGTTGTCAAAACAATTAAATGATTGAGCCATGCAATATTAAGCAGAACTGGTTGCTGCTACTACAGTCACTGCCAACCATATTAGCATGGCAAAAGCCTATAGGTTGCGACACACTTCACAAATATGTATAGGTGTCCTAAATGTCCCTTCCACTCTCTGGATGGCACTATTACATAACATATGTACCAGAGGCACATGCCTCACCTGGACAGTTATGGGTACCCTCATCCTGGCTATGCTATCACAACAGAACTAACACTGCTCCCACACTCACATATATAGCTTGCTGTCCCCCAATGTATTCATAATTTCCAGTATGACTCCTGGGCAGAATGCAGCAGCTACAGCCTGCAACATATGCATCAGTATGTTCACCTACCTGCTACAGACCTAGCATACCTCCCAAACACCTAGAAGAGGGAATCCACACAAGACCCATACCTAAAGGGGTGGGGAGGAGGTCAAGTGACAGGGACATGTGTGAAAGTCTTCCCCGACAAGAATACACAGCTGATAGACCAGTGGCTACTGCAGCAGCATGCATAATCTGATGCAAATGACGTATGACACACATTGGTCTGTCTCCTTACTGACTTCAACCCACATTGTTAAACAGTAAACTGCCACATAACAGAATGTCTGTTCACAATGGCCAAACATAGCATGCAAAACTGTGGACATACCACATAAAGCCAAATAGTGGACAGTATTTCTACCTACCCTTTGTGATGCTGCTTTTCAGGAGTGATGTACAGATGTAGGAACCCACCATTTTCAGCAGCGGAGAATGATACCATACTTGACAGACTGAGACTCTATCACCAGATCCTGCTGTCGAGGAGTTGCCATAATCAGCAACAACATGCTGCACTGTGGGCAAACCTTGCGGCATCTGTAAATCATACCAGGCTACAGGAAAGGAGCTATGAGCAGGTCTAACACTGGGCCATTGATATGATAAATAATGCACAGCAAAGGGCTGCAGCTGTGGCCAGGGACCATGCTGGCACCGGCGGATGGCCTGCAGCACAACAACCATTCTCAGCCACAAAGAAGTTCCTGGCAAACATGGGTTCAGCCACCAGCTTGCAAAGATCCATCACCTTATATGTTGTGGAGGGGGGTGGCACAGCTTCTACAGTGGAGGAGCATCCAGGTAAGCCTCCTATGGTCATCAGTTTAATACTGTAGCAGTCACAGCGTCAGCCTCTGCATACCTGTACATGGATGTCAGATCAATGTGCATTTGGGGGGTCTGTAATGCATGTGTGCACACATAGTGCAAATGTCAGCAATGTGGGCAGTATCACAGTTCATACTGTACATGTTATATGCACATATTATCTTGTAACAATGCCACATTTCTGTCTACTCACGATACCCTCCCCAATTCCATAGGTACCTCTGGTGTGGCCGGAGTCCATCATGAGTGTGGCACTGTTTATGGCTCATCTATACCCTAGGCATGTTAAGGGCTGCCAGTTTGCAATACCTGTATGTTCAATTGTGGAGGGGTTCACTGAAGTGCATTACATCGGTAATCACAGTAGCATATTTGCAGGAGCTGTAACACATTTGTAGGTATTTTTATGAAGGTCTAGTCAGTATGCTATAAAGGGGGGCATTAGTATGGTGGACACGGGTGCACTGTTAAGTTCATAGGTAGGTACTAGGCTATCTGCCAGAGGGCATTTATAAGCCTAGCCAGAGTGTGTCAGCTTTCGCCACCCCATTGATTAATTAACTGAGCCTCTGTCAAGAAGAGCTAATGAAGTGACCCCAGGGGTGTATTTTCTGTTACCCATCCACTCGTCAACGTTTCTCTTGAAGAGTGTTAGTGAGGGGCTCTGCCTAATGTAGTTAGGAATTTTATTCCAAAGCATGGGGAGTCTCTGTGACAGGAATCTATCCCTCCAGCATGTTCTATTTATTGTTGTGGTGAGGTTTAGCTCACTAGAGCGAGTGGCTTGCAGTGCCTTGGATTTCTTTAGATGGAGCATGTCCATCAATCCTGAGTTAGACATGGCTTTATAAGTCAGGCAGAGATCACCTCTGAGTAAGCGATATGCGACTGCAGGTCGAGGTGAAGGTCCATCACATACACTGACATGTCGCTTATCTCACACGTGTATAGTACTGCAACATTAACTGGACGTAGCTGCACTGCATGTTGTTAAAGGCCTGTCTTGTCTGTATCTGTTGTGGTCCGCATGTGTGTTGTGCATGGGATCAGTAATATGGTGTGGTATATAGAATGCATTTGTGGCACCTCACCTGTATGTGTGTGTGTGTGTGTGGATCGGCAGACATAATAGTGCAGGAATTAATGCAGCCATGTTGTCTTCCTCCTCACAGGTGACTGAGGGGGTTGGAATCTGTCCCCTTCACAACCTGATGTCAGTGTCACATCAGACTCTGAAGATGATGGTGGCCATGTGAGGCACAGGTGGGATTGTTAAGGATTGAATCTGTCCCATAGGTTTGCATCCCACTTCCTCCCCCAGTGTTTCCACACACAGGCAGTATGCCCACACATATCCAGTCCCCTACAGCCACAGATATTAGACAGAGGGTGGTGGCATCAAACAGGAGAGTGTGCTATGGCATCTGTGACTGTAGACACTAGCCATATCCAGACATCTGGTGAGTTCCCACACAGGTAGACTGACAGGGGTGCTCGAAGGAGGACTGCTGCCCATCCACCACCTGTCACAGGTGTCATCACTTGTCACCCAATGCATGTTTCAGTCTATCATGGAGGCACAGACACATTCTGAATGCAACACCAGGCAGATGCTCAGGATCATGGGTCCATCACTGCCTGTCATTCATGAGTCCATCCATGGCATTGGTGATGCCCTACATCATTTTGCCAATGTAGTGGACAGATGGTGGGGTGAGACATTGTCACTCCTTAAGCGTGCACTGTCTGTGCTTGAAAATGTGGTGGGAGTAGGGTGTCAGATACTTGGACTTAGGACAGCAACATCATCAGCTGAGAGCCCACGTGGACATGCACAGTCACATTCCCATAGTGGCAGTACCACCAGCACTACTGAAGGGAGGGTGCTGTCCACAGCATGTGACAGGCCATGGGCACATGGTCCTGGGCAGTCCCGTGAGGGACACGGACCTGGAAGACACCAGTCACTGTCAGCAAGTAGTACGGCATCTGACTCTGGGCATGGTAATGCCAGGGCCACTCCTGGCAGAGCCAGTCCCCGCATTCCTGGCCAGAGACAGTGAACTGTACATTCTGCCATGTACGATCCATGGCTGTCCAACATACCCTCATGTAGGGCTAGCACGTGGCTTGACTGTGTACACGTGCACACACACACACCACTGTCAAATGCAGGTCACCACAAGCCACACACAGCTCCTTTCTAAGGTCCAGCTGACCAGCAGGTTGTGTTGTTGTTATATACCAGACTTAGGCCTGTTGTGCAGGTAATGTGTGAGGGTTAGACCTACAGATATGGGGCAGCTGTAGCAGGGCAGGGTTCAACATTGCCTTGTAGGTGTGACACAGCTCACCTCTGAGCAACCTGTCTGATACTGAGTGGAGCAACAGTGATATGAGCCTGTCTGCATGGGACAGGTGTTGGAGGCCATGGATTACCTTTATGACATATTTCTGTAGCCTTTCCACTTAATGTAGATGTATGGATAGGTACATACCAAACAGGGAGTTGTAGTAAAATGTTGTACAGAGTGAGTGAGGAGTATAGAGAGGTAATGACCACCTTTTTTCTGGATGCAATCCCTTTACCTATGAGATGAACCACATACAAGGCTTTACTGACCACTGATGCTACACGATGTTTGAATGGGAAATTATCAACCTGAGTACCCAGGTCTCTCAACTCAGGTTGTGTGTTTAGGGGGTTGCCGTTGATGTGGTAAATATTAGGGCCATCTCTTTGCCGAATGGTATGATACAGGGTTTTGCATTTAGCTTGAGGCTAGGACCTTGGCATCAGTCCGTAGTTGATGAAAGACACTCTTACAGTATGTTAACATCATTTGGGGAGTCACTGACAGACAGCACCCAACTTACAGTCATCCACAGCACCCAACTTACACTCATCCACAAACATGTTCAGTACCTACAACTATAAGTAGTGGTGGATAGCATTCATGCCTACATACATGTGTTATTGGGGGGCAGCAGCTACTCACACAGCCTCAAAATGTATACATATTGCACACACATAGGCAAGACAGACTGTGCTTGCAATCTTATCAGATGCACAATATGGGACACATTTTCTAGTAATGGAGTTGGCAGGAGAAACCATATCCACAGCAAGTGCAACAGACATAACCTCACTTTATTTTCACAATATAACAGCTTAGTTTTGTAGCATTTGCCTAGATTATGCTATTTATCATAACATTTAGGTGTCTGTGCTGTAAAATGACTGTTTTATGCAAGTATTACAATAATGTAGGAAATGTTTGTTGTTCTACACTCGGGACATTTGTATTGTTTTAGTTTTTACAGGACACATCTGTCCAAACATAGACTGCAACTTGCACAGTGGGACAGGTGATAACTAACACAATCACACTGCTGCAAGGGAATATATGTACGTGCACACACACAGACACACTCATTAACTGCCCTTGTTGAGATTAGAACCCCTGCCTGTCTAGCTGTACATACTATAACACTACATACGTATTGCATGTGCCACGGATCTTAGATGTTTTTGGAGTGTCTGTCACTACTGTTCAGGCGGATGCCATGTGCAGGCACTGTAAAGGTTGACAATGGGGGGGGGTAACAAGCCCTTAAAATTGTATAACCATCACACACATAGGCAAGACAGCGACACTGCTAAGGGGGTAATATGCTTACACATACACTCACAAAGTTGCCAGTTTGGAGAGCAGAATCTCTACCTATCTAGTTATATACACTATAGAACTACGTACTTATTGCATGTGCCACAGAGCTAGTCTGTTTGGAGAGTGTCCAACTGTGCTTCTAAGGTGGGTGACATCAGTAGGCCCTGAAAAGGTTGCCAATGGGGGGGGGTCAACATGCCCTTAAAGTTGTATAACCATCACACACACACAGGCAAGACAGTCACACTGCTGTGAGGGGATATGCGTACACACACACATACAGTCACAGAGTTGCCGGTTTGGAGAGTAGAACCCATACCTCTCTAGTTATATATACTATAGTACTACATACTTATTGCATGAGCCATAAAGCTAGTGTGTTTGGAGAGTGTCTAACTGTGCTTCTAAGGTGCATGACATAGCAGGACCTGTAAAGTAAGCCATTTTGAAGGTTAACAGGCACATCCCTTAAAATGTATTAGCATTGCACACACATAGGCAAGACATACACACTGCTGTAAGGGGATATACTTATGCACGCGCACACACACACAGTCACACAGTTGTTGTTGGGATTAGAACCCCTACCTATCTAGTTGTATACACTATAGTGCTACATATTTATTGCATGCACCACTGAGCTTACATGCTTGGAGAGGGTCCCAACGTGTTTCTAAGGTGGATGACATCAGCAGGCCCTGTAAAGTAAGCCATTATGGGGGTTAAAAGGCACATGCCTGAAAATGTAAGAGCATTGCACACACACAGGCATAACAGACACACTGCTGCAAGTTGATATACTTACGCATACACACACTCACAGAGTTGGCATTGTTGGGATTATAGCCCCTACCTATCTAGTTGTACAGAGTATACTGCTACATACATACATATTGCATGCACCACACAGCATATGTGTTTGGACAGTGTCTGCCACTGCTGTTGGGGTGGATGACATCAGCAGCTGTTGACAGGGAGGCCACTGTTGTGGAGGACACTAGTCACAGGGCCCTAAAATGATTGACCATTGCACAGACATAGGTCTGTTGGGTGTATGATGCTGTATGTGGAATATCTACACACACACACACACACACACACACACACACACAGTGGCTGATGGGAGATTAGAACTCCTACCTACCTAGTAATACACACTACAGCTCACAGTACTAGTTGCATGTGCCAATGGTAACAATTGGTGTGCAAGTGGCTGCAGCACTACATTACTCTACCTTTGTGTCTCTCTCTCTCTCTCCCTCTCTGTTTGTCTCTATATATCTATATAAAACTGTACCGATACATATATACTGTATATGTGCCACATACTGCTAGATGAGGGTAATCATGTCTGATGGGGATACGGAGAGACAGCTGGGGATACATAGCTGTCTGTATCCACACAGATATATTGACATCTGAATTCTATAGGCAGTTGAGTCTTCAGACATGAGCTGAAATTAGCTAAGTGTGGGAGCATGCCCAATGTAACCGTCAGTACTTACAGGCAGAAGGCTGCTGCACCTGATTACACAGTCCAGCACCTCCCTGATAGCATGCCCAGTAGATTCCTCAGCTGTGTGATCTGGCTCAAACCTAGGGTGTGTACAGATTGTATTAGACTGAACAGGGTTTTTCATCTTATGTCTGGTATGTTTTACATAGCAATGTGATTTCCTGGTACATTAGTGGCAGATCATTATAGACTGACATCAGGAACTGCTGACAGATCATAGGATCATAGGAAGTTACTAGGCTATTGACCATGAGGCCCTTACAAGCCTAGCCAACAATTTAGTCTATGTTCCAACAAGTCAGCACCCTATGCCACTGTCAAGCAGGGACACAGGTGGAATCCCAGGGTTTTATTTTCTGTTCCCCATCCAGTTATCCAGGTTGTGCTTAAAAGGGTTTAATGAGATACTCTGCTTTACGTGGAGAGGGAGTCTATTCCACATAATGGGGGAGTCTCTGGGACACAAATCTGTCCCACCAAGTCCTATTTATGTCACAGATCAGGTTGAGGTCATGCATGTGGGTTACTCCAGTGGAGCTTGACTTGTGGATATACAGCAGTCCCATCAGGGTGGGGTCTGAGATTGCTTTGTAAGCCAGACAGAGGTCACCTCGGAGGAGTCTGTAGGAGACTGAGTAGAGGGGCAGGGCTTTTAGCCTGTGTAGGGTAGATGTTTGAGGCCCTGGATTCTCCAGGTAAGGAATCTCTGTGGTCTCTCCAGCTGCTGCATGTGCTTTGTGAGGTACATGGCGAAAGGGGCATTATACTCAATAGGTCTTACTAGGGAAAAATACAGGGATGTTTTGACCACCTTGTCTCTGGATGAGATACCTTTACTAACAAGGTATGCCATGTAGAAAGTTTTCCATACAATGCAGGCAATATTGTGGTGAAAAGTCAGTTTGCTATCAACCTGGGTGCCCAAGTCCCTCATGACTGATTGTGTGTTTAGTGCATTATCAATATGATAATTTGTGGGGACGTCATTCTCCCCAAAAGGGATTTTTTGGTATTCAGTTTGAGGCCAAGTTTCTGGCACTAGTCATTTGTTTGGGTGAGACCCTCTTGGAGGATGTCCACATCACTAGGGGAATTGATGACGGCACCCAGCATGCAGTCATCTGCAAACTTGGTCAGCCACAGCCCACTAGATTTGGCCTGCACCTCTGTGAAATATATCTCAAACAGCAGATGCCCCAAGACCGATTCCTGGTGTACACCACTTGTTACGGGTCTACTACTGGAGATGGTTTCCCCTATTTTTACTAGGTGGATTCTATCAGATAGCCAGTTTGCTACCCATCTGGCAACATATGGATTGATGTCTAGTTGAGAGAGTTTATCTATTATACCTGAGTGGGGAACAGTATCGAATGTCTTGTCTAGGTCAAGGTAGGTGATGTGCACAGTCTTTCCCTTGTCTATGACCTTGGTGACTATCTCAAAGTTGACCAAATTTAACAGACATGACCTCCGCTTAACAAAACCAAACTGTGTGGGAACAAGTGTCTGGAGGTTGCCAATGTCCTTGTTAATGAGGTCCATGATAATCTGCTCCATGGCCTTGCAGATCAGTCTAGTTAGGCTAATGGGTCTATAATTTCCTGGATCGGGGGACGCTCTACCTTTGTGCAAAGGGATGACAGTAGCTGCCCTCCACTTGGCTGGGATGAAGCTGGTACTCAGGTTTTGATTGAATAGGGTGCCTAATGGTGCTGCAAGGTCCTGCCTGAGTTTATGTAGGATACAGCCTGGGATTTTATCGGGTCCCATGGAGGCTGTATTTTTTGCCTTTGAGAAGGTAGTGATGACTAGCTCCCTAGAGATAAGGGGAGGGGGGGCAGATACTGGGGATGTCCTGTTTTACTGATGGGGACAGAGGAGTGAAGTTTTCATTGAACCTGTCTGCCAGCAGGTTGGCTATATCTACAGGGTTTGTGTATGTGGCATCCTTGACCACCAGTTCTGAGCAGATCTGGGTCCTTCCCTTGAGATTCCAGACATACGTGAAGAAAGCCTTATGATTGTCTTTAGTAGATGTGGCCAGGTTGGACTTGAAGTTTGCTTTGGAGGATTTCACTAGTGCTCTTATTTGCTTTTTCAGGCTAAGAAAAAATTGCTTCCAATTAAACACCTGCTCCTTCTTGGTTCTGGACAGCAATTTTTTTTTCCTTTTATTATAGAGTTTATTTATTGTAGATGTCCACCAGACAGGTTTACTCTTCCTTGAGGAGGATGATTTTGTCTGGTATTCCTGATTTCATGCAGCTATATAAATGCTTGTATAGTATTTTGGGGTAGGTTTGGACATTTATGCCAGTTCCTGTGGAGAGGGAGGGGGCTGTGAAGCTGTTTATACCTTCCCTCAGGAGGTTGTAATCAGCTTTGGAGAAGTTTCTTTGTTTGACCCTAACTATTGTGGGGGGGAGATGGTGCTTTGAAAGTGACTGCTCTGTGGTTGAATCTACCACTGATGATGACACTGTAGGGATGCTGCAGTGGTTATTCATGTTGGTTATTACCAAGTCCAAGATATTCTCACCTCTTGTGTGGATGTCAACCAGGTGGTCCAAGGTATTTGCATTGATGAACTCAAAGAATCTCTGGGCATTTGTGTTTTGGCATGAGTATTTATTCCAATCTATGGTTGGATAGTTAAAGTCACCCAGGATCAGGGTAAAGGGTTGAATCTTGAAAGATTCAAAGAGGTCCAGATAGGTGGAGTGGGCATCTTGAGTCAGAGGTGGAGACCTGTAGCTAGCTATCATTTAAATAGATGTCTTGTCAATTGTCAACTGCACCTGGAGTATTTCCTGTACATCATACTGTTTGACCTGCCTAGAGGTGTGCATGTCTTTTATATATATTGCAACTCCACCTCCTTTTGTTTTGCTGCCCACGGTTTGGGGTCTGAATGAATGATAGGATGAGTAACCTGGTATGACTGGGGTGCTCTCCACAGCTTTGAACAAGGTTTCTGTGACTGTACAAATGTCAGCTTCTTCTAGTGTTAAGAATGCTTGCAATGAGTGCAGTTTTATGTTTAGACTCCTAGCATTTAGCAGCATGACCTTTAATTTATGTTTTGATGAAATTTTCATGTTGGTAGTTTTGACCTCATGCCATTGCCTAAAAAAGGCACTATGGGGGAGGTAAGAAGCCTTTGCCAGGAGCCTGAAGCCCAAGGGAGACAGATGCAAGCCATCTCTGGCAAAGCATCGAGGTTTGTCAGTCATGTTATCCCAGGCTGTCAGGTACTGGATCCCCTTGGAATGACACCAGAAACTAACCCAATTGTTAAAGTCAATAATTTTCTGTTTGTATCACGCCATCATTCTGGGTGATGGTAGAATGCTACTTAAGGCTAGGAACATACCTGCCTTTGACATATACTCAGCGAGCTCGATCATGTCTCTCTTCATATAGTCCAGGGAGGTACATCTCAAGTCATTCACTCCAACATGGATTATGGTAGAGTCATGACAGTACCCATTGAGAGACTTGAGTGCATTGGTGATATGGTGAATTCTGGCATCTGACAAACAACTAACCATGATTTTCTCCTTATCCAGCCTGCTGAGGGGCACATCTGTGCGTCTCATAATGGAGTCTCCTATGACTAATATTTTGGGTTTATGTTTAGGCCTTAGTGGCTGTGAGACAAAGTTGTGTGGACTGTGTATCATGGGCAGTGGAGTTTGCATACGTTTATGCCTCAGAGGTCTCTCTTGTTTGAGTATGCTTTTGTTGAGGACCTCCTCATATATGGGGGTGTGTTGTGTAGGTGTGGGTGTTGCCAACCTTCTCAGCACCAGATATACTAGTTTGTGGGGGAGAGAGCAATGACACTAGGTGCTTGATGTAACTGCATCTCTCACAAATTGTGTTCCTAGGTGGTGGTAGTAGTAGTAATAGTGGGTTGTCTGTGTACATGAGGCAGTTGCTGCACTGTCTCACGATGCCCATATCAACCAGACTGGCAGGAGAAAATGTAGGAAATTGTCTATCCATATTTGTCAGAAACAGAAAGAGCTAAGAGGTTAAAGGGAGGAAGGTCTAAGAGTAGTACTACTAGATAAGCGCTACTAAGGGAAACCTTGTAGCTGGAATACCTCAAAAAAGGGTTAAAAACCATGCAGCTGAAGCTCTGGATGCAGACCTGTATCTAGACTATGCAATTCAATTTTAAGGTTAAGAACTCAGTAAGAAAAAACTCACAATGAAGCACAGGTTAATTCTCGCCAGTAGTTCATCCTTCCCCTTTTCTGTGGGCCTTTGCCCCACTCCTGTTCCTGGCTTTGTCCACAGTTTCAGCTTTATGTAGCTGTAATTGGGTACAAGATATAACACCACACACAGGGTTACAGACTTCACACCTTCAACTGCACCTGTTTTGCAGAATGTCCAGCATTCCACTACTATGTCTGCTCTGGTCCTCAGACAGTTTGTGTTGTATTGGTATTATAATGCTACATGGTGCCCATACCTCTCAACCTGTTAGAGCAAGACATCTGGACAAAGCCATATGTAAAAGTGGGACATGGGCCCAATAGTAGAGACAATTTAATATTGCTCTTACAATTAGAGACAGTTGGTTGAATAACCGGTTTTGTATTAGCATGCATTTTCTGATGGGTATGAAGTCTGCATCTCAAATGCCTGTCATTATTTTCTAACATCAATCTTTATTGATTTGCCACTAGTTTGCCAGAAAAATGTGATGTTTTGAAAAATGGAGCAGACATATGAGGCAAAACTGTGGACATGCTGCAAATCTCTGTACATCTGATAATTATGCTGGTGCCCACCGACTTGTAAGTACTGACACAGTTACGTGACGGCCTTGACATCCTGCTGCTACTCTGACTTGTTACAACTTGCTGTTCTACTAGCCATCGTGTAGGTAACTCAGAGCTGTCTGAGGCCCCCTGTCCCTCCATTATCTCCGGCTTTGTCCAGCTTTCTTGCCATTACAAAGAATGAAATAGAGACAGTCTGTAGAACTCTTCCATAAGTGTAGCTCACATGCACAATAGTGGCAAAGCCAGTCTCGAACCATGAACACCATCAACCATGGTAATGTACTTAGCCCACTAAGCCACAACAGCCACCTGACAGTGTGGTTTAATTCTTAACACTATCAAGCACAGACATACATAGCACATTGACCCCTGCCTATTGTGGAAATGGAACATGTTACCAGGTTGATTGGGACAGTCTGGGGATTGTGTGGTCTGCTGTTACCTTGTAAACATAATGTTACTGCAGTTGTATGGGAACACAGGTACGTTAGGGGTAGGGGACTCTAGCATTGACAGTCATGCATCTGTCCTATGACCCCACTGATTCTCATTTACCTTGCTTAGTGCAGTGGGGGTTTTGCTGCCTTGGGGCCTACTGCATATTATGGTATGGCCAGTATTGGACTGAGAACTCATGTTGTCCCACATAGCTGTCAGTTGTCTGCAGGTTTCCCAGTAGCCCACTCTATTCCCTAGCATACATGCAGCAGGTCCATACATATGCTACCATAGTCTAGTACCCCATACATTTGTTGTAAAGAGTGACATACCTTATGCATTCAGCAGTTGAGATCACAGTGCTTCATGGCAGACTCTGTTGGATGCAAGCAGTACACAACCAATATGTGGTAAGGTACAGGTTGTGTGGTGTGGCTGGCATCCTTTTTACTATGTATGTGAGTCAGAGTAAGGTGTCAGTCTCTAGGTCCCTAGGATGTCAGTGCATGTGCTATGCATTGCCTCTTTGCCAAGGACAAGGCATACTGGGCATGCCTGTGTTTGCCTACAGGGAGAGGCTCAGGAAGTTCCTTCGAGTTCCCCTATGGCTGTGGGGATCTTGGCACTGGTGGGAGGCTGTGCATCCATTCCCTATGATGTTCCTGCCACAGCTGTTTCCACAGGATCATATTGTGTAGCATGGCACATACTGTGAACATGTGTGCACATGTGGATGGAGAGTACTGCAGTGCTCCACCAAATATATTGAGCCAGCAAAACTGTGACTTGAGCAGCCCAAACACAGGCTCTATGATGTTCCTAGTTTGTAAATTCAGAAGGAAGGTGCAGCTCAAAAACACAAGTCAAGCACAGAATGCCAAAAGGAATGTATTTAGCGTACCACCACTTTATTCAAACGGTTTCGTCATAAAACAGACTTCTTCAGAACAAGAAACAAAGAGCATCAGCAAGGAATACTATTTAAACACTTCCCCAAGCAATTCATTGGTCAGGAATTAACAAGTTAATTGATAACACAAGACCTAATTTCCCCTAGTCACTGTGAAATGTAAAAGTCCTTAAAGAAAACTCAACCATTAAAACCAAGTACATACACTTTACAATAATTCATATGTGCATATAATAATATATATGTATACATATATCCATAAATATACCTAAGTCAATCTGTTAACCACAACATCCAAGATATTAAAAACAGTACATAGATTTTAATCTTAGTAAAAAACTAATGGACAACCTGTCATTAAGCCCAGGTAATTGACAGGCATTCATCTTGATTTGCCACATTAACTCTAAAAATTAAAGGTTCTCATCAAATGGAGCCCCCCCCCCCCCCCCGAGTACCCAGATCAATATGATCTATTGCTCCAAATTTAAAAGTGTTTGTAGGGAATATCTTGATATGCTTGTATAGTGCATTCCTCTCATTATGCTGTTTGATGTCATATAAATGCTGGTAGATTCTGTTTGAGAGCTCTCTTGGTTTTACCTATATAAAAACCATCATACAGGTCACATAATGTGATGTAAACTATTCCCTTGGAGTAACAATAATACTTTTTATGAGGCAAGATGGTCCCAAAACATTTACGTGCCATTATGCCATTGTCAAAGATAAAGGGACATTGTGCACATCTCCCACATTTAAAATTACCAAAGTCACATGGATTACATATTTTTCTCTCAACTAGCACCTTCAGGGAAATGTCCTTTTTAGACAGCACCAGGGGATGTGAACCTACTCTTTTGACCATCTCATTGTCAAAATTAAAAATTAACCAAAATTTACATATGACCTGTTTGATGTAAAAAAAAAATGTATAGTAAAAGGTAAAGTTAGGGCCATCTTGAATCTACTCTGCCCAGATGGATCAATGTCATCTGTCGTCCCTTTTTGGTAAACAAGTCGACAACAGGACAGTGCAAGTCACCTGCTCCCTTTTGTTCTAACCTGTACAGCTATAGTGCTGATAAAGAATTGGATATCCCATTTTCTCCAACATGACCTGCAATGTGTCACATTCAGCCAAAAAGTCAACTTTGTCAGAAACCATCCTGGCCAACCTGATGAATTGTCCCTTGACAAGAGATTTATTTTGGTGTAGAGGATGCCAACTCTGAAAATGTTGCAAAGAATTCAAGCAAGTTGGCTTCCTGTACAAGTGAGATGTAAACACTTTCCTATCATAGTCCTTCTTGATTGTAATGTCAAGGTAGTGTAAAAGATTATTGTTTTTAACCATGGTAAATTTCAAAAAATCAGTAGTGTTATTAATATAGGTGAAAAATCTTTCCAAGTCACCCTCACTACCTTTCTAAAAAAAGGGCTAAGTCATCCAGATACCGGCCAAAGTCAGTCTAAGCTGTACAAGTTCTCCCACTGAGCAAGGACAATGTTAGCAAAAACTTGGGTGCAACAACCTCCCATGGCAACCTCCTATGTCTGCTTAAAAATCTGTCCCTCAAATTTGATGAAATTGTTACCAAGGAGTACCTCCCACATTTAAAATTACCAAAGTCACATGGATTACATATTTTTCTCTCAACTAGCACCTTCAGGGAAATGTCCTTTTTAGACAGCACCAGGGGATGTGAACCTACTCTTTTGACCATCTCATTGTCAAAATTAAAAATTAACCAAAATTTACATATGACCTGTTTGATGTAAAAAAAAAAATGTATAGTAAAAGGTAATGTTAGGGCCATCTTGAATCTACTCTGCCCAGATGGATCAATGTCATCTGTCGTCCCTTTTTGGTAAACAAGTCGACAACAGGACAGTGCAAGTCACCTGCTCCCTTTTGTTCTAACCTGTACAGCTATAGTGCTGATAAAGAATTGGATAGCCCATTTTCTCCAACATGACCTGCAATGTGTCACATTCAGCCAAAAAGTCAACTTTGTCAGAAACCATCCTGGCCAACCTGATGAATTGTCCCTTGACAAGAGATTTATTTTGGTGTAGAGGATGCCAACTCTGAAAATGTTGCAAAGAATTCAAGCAAGTTGGCTTCCTGTACAAGTGAGATGTAAACACTTTCCTATCATAGTCCTTCTTGATTGTAATGTCAAGGTAGTGTAAAAGATTATTGTTTTTAACCATGGTAAATTTCAAAAAATCAGTAGTGTTATTAATATAGGTGAAAAATCTTTCCAAGTCACCCTCACTACCTTTCCAAAAAAAGGGCTAAGTCATCCAGATACCGGCCAAAGTCAGTCTAAGCTGTACAAGTTCTCCCACTGAGCAAGGACAATGTTAGCAAAAACTTGGGTGCAACAACCTCCCATGGCAACCTCCTATGTCTGCTTAAAAATCTGTCCCTCAAATTTGATGAAATTGTTACCAAGGAGTAACTCCATACAACTATGAAGTGTGAGAATGGTGTTATGGTCCATACTTGTATTGAAACAAAGGTAATCATAGAACCATTCGAGACCTAAGTCATGGGGGATTACTGAAAAGAGGTCACAGATGTCAATGCTGACCATAATTAAATTGTCTGCATACATTTCTGGCTTAATTTTACCCAAAAAGTCCCAAGAATCCTTAATCACCCATTGTCTGTCATCCAACATATACTTCATCTTACTATCAATAAAGTTAGCTAAACAAAAAGTCTTTGAAGCTTTCGCATCCACAGTTGGATGAAGGGATGGGTTAACTATGGATTTATGGACCTTGGGTATTCCGAAAGTAGTGGGGATCCATGGATGTTTAACATCAAGAAACTCATGACCCTCCAAGCTGATTTGACCACTGAGATGCAATTCTTCTAATGTCAAATCAATATTTCTATAGGCTATGTTAAGCTCATTTCTAGACATCTCAGTATATGTGTCACTATAAAACAACTCAAAGATTTTTTGGTTGTAGGCATCATTGCCCATAACTACCAACCCTCCACCTTTGTTGGGTTTCATGAGTCTTAAATCACCTCTATCCAAAATTCTATGTAATAGCATTCTTTCAGCTTGTGTAAGGTTGGTTATGTCATGGTGCCTATTCTCCTTTAAAATTTCCCTAATCTGTAACTCACATAGGTGCTCATAAATTTGCACCATAGGATGAACGGGAGGGGCATATAGGTATTAGGCCTAGATAACCGTAATGTATTTCTGGTCAAAGTTTCATCAGAAAAATATAATGCAAGGTTCAACTTCCTACAGAACATTTTCAGTTGTAAGATAGTGTCAATGATGTTAGCTTTCCTAGCAGGCACAAAATTAAACCCTTTGGAAAACAACTCAGCCCATTCAAAATTCACATTAGCTTGACTGTAGTTATAAACAGTGAAATCACCAGCAAAGTTTTTAATAACTATGACATAATTATTTTCTACACCATTAACACCATCAAAGCTCATCTCTGATAAGATCCCCTTCTCCCCCAGAACCAGAACAACCAGGGTCAAATAGATTGGAGGGCTGGTCACTAATCTTGTCAGGGGCAAGGAGGGGGACATACCAACCTTACACAAGCTGAAAGAACGCTATTACATAGTATTTTGGATAGAGGTGATTTAAGACTCATGAAACCCGACAAAGGTGGGGCGGTGGGTAGTTATGGACAATGATGCCGACAACCAAAAAATCTTTGAGTTGTTATATAGTGACACACATACTGAGGTGTCTAGAAACTAGCTTAACATAGCTTATAGAAATATTGACCACCCACCCCTTCATCCAATTGTGGACGCAGAAGCTTCAAAGACTTTTTATTTAGCTACATTTATTGATAGTAAGGTGAAACATATGTTGGATGACAGACAATGGGTGATTAAGGATTCTTGGGAAATTTTGGGTAAAATTAAGCCAGAAATGTACACAGACAATTTAATTATGGTCACCATTGACATCTGTGACCTCTTTTCAGTAATCCCCCATGACTTAGGTCTCGAATGGGTCTACGATTACCTTTGTTTCAATACAAGTATGGACCATAACACCATTCTCACACTTCGTAGTTGTATGGAGTTAGTCCTTGGTAACAACTTCATCACATTTGAGGGAAGAGATTTTTAAGCAGACATAGGGGGTTGCCATGGGAGCTTGTTGTGCCCCAGTTTTCGCTAACATTGTCCTTGCTCAGTGGGAGAACTTGTACATCTTATACTCTGACTTTAAACATCTTTGGGTACTGTATGGCTGATATCTGGATGACTTGGTCCTTTTTTGGAACGGTAGTGAGGGTGACTTGGAAAGATTTTTCACCTATATTAACAACATTACTGATGTTTTGAAATTTACCATGGTGAAAAACAATTTTTTGCACTACCCTGACATTACGATCAAGGACTATGATAGGAAAGTGTTTACATCTCACTTGTACAGGAAGCCAACTTACTCTAATTATTTGTGATATTTTCAGAGTTGGCATCCTCTACACCAACAGAAATCTCTTGTCAAGGGACAATTCATCAGATTGGCCATGATGGTTTCTGACAAAGTCGACTTTTTGGCTGAATGTGACACGTTGCAGGTCATGTTGGAGAGAAGGGGCCATCCAACTTCCTTTATCAGCACTATAGTTGAAGAGGTAAGAACAAAAAGGGAGCAGGGTACTTGCACTGTCCTGTTGTTGACTTGTTTACTAGAAAGATATGACATTGATCCATCTGGGCAGAGTAGATTCAAGATGGCCCTAACTTTACCTTTTACTATACACTTTTTTTTTTACATCAAACAGGTCATATGTAAATTTTGGTTAATTTTTAATTTTGACAATGAGGTGGTCAAAAGAGTAGGTTCACATCCCCTGGTGCTGTTTAAAAAAGGACATTTCCCTGAAGGGGCTGGCTGAGATAAAAATATGCAATCCAAGTGACTTTGGTAATTTTAAATGTGGGAGATGTGCACAATGTCATAATGGCACGTAAATGTTTTGGGACCATCTTGCCTTGTAAAAAGTATTATTGTTACTCCAAGGGAATAGTTTACCTTGCATTATGTGACCTAGGTTTTTATATAGATAAAAGCCAAGAGAGCTCTCAAACAGAGAATCTGCCAGCATTTATATGACTTCAAACAGCATAATGAGAGGAATGCACTATACAAGCATATTAAGATGTTCCGTACACACTATTAAATTTGGAGCAATAGATCACATTGATCTGGGTACTTGGGGGTCCATTTGATGAGAATCTTGAATTTTTAGTGTTAAAGTGGAAAATCAGGATGAATGCCTGCTAACTATATGGGCTTAATGACAGGTTGTCCATTAGTTCTTTACTAAGATTAAAATCTATGTACTGTTTTTAACATCTTGGATGTTGTGGTTAGCAGATTGACTTAGGTATATTTATGGATATATGTATACATATATATATATATATATATATTATATGCTATGAATTATTTTAAAGTGTATGTACTTGGTTTTAATGGTTGAGTTTTCTTTAAGAACTTTTATATTGCACAGTGACTAGGGGAAATTAGGTCTTGTGTTATCAATTAACTTGTTAATTCCTGACCAATGAATTGCTTGGGAAGTGTTTAAATAGTATTCCTTGCTGATGCTCCGTTTCTTTTTCTGAAGAAGTCTGTTTTATGATGAAAGTGTTTGAATAAAGTGGTGGTACGCCAAATACATTCCTATTTGGCATTCTGTGCTTGACTTGTGTTTTTGAGCTGCACCTTTGTTCTGGATTTTCAGTTTTTTTGTTTTTTTATTGGTTTTAATGTTTCTGTGAGTGTCTCTCATTATGATGTTCTTTGGTAGGTGTGTCTGCGCTTCTGATTTGTCATCATTCATGGTTCCAGTCATAGCCAGCATCCCCCAGTAGATGGCCATACGGGATGCCCCCCTGGCAAACATCTGGTACAGCTGTGATGTGTGCCAGATGTGGGAGTCATGATAACTGCCAGGGCTGCCAGCACACACATTCATGATAATGCCCTGGGAATTGCACATGACCTGGCAGTTGATGGAGTGAAACCCCTTGCGGTTGACGGAGACTATCCTCATCACCAGGTGGTGCTTTGATGTGGACATGTGTGCAGTCTATGGCACCCAGTACCTCAGGGTAGTGTGCTACATGGTGGAAGAGATGCATATTGCTGGTTCTCTCCTCAGGGGTGTGAGGTAAATAAATGTGCACACTGGCATTTGTTTACATGACATACAGGAACTGGTGGGGTACCCTGGATGTAGATGCTTGTGACGCCACGATTATGTCCCCAGTTGGTCTTTGAAAAGTACTTGTAGCTAATACTCTAAGGGCTACACATACCTTTGTTTCCACTGGGATGGGTTCCCCTCTGTGGGCTCTGGGTCTGAGTTGAGGGCAGCAGAGCTCGCTGACTTCTTCTAGTATGTCTTGTCCACCCTGTAGCACTCAATTCTCCAGCTCATGCAGCCCCTGGGCCTGAACACTCTTCTCCTTTGCAGTCTTGGCCTATTGTCAGCATCATCACTGACCTCAGCCTCTAGCGCATACAGATGTAGCAGAGCAGCAGCAGCCCCTATTATTTTGTCAGTTAAAATTCCCAAGTGTGTACTCCAGTTGTGCAGAGTATGTGGGAAAATAAGATTGTAAGGTTTATGCATACTTTATTGTGGTGTGCTGCAAATGCAACATGTGTGATTGTCTCACTATGATGCATTCCACCTGACAGGTATATCATTGGGGGTTTGAATGGGCCAGTGTCGATTAAACAGGGCTTATTAGTTGTTTCTGCTTGATTGGGTTCCCCTATTTCCTTTTTTTTTGAAATTCTTTCACTGCTAAACACTGGGTCATGGCGTGCAAATCCACGGCAGTAGTATAAACAGTGCTCAGCAGTTTGGACACTCATCAGCTTTTCTTAAACCAGCTAAAACCCACGCCATGGGGCTAAACACAGCTCAGCAGCATCGGACACTCCCCCCTACTTAGCTGAGAACAAACAGGTGCTGCTGAGCTCCAATCCGCTTAAAGGACAACGGGATATTAAAGCAAATTTGTTCAACCTGCTGTCTCTTTTAGTCCCTGTTCATTGATACAACCTCAAAAAATCACCCATGCATCTTTAAAAACTAATCCACTCAACTGTTTTCCCTGTTAGGCTTCCTACCTTTCCGTACTGTTTTACGTTAATTTTTTTAAACCAAGTTGAAAAACCTCTAGCTGGCTCTAAAATGATGACGTCACATCTGCCAGATCTCTTGCTCTAGCTACCAGGATGTTTCCTCCCCATAGTGATGTAATGCCCGCCTGATTTGCATGCTGTATAGAAGAGCCAGTGGACCTCCCACATTGTGATGTCAGAGCTGCCTTGCCCAGCCCACTCTTAACCTAGCAAAAATGTCAAACTACAGTCTCACTTTTCTGAAAAGCCCTACCAATATGTGACAAAGTACAGACAGAAGCACAGTAACAGCTGCAAAAACTAAGAGCATAAGTTTGCAATGGCCATGCATAGACATTAATTGCATGTTTTTACATAAGAAGCAGATGTCTGTCACAATTAATCGACAACACTACATCAGATTACAAAAAGTATGCAATAACAATTTTTTTAAATTACCACTTAAACAAGCATGTGGGTGCCGTCATGCAAGTCTGTGAAATATTTTGTGTTTATCATTTGTTAACTATTTAACCAAACAGGAAGGAAAAATCAGTGGGAGTTTGATGCTTTGCAAAACAGTGATTATTCTCAGTGCTATGGAACTTGGTTCTAAATTTGACAGGAGGAGTGCAACAAAAAAGTCTCCCACTGTAAGGAAGGAAAGGCTGACAAGAAAACAGTACATTAGTCTGATCACCTGTTGTGAGCTGTCAATCACGTGCAGATAATGGGTCAAATTACCCTTAGCTCTTTGACAGCTAGGGAAGGTAGGTGTGAAGGGGGAGGGGAGATACAGTACAGTTTTGTACCTACCATAAATGTAGATGTTTTAGTGTTCACACTACTGCAGTCATTACACTTGGGTTTTCCTGCCATCAGGCGGTCCCGCAGTCGGCCAGAGTTCCAAAGTCTTGGTCCGGTGTTGGTTGCTGTCGCTTCTTCCCTGACGTCAGTGCGCCAGGGGTATATAAGATGCATCTGACGCCATTTTCTTCAGTTTTTCTTGCCCCAGATGTCAGGTGCCCCCAAGTAGGTAGGCAATACATATTGCTAATAAAAAATATACATATGAAATGAAAACAATACCTTCAGTTACAAGCAAATACACCACAAAGGTTGTATAGGATAGAAAAGAATAGATAAGTCCAGCTAGTTCAGAGGGGATGGAGGGAGGGTAACCTGGACTGCAGCAGTGTGCACACTCGAACATCTACATTTATGGTAGGTACAAAACTGTATCATCGTGTTACACTGCTGCAGTCATTACACTTGGGTAGAATCCCAAAGCTAAGGTTGGGTGGCTGGTCTATAAAGAGTTAGGTTTGGCTATGAGGCCCTGCAGAACTGCAGTGGCAAATCCTGTTCCGGATTTAGAGTAAAGAGGCAGGTGGTAATGCTTGGTAAAGGTGTGCACTGAACTCTAAGTTGCAGCCTCCAAAATTTCCTTGGTAGGTACTCCTCTGAGAAAGGCTGTTGAAGTGGCTGGTGGAATGTGGCCTAATGTTATTTGGGACTGATTTTCCATGCTGAGTGTAGCAGTAACGAATGCAGTGTCCTATCCATTGGATACAGTCTGCTTTGAGATAGCCTTGCCCTGTGATCCTGCAGCATATGCTACAAACAGTTGCTCAGTTTTCCTGAAAGCTTTTGTTTTGTCCAAGTAGAAGGGTAGCTGCCTGTGTATGTCCAAAGAATGCAGAAGTTTCTCCCCTTTATTCTGGGGGGTTGGATAAAAAGTTGGCAAATGGATGGTTTGGTTAAGAGCCACACTAGATACCACCTTTGGCATAAAGGTAGGGTTTGTCCTTAAAGAAACCCTGTCCTGATGAAAAATTATAAAAGGTTCCACTGCCATTAATGCCTGTAACTCTGAGACTCTTCGTGCTGAAGTTACTGCCAGGAGCAGAGCTGTTTTCCATGATAAAAATTTTAGATCGGCTGTATTGGCTGGCTCAAAAGGTGGCAGGGTTAGTTTTTCCAAAACGAAATTGAGGTCCCAAGTTGGTGTTGGTACTCTCTGGGGCGGTCTTATGCTTTTAGCCCCTCTGAGGTACTGCTTTAGCAAGGGATGAGAGAATAAAGGAGGATCCGTGTTGTAATGTGCTGAAATGGCAGAGGCCTGGATCTTAATTGATGAGAAGGATAGGCCTCTGTCCAGCATCTCAGTTAAGTATTGTAAAATCTGAGGAATGTTTGGAACAAGAGGGTCAAGGCTTTGAGCATGGTTCCAGGCGCTGAATCTCTTCCATTTTTCTGAGTAAGCTTTCCTGGTGCTAGGCCTCCTAAATGACATCCATAACAGCTTTAGAGAGAGGTGTTGCCTGTTTGACTAGTGAATCTGCCATGCAGCCAGGTTTAGGGTTTTGAGCTGACCGTGCAGGATCTGATTGTTGTGTTGAGTCAGAGGGTGTGGAATTGGAGGCAAAATCCATGGTGGGCCTTGAGCCAAGTTCCTTAAGATAGGGTACCAGTGCTGGCATGGCCAGTCTGGAGCAATCAGGATCATCTGTGTTTTTTCTTGTCTGGCTTTTAGGAGTACCTTTGAAAGGAGAGGCAGTGGCGGGAAGGCATAAACTTTTCGGTTTTTCCAGCTGAATAAAAGAGCATCCACTTTCCATGCTTGTTTGTGATAAGTCCTTGTGCAGAATTTTTGTAATTGGCAATTCAGTGGGGAGGCAAATAGATCTATGTCTGGGCATCCCCATTTTTGTGTTACCATGTTGAAGATTTGTGGATTCAATTTCCATTCATGAGGGTCCATGCTATTTCTGCTTAGGTCGTCTGGCAGAGTATTTTTCTTTCCTGGCAGGAATTGTGCTTGCAGGTGAACTTGATACGTTAGAGCTGTGTTCCACAAGGTCATGGCTTGCCTGCATAGGGGATACGAATGAGTGTTCCCTTGCTTGTTTATGTACCACATTACTGTGGTGTTGTCTCTCTTTAATAATAAATGTCCTGGATGCAGAAGGTCCTTGAAAGCTGTTAGGGCATTTTGAACAGCCAACATCTCTTTTTGATTGATGTGAAAATGCATCTGGTCTGTGGTCCACTTGCCCTGAATGCATTTTCCTGCCATGTGTGCTCCCCCAGGCGTAATCCGAAGCATCTGTTGTTAGAGTCTGCCTGGCTGTGGGTAGGGTAAAAGGCTGACCCTTGTTTAGGTGACATGCCTGTGCCCAACATCGAAACTCCTGTTGTAGGCAGGGAATCATTGGTATTACTGCTTCTAAACTATGAGTGTGTTGAGTCCAAACACTTTTTAGATACCATTGTAATTTCCTCATATGCAGTCTGGCATATGGTATTAGTAGTATGCAGGATGCCATGAATCCCAGGACCTGCAGAATTTTTCTTGCAGGGAGATGGGACTTTTTTGCCAGTAGTTGAAAATATTGAGTTAGTTGAACTTGTTTGTCTGACGTGAGGTAAGCCATCTGGGCCGTTGTATTTAAGCTGGCACCCAGGAATATAATCTGTTGTGAGGGCACTAGTTTTGACTTCTTTTCATTTACTGTGTACCCTAGAGAAATTCGCAACCTTTTTACAAACGCCAGATGCTGTAGAAGAATGTCCTTTGTCTCTGCTTGAATGAGGCAGTCATCCAGGTATGGATATATTTGAATTCCTTTTTGTCTGCAAAATGCAATTACTGGTGCCAGGCACTTTGTGAAGACCCTGGGCGCAGTAGATAAGCCAAAGGGCAGTGCAGAGAATTGGTAGTGCATTGTACCAGCTATGAATCTGAGGTATCTTCTGCAATTTGTCTGATAGGGACATGCATGTATGCCTCTTTGAGGTCCAGAGTAGCAAGCCAAGCTTTCTTGCCCAGCATGGGTAGAAGCTGCTGTAATGTCAACATTTTGAATTTCAGAATATCCAGGTAAGTATTTAGAATTGAAAGGTCTAGTATGGGCCTCCAGGCCTTGTCCTTTCTGGGAACCAGGAAGAGTCCCGAGTAAAATCCTTGTCCTTGTTCCTGTTGTGGTACTTTTTGAATAGCTCTCATGCCCATGAGGGCTGTAATTTGTTTTTGTGCCTCTGCCCATTGATTTTGTGGCAGGTCTGGCATTCCTTTTAGCCTTGCTAAAGTATGAAAGTGGAACCTGTAACCTTGAGACACAATATACAGAACCCATTTGTCTTGGGTGATTTTGCCAGTTTTAAGAAAAAAGTGCTAGTTTTCCCCCTAAGGGGGCTTTCAAAAGGGAAGTGCTTGGTGTACGAAGGGGAAAGTCATTGAGACTGTTTCCTGTAAGGTTGAGACTTGTCCTCACCTCCTTTTGGGGTTTAGGAGCCCCACTGTCGTCTGTTTGAGCCTTGGGGTTGAGATCTGCATCTTGGGTGTCTGTATCTGCCTCTCTGTGGCCTGTCTGACACTGGAAAGGACCAATTCTTTGTTGGCCAATTTCTGCTAAATCGAGGTGGCTGTACCTGTAAGAAATCCTTGACTGTTTGCATAGATTTAGCTTTATCCTCCATTTTCTTTAACACCTCTTCTGCCTTAACACCAAAAGTACAGTTTTGTACCTACCATAAATGTAGATGTTCGAGTGCTAATACAGCTGCAGTCATAACAGATGGGTTATCCTGCCGTCAGGCGGGTCCTCGGTCGGCCGAATTCCAAAGTCTAGGTCCGGCGTCAGATGTTGTCGCTTCTTCCCTGACATCAGTGTGGCAGGGGTATAAAAGAACCAGCCGACGCCATTTTCTTCAGTTTTTCTTGCCCCAGATGTCAGGTGCCCCCAGAAGGAAGGCAAAACATAAATTTATGTAATAATGCAATGCAATATAATCAAAAAACAGTAGTTGCAAGCAAATACACCATAAAAGAATACCCCAGTCAGGTTGTATGAGGAGGTGTTAGCCATTAGGCCTGTCCCAAGAGGGAAGGAGGGAGGGGAAACCTGGACTGCAGCTGTATTAGCACTCGAACATCTAAATTTATGGTAGGTACAAAACTGTACTATGTTCATCGTGCATACAGCTGCAGTCATAACAGATGGGTAGAATCCCAAAGCTAAAAAAGGGGTGGTAGGCACTAAGTGGAACTAGGAGGAGCAAGGATGCCCTGCAAGACTGCAGTGGCAAAGCCCACTCTAGATTTGGAGTATAATGATAGGTGATAGTGCTTGGAGAAAGTATGTACAGAACTCCAAGTGGCTGCTTCCAAAATATCTTTTGGTAGGAACCCCCCTGAGGAAAGCTGCAGAGGTAGCTGTGGCCCTTGTGGAGTGAGATCTGATGCCTGTAGGTACAATTTTACCATGAAAAGAATAACAAAAGCGTATGCAGTGGGCTATCCATTTTGAGATTGTCTGTTTGGAAATAGCCTTCCCTTGAGCACCTGTAGCATAGGACACAAAGAGTTGCTCTGATTTTCTGAATGGCTTTGTTCTGTCCAAATAATAACGAAGCTGTCTGTGAATTTCCAAGGAATGTAGTAGTCTCTCCCCTTTGTTTTGTGGATTAGGGTAAAAGGTAGGTAAGTGGATAGCCTGATTCAAGGCTACCATGGATACTACCTTTGGCATAAAGGAAGGGTTGGTTCATAAGGAAACTCTGTCCTGATGGAAAATGATGAAAGGCTGCACAGCCATGAGGGCTTGTAGTTCTGAAACCCTGCGTGCTGAGGTGATAGCCAGAAGGAAAGCTGTTTTCCATGACAAATATTGCAGCTCTGTTGAAGCAGCTGGCTCAAATGGAGGCAGGGTCAGTTTTTCTAGAATGAAATTGAGGTCCCAAGCAGGTACTGGTTGCTTCCTTGGGGGTTTTATATTCTTAGCCCCTCTGAGGAACTGTCTTAAGAGAGGGTGAGAGAATAAAGGAGGATCAGTGTTGTATTGAGCAGAAATGGCTGAGGCATGGATTTTGATGGAGGAGAATGAAAGTCCACTGCTTAACATCTCAGCTAGGTACTGTAATATTTGAGGTAAATTCAGTATTCCAGGATTCTGACCCTTTTTCTGATTCCAGGCACAAAACCATTTCCATTTTGCGGAGTAGGCTTTTCTAGTAGAAGGCCTTCTGGCCTCCAAAATGACATCCTGCACCTCCTTGGAGAGTAGGGTCTGTTGTGAATTTAAGGAATCCTCCATGCAGCTAGATTGAGTGTTTTCAGCTGAATGTGAAGAGTTTTGAAGTTGTGCTGAGTCAACAGAAGAGGCATTAGAGGCAGGATCCACGGTGGGGAATGCGTCAGGCTCCTCAGGAGTGGGTACCAGTGTTGTCTTGGACAGTCTGGAGCAATGAGAATCATCTTTGGTCTGTCTGCTCTGGCTTTTAATAGAACTTTGGGCAGCAGAGGAAGAGGTGGAAAGGCATAAACTGTCATTGTTGTCAAACTGAAAGAGAGTGCATCCACTTTCCAGGCCTGTGGATGATAGGTCCTTGAGCAGAATTTTGTCAATTGGTAATTTCTGTGGGTAGCAAAGAGATCTATGTCTGGCCTTTCTCATGCTTGAATTATCTTTGTAAAAACTTGAGGATGCAACTTCCATTCGTGTGGATCTGTCATATTTCTGCTTAGGTTGTCTGCCAGCGTGTTTTCCTTGCCTGACAGGAATTGTGCTTGAAGTTGGATTTGTAATTCCAGAGACATGCTCCAAAGAGACATGGCTAGCCTGCACAGGGGATATGAAACGGTTCCTCCCTGTTTGTTTATGTACCACATCACTGTGGTGTTGTCTGTCCTTATCAATAGCTGGCCTGGATGCAGTAGGTCTTTGAAAGCCATAATAGCATTTTTTACTGCTAGCATTTCCTTTTGATTGATGTGTAGGTGCTTTTCTTTTTGGGACCATTTGCCCTGAATGCACTGATCTGTCATGTGCACCCCCCAGGTGTAGCCCGAGGCGTCTGTTGTGATGATTTGATTTGCTTGAGGCAAGCAGAATGGGAGACCTATGTTTCTTTGGCATGCTTGAGCCCACCACAGAAATTCCTTTTGGAGGCATGGAATCAGTGGTATAATTGTTTCCAAACTGTGGCTGTGTTGAGACCATATGTTTTTTAGGTACCATTGAAGTTTCCTCATATGCAGCTTTGCACATGGGATTAGCAGGATGCAAGATGCCATGTATCCCAGAGCCTGCAGGATTTTCCTTGCAGTCAGCCTGGTGCAGGTTGCCAGTTTTCTGAAGTATTGAGTTAGTTGCCCTTGTTTCTCTGGCGTGAGGTAGGCCATCTGGGTGTTTGTATTCAAGCTGGCACCCAGGAAAATTATTGTTTGAGAGGGTATTAGTCTTGATTTCTTTTTGTTGACTGTGTATCCCAGGGAGTTCAACAACTTTATTACAAACGCCAGGTGTTTCAGAAGTATGTGTTTGCTGTCCGCTTGGATCAGGCAGTCATCCAAATATGGGTATATTTGTATCCCTTGAAGTCTGCAGAAGGCAATTACTGATGCCAGGCATTTTGTGAACACTCTAGGCGCAGTACAGTAGATAAGCCAAAGGGCAATGCAGAGAATTGATAATGGGTTGAACCTGCAAGAAATCTGAGGTATCTTCTGCAATCTTGTCTGATAGGGACATGCAGGTATGCCTCCTTGAGGTCCAATGTTACCAGCCAAGACTCCTTGCCCAGCATGGGAAGAAGCTGCTGTAATGTGAGCATCTTGAATTTTGGTACGAGTAAATATGTGTTTAGGATGGATAGGTCCAAAATAGGTCTCCAATCTTTGTCCTTCCTTGGTACCAGGAACAGTCTGGAATAAAAACCTTGACCCTGTTCTTGTGCAGGTACCTCTTGAGTAGCTTTCATGTCCATGAGAGCTGAAATTTGTTTTTGTGCCTCGGCCCTTTGATTTTGTGGCAGGTTTGGCATGCCTCTCATTTTTGGAAGGGTGTGAAAGTGGAATCTGTAATCTCTGTCTATAATGTCCAGGATCCATTTGTCTTTTGTGACAATATGCCAATTTTTTGAAAATAATGCCAGTTTTCCACCTAAAGGTGCTGCCATTAGAGATTTGCTTGGCATGCAAAGGGGAAAGTCATTGGTTCTGCTTTCTGAATGGCTGTGATCTATCCTCTCCACCTCTTGGTGTAGGTGCTTGCCATTGTCTGCCTCTAAATGATCCTTGAGATTGCCCTCTACCCCTTTGGTGCCTGTATCTACCTCTTTGAGGTCTGTCCGTGGCTGGAAAGGACCAATTTTTTGAAGGCCAATTTCTACTGAAACATGGAGGTTGTACCTGTAGGAAATCTTTCACTGTTTGCATTGATTTTGCCTTTTCCTCCATTTTCTTTAATACCTCCTCAGCTTTAACACCAAACAATACATATTTTTGAAGAGGTGCATCTAGTAATTTAGCTTTGACATTATCTGGTAAGGTTTGCTCTTTGAGCCAAGCATGTCTACGTATGACTGATCCTGTAACAGCAGCTCTACATGAGGCCTCTAAAGCATCAAAACCACATTGCAAGGTATGTTTACCCACTTGTTCTGCACTATGCAACAAATCCTGCAACTCCTTCAAGTCTGGTTGTTCAGGTTGTGACATTTTGCTTTTCAACGGAGATAACAAAAACTGTTGATACTTTAACATATGGAACTGACAGTTTAATGCCCTCATGGTTAAAGGGGCCGAGGTGTATACCTTTTTCCCCCACCTTTCTAAAGCTCTGGAATCTCTCTCTGAAGGTAATGGATTTTTGGCAGTGGAGGCCTTAATTCCCTTGGGACCCTGTGAAATAGTTTCTAGGTCAGCCGCATGGCTTTTGTATAGGAATTGGTGTGAATCAGGAACCCGGTAATACCCGTCAGGCTTGACTGGAGCTGGAGGTAAAGAATCTGGGTTAAGGCTGGCTTGTGAATACACATCATCTAGTATGTCTAAGACAGGAGGGATAGCCAGAGGCCTGTGCTGAGGGAGCAAGAGGAAATCCCTGAGCCTTTTCTTGGAGTCTGAGTAATCTTGGCCTTCCCAGTGGAAGTGTTTCCCTCAAGGTATGCAAGGTTTCCCCAAAAGAATAGTCCTTGGGGGGGGGGAGACAGAGGGAATGGACTCCTCTGCATCAGAATCTTCAAAAGGGGAGTATGAATGTTCCTAGTCTTCAGAATGTTCTGAAGTAATGGAGGCCTGGTCCGAGGAAGGGTATTCTTCCTCCACTCTGGGCCTTTTGTCCGAGGGGGGTTGAGAACCCCTGATAAGAGTAATCAAATCCTCAGCCATTTTGAGCATCTGTTTTTTAGGCATGGGGCCTTGAGAGGGGCCCTGTGGAGCTTGTCTTTTAGTATGCATGGCTGCTTTAGATTTAGTGAAAGCCTTAATGGAAAAAGAAGAAGAAGGCCTGAAGACACCTTGAGAGGTGGCAGGCCTGTCTAAACTCTGAGTTTCCCCACCAAGAGTGGCGTCGGTATCTGTAATCGGGGTGTGGGCCGAGGAGCCTGCGACCTCGGGCACAGAAGACACCGCTAAGGAAGTGCCATCGGTAGTCAGGGGCTGAATAGGCGCCTCACGGAGAACCAGAGCACCTGTAGTCGGCTTTAGCGTGGTGTCGGTAGAAGTCGCAGACCTCGTATGTCGGTCCTTATCTTTGCGTCCTTTACTCAAAACTGGAGTCGGAGTATCCGACGACATAATGTAATTAAACTTTTTGCCAAAATAGTGTTGGGCGAACTCCGCCCGACGCTTAATAGTGCGTTTGTTGAATGTAGCACAAAAACGACAGGCCGAGACGTCGTGGTCTGGGCCTAAGCAGGGAATGGAAATCCTTATGCGGTATTTGCTTCCCACATGAAATGCAATTATTAACTTTGTCTGACATCGGTCTGAGGCAAGAAAAGTTTCCCCAACGGGGTACTTAACTTTCAAGAAGACTTCGGTTGAAAAATATTCGTAATCTCAGGAGCTGGCCGACCGGCACTTGCAAACTGCTTCTGCTTCGGGCACCGCGTTGCAAGAAAGACTGAAGAAAATGGCGTCGGCGGGTTCTTTTATACCCCTGCCGCACTGACGTCAGGGAAGAAGCGACGACATCCGACGCCGGACCTAGACTTTAGAATTCGGCCGACCGAGGACCCGCCTGACGGCAGGATAACCCATCTGTTATGACTGCAGCTGTATGCACGATGAACATCAAGGTATCATGCTGTAAAGGAGCGTCCAATAATTTTGCCTTAACATGATCAGGTAAACTCTGTTCTTTTAACCAAGCATGTCTTTGAATCACAGAACCTGTAACTGCGGCTCTACAAGCGGCCTCTAAAGAATCAAAACCACATTGCAGAGTATGATTTCCCACCTGTTCAACACCATGCAATAAATCCTGCATTTCTTTACAATCAGAAGCTTCTGAGCTGGCAAGCATTTTCTGTTTTAACTGAGCCATTAAATATTGTTGGTACTTAAGCATGTGAAACTGGCAATTTAAAGCTCTTACTGCTAAAGTTGCAGAAGTGTATACTTTTTTCCCCCATCTATCCAAAGCTCTGGAATCTGTCAGAGGGTACTGGACTTTTTGCAATGGAAGCCTTAACCCCTTTTGGACCCTGGGAAATAGTTTCTGGATCAGCAGAAGGGTTTTTATAAAGAAACTTGTGAGAGTCAGGGACTCTATAACACCTATCTGGCTTGGCTGGTGCAGGGGGCAAAGAATCAGGAGATAAGCTGGATTCAGAGAACACATCATCCACAATATCTAGCACAGGTGGAATAGCTAGGGGCCTGTGCTGAGGCAATAAGAGGAAATCCCTGAGCCTTTTCTTGGATTCTGAGTAATCCTGACTTTCCCAATGGAAATGCTCCCTCATGGTATGTAAAGTTTCCCCAAAAGAATAATCCTCTGGAGGAGAGGCTGAAGGGATAGATTCTTCAGCATCAGAGTCCTCATGGGGGGGGGGGGTAGAGAGCATCCCTGGTCTGAAGAGGAATCAGAGGAAATGGAAACCTGATCAGAGGAATCATAGTCTGTATCCTGCCTAGGCCTTTTCTCAGGAGGGGGATTGGAACCCCTGATTAGAGTAATGAGGTCTTCGGCCATTTTAAGCATCTGTTTCTTAGGCATGGAGGACTGTCCAGGAGAATGCTGTACTTGTTTCTTTGTCTTTAATGTCTTGGCTGTTGTTTTAATGGTAAGTTGTGAAGGTCTGAAAATACCCTCAGAAGCCGATGCCTGCTCAGCAGCTCCGGACCCATCTGAGGGATTAGTTTCCGTAGGCCCAATACTTTGAGTTTCCAGAGGCCTAGTTGTCTCCACGTGGGAGTCGGAGGCGGCCTGTGGCTCTGAGGTAGCGGGTGTCGGGGACTGCGAAAGCGCCTCACTGAAAACCGGCGACTGGCCTAGAAGAGGTTTCGTCATTGGTTTTGGACCTCGGATGCCTCTCTTTATCCTTGTCCTTGCGTTTTTTTCGGTCGTGGGTTGATCTGACGGCATAGTATAATTGAACCTTCATCCAAAGTAGTGCAAAGCAAAATCAAAATGTCTTTTTATAGTGCGTTTGTTAAATCTAGCACAAAACCGACAACTAGTGACATCGTGATCAGGGCCTAGGCATGGAATACAGTAAGAGTGGAAGTCCTTATGAGGTATTTGCTTCTCACAAGAAATACAATTATTAACTTTTTCTGACATCGGTCTGAGGCAAGAAAAAAGTTTCCCCAACGGGGTACTTAGCTTTATTGAAGACTTCGGATCTGAAATTCGACTGAAAATCTCAGGAGTCGGCCGACCGGCACTTGCGGACTGCTTCTGCTTCAGGCACCGCGCGGCAAGAAAGACTGAAGAAAATGGTGTCGGATGCATCTTATATACCCCTGGCGCACTGACGTCAGGGAAGAAGCGGCAGCAACCGACGCCGGAACAAGACTTTGGAACTCTGGCCAACTGCGGGACCGCCTGACGGCAGGATAACCCAAGTGTAATGACTGCAGCAGTGTAACACGATGAACATCTTTAAGAACTAGATTTCAGCCTTCACAAAAGAAATCAAATTAGCATTTCTAAGAAGAAAGAGCAATAAAATGCACTTTTCAATTCTGTTCTGTAGCATTTGCACTGCTTGTGTTTGAAGTAGTCATTGAAAAAGGATACAATTTTAACCAAAAGTAGGTGACTAAAACACAGCAGTGAATGCCTGTAAAATCAGTGCACTGACAGGAGCTTTAGGGAAAACGTGGCAGATCTGATGCAACTTTTTGGAGACAAACAATGCATTCTGGGATACTTAAAGGCAGACTAAACAGAATTATTTCAAGATGCCATACCCCATGTGGTCAGTCAGAAATTGCATTTAAAAATATCTAAAAATTTCTAGTCCCAGAGTGGTGTTAAAATATAGGAAACACCAAACCATGATGAAATAAACATGTTTTTTGAGTCTGTGGGTGCGGCTGTCCTTTAAACATACAAGTCATACTAACCTCAAAAAAGGGCATAGCAAAATTAATTTAAAATGGGTGGTGAAAGCCAAACACACTCTGGCTAGGCTTATAAATGCCCTAGGGCAGAAAGCCTAGTATGAACCTATAAGTGACACACCCCATTTTGATATAAGCTACCTGTTCTACTATGACCTACATGGTTCTATCCCCTAGCATGAGTTGTATCTGCGGACACAGTGGCCCTTTTTGCTGTAACCCCAGCTCATTTGTATACACCTACTTGAATATACCCTGGATACTTCACTACACCAGGGCCTGCCTTAATTAGCAACCACTGCAACCTGCCATTGCACACACTGCATGTAGGGCACTATAATGCATTATTTTTCCAAATGTCTTATTTTCAGTATTTAAACATTTTTTTTTTTTGCATAACGGCATGTTTGCGCATTGCTGCAGGCCGTGCAAACATTATATATATATATATATATATATATATATATATATATATATATATATATATATATATAATTATATTTTTATTGTTGTGCATTGCCTTTTGGACTCACTGGTCATAGTTGTGGCCATTTGAATGCCTACAGTGCTATGTTCAGGCTTTTTTTGGGCTTTTACTGCCCCTGCTTAAAATTTACATTTCAGTACACTTTTTTTTCCATGGACATTTCTGACATCAACAAGGCACATACATGGATGCCTTTCTGCTTACTGGATCACAAATCACCCTCAGTAGCATGGATTTCACCAGCTTATGAGGTGATTTTCCTTCCACGGACACTTCCATGTCCGCACGCTCATGCACGCCCCTCGGCTATGTTTACTGGATCGCATGGCTGCCAGTTTTGGTGTTTGGGCCATGCCACTAAGCTTACAAGGACAATCGGTCCATGTAGGCTTGATTGAATTCCCCCCATTGTGTGTGGGCAGCCACTTATGTTCATGTTACTGCGAGGAGAATTCCACTAACAGTACTAATGAAAAACACACACATAGGAGACAATGCCAGACCCAGGTGTCAATGAGGTATTGTACTTTATCAAGTCCATATCCAGGGATTTGTAAGACTTCTGGATCTAACAAATACTTTTATTGCTTAGAGAAATGAGCTAAACGTTTTTAGTCTTATTCTCCCCTCTCAATGAGCCAATACATCACAGAGGAAGCTGACTAGTACAGTTTGCACTGTCAGAAGACTGCAGGAAAGGTTTACCCATGGTGGACACCAGTCAGTGCTGACAACATTAAAGTATTCCTTAGAATGCTGATTTACATGAGCATGGTCCCTCTTCCAGAATACAGGAGATACTGGGAAACACACCACTTGTATGGGAATTACCCCAGTGTGAAAGCTATGCCACTTATGCAGTTTGAAAAAAAAATCAGCATTTCCACCTCAATGATACCACTAATCCCACTAGGGGTTAGCTAGGTCATGGTATGTTGCATAATATATTGTTTGTAATGCATGCCCTACATGAGGCTTTCAGAAGACAATACAACTTTCATGGGCAAGTTTCTGTAGACAAGACTTTTGGTGGCATTTCTGGGTCACCTGGGCTTCGGCCAGTACATGCCATCCAAGCCATTAAAATATGGTGTGAAGCTGTGGGTTCTGGCTGATAGTTACAAGTGTCAGTAGCTTGTAGATTTACACTGGAAAGGACACCTGAGAATGTACTGACACATTGTGTAATCATGGATCTCAAAAAGGATCTGCATGGGTAAATATCTCCATGGCTGCTTCATTAACTTTTTCACATCAGTAGGTATGTCTAATTCATTACTGTAGCATGGGCTGCACTGTTGTATGACTATGTGCACCAATCATGCAGGATGGCTGCATGATCTCAACACTGTGGCCACAAGGAAGCTCCAGCGAGAAGACATTTTCAGTGACAGAGTGGACCCTTTCACACTACAGCATGGAAAGACAACTGTAGTCCTTTGGCTGTCAGTTAACACAGATTCAGTAGACATCAAATCCACTCTGTGGAGAAGGCAGAAATACGGCTCCCATGTTCAGATACCCTGCCCATCTCTCACCATACTACAATAATTACATGAGTAGCATCAGTGTAGCAGATCAGTTGTGCACAGCATACCACTGGATGAAGCGCAGTGAAGGGGTTGATGTATCCTTTTTGGATTCTGTGAAATGTGGTTACTGTGAATGGATTTTTTCTATTTCAAGTAATCTCCGTGGTATCCCCGAGCCATGTAGTATACTGTCTTGGATAAAATCACAGACTTAATAATCTACTTAATAATTTGGTTAAATAAGAGGTACCACATCATTATATAATTTTATTTAAAGTATATAAGGGTTATATATTATTATGACAGCTACTAAGTAGGGCAGGAGTAGCTTGAATGTCACACTGATGGGGGAAGGGATGTGAATTTAACATGTGTACCAATAACACTTCATTTTACAGCAAAATAAATCACTCCCATGCCTGATAAAAAGTATATAACCCTAAGGTCCGTGATGACTGCAGCACAGTGAAGGTCATAGCAATGATCTCCAATATGGTGCTATAGTCACGAACCTTAGGGTTTGGGCATTGGGTTAGGGTAAGGGGATAGCTTTACTAACTATCCCCTTATCCTAACCCGTGCCCTAACCCTAAGGTCTATTTTTGTTTTACTTGGATTGCTTGTCTGTGTACTTAATAAAGGATTTTTGACTGGAAACAGACTGCCTGCCTTGCTTGGATTACTTTCAAATACTTAGTAATGCTGTACAATTATATATTTTCTATTATTACTTTTTGTTTTGTTTTGACTTAAGATGAGTTTACATTCGCTACTTCTACTACTATTGTCTGATCTGATTAATATACATTGATTAACTAGAAATATATGGACTGAAAATCTTCCACACAGAGAAGTTTCTTACACTGTTTTGATTTTTTCTATTTCAAGACAGTAAGAATCAGCAGATTCATTTTAGATACGGAAATTTTCACCATTGAGCAAAAATGGATTCCCATGAACAGTTGTCGACACAGTTGTTAGCTTGGCATCTGTCTGGACCTCTAGTGTAGCTATGCACAGGGAAATGAACACATTACTGCAATTGGACCACATTATCAGATAAAAATGCAAAAAGCCTGATGAAGTAGATTGTCTGTTACAAAAGTGCAAGAAGCCATCACAAGGATGCATATTAATGTTAACTTGTGTAATGACTATTTTGCAGAGGCGGGTGGTGTCATCATGACGACTGTACTCTGACCAAGTGAATGTAATACCGATTGTACTGTAAAAAATAAACATATTCTAATTACAGACCAACTTCTAATTTCACTGCCTGAATGTATGCCACAAGTCTTGAGTACAGGAAGTTATAACCAATGGAAATAGCCAGTTAGCATCACATATGAGGACATTTGAATACTTCAGCTAAACTACAAATGAGCAAGAATGGCTGGCAGAAAACTACTTAGTGTGAATTAGAGAAGCACAACAGTGACAGTCCTGGTAAGACTTGTACCCTATGACAAAGGGTAAGAGAAAAAAGTATGTACAGCACTTTGTGTTTGCTAACAGATGCATTTTCTTTTATCACTTCTACTGCAGGCAAAAGGCACAACCTATGCTGCATACTTGGGTCCTGCCATGTTGACCCCCCCCATCTGGATGCTGGCCCTAGTAGCCATGCAGCCTTGTCAGGCCTTTCATGTGCCTCTGTTGTTAAGACTATAAATGTGTTTGTCTCTGTCCAGGTGTTGTGTGATGGAGAACTGAGGAGCTACATAGCACTGGGCCTTCCCCTGGAAGGACTGGTCTTCGTGAGGTGGGTATAGCTACCATCGCAGCACAAGTGGAAAGGTGTACTTTACTTTGGCTCTGTATGTAGTGCGATGTGGTTTGTCAAATATGCAGTTCTTTGCTGCATGATTCACACTAAGTAATAGAAGACATGTTGCACACTTTACATTCCATCAGAAATAGCAACAAGCAGTAAATGTTTTCTTGTCTACAAAGTACATTTGTATATGTGGATATTCATTAGGTACAATGGTCAGCAATCAGAGCAAAGACAACACTGGGAGCAGACCTGTGCCTGCATAGCATTATTCCTATATTCAGGGCCAAATGGCATGAAGGCATGACTCTCCAGCATTTTGGTAATTCACACTGGCAAAAACAATATTACATCACAGTCACTACACAAGCTGAAGGTGCAAATACTGAATATACTGACCTGGTGGAAGTGCACTCATAGTGGCCACAATAATTTGGTCTAACATTATTCAACAATGCATATGGAAGGAGTGCTGTGAAGCAGGAAGCAGCTGAAAAAAATGTGCATGCTGACAAATGAATACATGAGGAGACTGATAATATTCAGATGGTCAATATGCAGGCCCCCCACAATACCTATGTCATCCACTGAAGTATATATTCATGATGGCTTGAATTTGTCAAATGAAGAGATGGACTACTTCATGATGGACTTTAGGAGGGCCATCTCTACAGAACCAGGTTACCTATGAAGTCTGACAACATGCAAGACATGGCCAGCCTTTCGGTTTCATTTCTTTTTTCACTTCCTTTTCTGAATAAAAAAAAGAGATTTGTGGTAAAGTATTTTATGTGTAATTGTCTCCTAACTGTACACAGTGTGTAAATGGATACTGCTGAAATTCTCATTTTATGTAAGTTGGTATCAAATGAAAGCTTAATTGCTACAGAAGTTGTTACCGATACCTGCTGTTTGCCTGCTACTGATCTGCAGATATTTATATTTGTTATGTAATATAATATGCATATCTCAGGTATTTTTTTACTTGGATATACTGGAGAACAGCATTTCATAATCTCATCACCACAGAAGTCAGGAATGGCTCCTCAGACAAGTGGGGTATTTTGTACCAAGGAAACGAGTTATTTTCTGGAAATATTATGAATGTAAGTCATAATTATATTAACTTGAACCAAAAGGTGTTTATATGGTAGTCCATGGTACCAAATGAATGCTTACTCAATGCTGCAAAAGTTTTCATGGATACCTGCCATCCACCTGCTACAGATCTGTAGATATTTATACTTATTTAGTAATGTGTCATGCATATTTGCCTATATCATATTTCTGAAAATATCACAGGCATTTTCCACCTGGATGCATCGTAGAACAGCATTGTGCATGCCCAGTCACCACACAGGTAAAGACTGGTTCCTCAGACAAGTCAGGTCCTTTGTACCAGAGAAAAAATGTGGGTTATTTTCCAGAAATATTATGAGTAGATATCACATGTAAATAATTATATTAATTCAAACCAGAGGGTGTTTATATGGTATTCCATGCTATCAAATGAAAGAGTGCACAAACACTGATAGTTGATGTTCACCACTTCTTCGCAGATATTTACATTTATTTGACCTTAACTATGCAAATAAGCATACCATTCATAGCTATGCAAATATCAAAAAAATGGAGTGACCTCTATAAAACTGTTTTGCAGCAAAATGAAAAGTGCAACTGCATGAACAAATTTCACAAAATAGTTTGCTAGCTACTATGTTTACAAAGATATTAATACATACTTGCTTGCATAATTATAATTACATTTACATACTATGGAATTACTCTTTAAACATGACGTTAACATTATGCTTGGCTGACATTAATATCACCATTGTGAAAAGGAGTGTGTGAAGAATAACTTTCATATTTTAACTTTTTTTGTTTTTGAGACATATACTTTTGTTTACAGGCAGGTTGGAAAACTGCATTCTCAGAATTTTAACTCAGATGAAAACTGTCCGGGCAGGAAATCTACAGTTATCAGGTGGTACAAAATTCCATTCATTTTAGGTGTTAGTGAATTCAGACATTTTACTATGCTGTAGTACTACTGCAGTTCATGTGGGATGTGGCATTATCACTAGGTGGAGGAAGAGAAGGATGGAGCGTTATCCAAGTACAGTCTCAGTTTGTGCTTCTGATGAAGAAATGAACCTTAACTGGTGCTTTCATTTTTTAATAAGATAAGCATGCATCCATCAACACAATCTACACATCCTTCACATCCACTACGAGTATAGTGTAATACATGCAAAGTAGACTTTTATTCTCATTTTAAAGCAAAGATATTATTAAAAAAAAATTAAACCAAGATGTGAAAAACAAGTGCAGTACTAAAATGCCCATTAAAAATGTACTACAGTTTGCTTCATCTTCTCAGACATGTCCCCTCTCCTTTTTACTGAATTCCGATTTACTCTTTCCCTTTCCATACTGAAAAACATCGAGCCCTTCATATCTGGAAACAGTCAATTACCCTTAATGTTTCCTCACCCTATCTGCAACCAGGGTACCCACTTATTCAGATCAGTATTTTTTTCGTTTTTAATTACACTACACTTATTAAATTCAACATTAAGAAGAGGGAAATGTCAGGTACGGTCAACACAGGATCAGAACAGAAGAGGGATGGGATTTTCCGATACATATTGTTGCTAACATGGTTACTAAAAATTTATCACATTCATTGTCTTTCATCCTATTTTCAGTCTGGAATGGGAAATACAGCCTGTTGTGATGGTACTTCTCTAACTACAACTATACCCCAAGATGACTGCCCTGTGAAGAGACAGACCATAAAGATCTTAAGGAAGTACGAATAAACACTTAAACTTCAAAAATAAAAATCTTTTACATCATACAAGTTGCTGATAAGCCCTTCTGAAACAGATGTAATTATGTTTTTTTGCCTTTATGCAGCAATTACAACTTACAGTGACTGCCTGCTAGCTATTCACAGCAGACATGATGCTCTGTCATTTTGGAAGGGAACATATTTCCGTGTATATTTTGCCTGTTTTTTTTTTTCCAATTTACTAAATTACTTGAAATTTGAAAGGAATCCGGGATGATTATTCCAGTGCCCCCTGCATGGCTAAGAATGCCATCATTTTCTTATCACTGTTCTTGTTATGAACTCCACTACCTCTGGAGATTCCTATGCTTAACGCAAAGTCAAAAGGTCTAAACTTTTCAGACTCAACAATCTATAAAACGTGCTTCTAGAAGTCTATAAGATAAGGTCAAGTACAAGTAAGGCAACCATGTGAAATGAACCACTTCAGCCATGGAAAGCCTTTAATGTCATAAAACTTTTAGTTATGTACTTACCATAACTTCAGATGTATGGGATCCATCTCGCCTACATTCTCTACAGATGGGTTCGGAGCCGATCCTCAGCTCTGACTCGGCCACTATACAATAGAACGCAGTCTCTTATTGGCTGAGTCACCTCGTATCCCAGGATACACCACTACTGCTTCCCCAGATCTTGTTTGTCCGCACACATACACACACACATAGACTGTTGTTATAACATTGCCAGGTGTTTCAAGAGAGGAAACAGTTGAATTCGGATCGTCCGGTCTCTTCTGGCCTACAAGGTAGGGGGAAGGTGGGTGGGTTATTAGGAATGTAGGCGAGATGGATCCCATACATCTAAAGTTATGGTAAGTACATAACTAAAAGATGTAATGTGATCCTATCTCGCCTATATTCTCTACAGATGGGACAGCGTCCCTAGCACCTAATTCCTGGGTGGCTCACTGGAAAACGGTCCGGAGAACCGTGGAACCGAAGGAAGCTCGACCCCTAGATGCCACATCCAATTTGTAGTGAGAAATAAAGGTGTGTAGAGAAGACCAAGTAGCAGCCGCACAGATGTCATTAATAGAGAGCTTGGAATGAAAGGCTGCCGAAGTGGCCATAGCCCTAGTAGAATGAGCTTTCACTGGAACTGTAAGTTCCTTATTTGAAATGCGATAAATATGACTGATACAGTCTCTGATCCACTTGGCAATAGTGACTTTCGTGACGGCTTTGCCCAATTTACTGTCCGAAAAGGACACAAACAGTTGATCTGATTTTCGTGCTTGGTGTGTCCTATCTAAATAGAAACGTAATTGTCTGTGCACGTCTAAGCTGTGAAAGGTATACTCAGCTCTGTTTGAATAGTTAGGGAAAAAAATGGTAATTCCAGTGATTGTTGCAAACAAAAGTTAGAACAAACCTTTGGTATAAAGGATGGGTTTGGTCTAAGAGATACTCTGTCCTTGTGAAATACCAGGTATGGTGGTTTGACACATAAGGCTTGAAGTTCTGAAACTCGCCTGGCTGATGTAATAGCAACTAGAAGGGCAGTCTTCCAAGAAAGAAATTTTAAGTCACAGGTTGCTACCGGCTCAAAGGGAGGTGCGGTTAATGCACCTAACACTACGTTAAGGTCCCACGGTGGTGCGGGATGAGATATAGGGGGTCACAGAAGCCAAGCTCCTTTAATAAAAGCTTTGCACAACTTGTTGCTCATTAAAGGTGGTTCTACGCTCTTGTGAAAATTGGAAATAGCCGCCAATTGAACTTTGATGGTAGACACCGAACAACCCTGGTTGAACAGGGAAGTTAAAAACTTCAGAACCTCTGACACCGAGGCTGTCATAGGGTCTAATCCTCGGAGTTGGGCCCAAATAGCAAACCTCTTCCATTTACTGCTATACATCTTTTTAGTAGAAGTCTTGTGGGCCGAGGACAAAATATGCATGACTTCAGGGTCGAAAGAATGGCTCCTAACTATGGTCGGAAGAGGAGTAGCCAAGCTGCTAGCTTCAATGAATGGAGGGACTGATGGAGCTGTCCTGACTGATGTGTCAAGAGGTCCGGAACTTGGTCCAGGAACCAGGGACCCTCCAATGCATATTTGTGAAGAAAGGGGAACCAGACTTGACGAGGCCAGTATGGGGCGATTAGAATCATTCTGCTTTCCAAGCGAATCGCCTTCTGAATCACCTTGGGGAGAAGAGGAACCGGTGGAAAAGCGTATAGCAGACCAGAGGGCCAAGCTTGGACCAGAGCATCCTTGGGGATCTCCCCCGAAACTGGGGTGAGAGAGAAGAACTGCTGGCATTTTGCGTTGAGGGGAGTTGCGAAAAGATCGCAACATGGAGCTCCCCATCTCGTGAAAATCTGTGTTACCACTCTGTCGTTCAAGGACCATTCATGAGGGGAGAGAATAGTCCTGCTCAGTCTGTCGAATATCACACTGGATCTCCCCGGAATGTGTGTTGCCACTAGAAAACATTTGGTAGCAATCACCCAATCCCATACCTTCATGGCCTCTCTGCAAAGGGGGTAAGACCTGGTCCCTCCTTGCTTGTTCAAGTACCAGACTACCGACATGTTGTCGGACTGAATGGCAATCGTACCATGGGGGAGGTGATCGTGCAGTGCCTGCAACATTAAAAACACCGCCCTCATTTCCAGGATATTGATGTGGAGAAGACTCTCGTCGGAGTGCCACATGCCTTGGACCGACCTGTCCAGATAATGTCCCCCCCACCCTGTCTGGGAGGAGTCCGTAGTCAACGTGGCCGAGGGGGATGGGGGAACGAAGGGTCGCCCCTGATCCAGGTTGGAGGAAAGAAGCCACCAACGAAGATCCTGTTTGCATGTCTCTGTGATCAATATGTGGTGACTGAGGGGAAGGTCTTGATAAGACCACTGGACTGAGAGGAGCCACTGGAGTATCCTCATGTGCAACCTTGCCAAAGGGACGAGAAGAATGGTGGCTGACATGGAACCCAACAGCTGCAGGACCATTCTCGCTGGAGTGCGACGTCTGAGGAGTAACGCCCGAACCTGAGACTGCAGTGTTGCTATTCTTTCCACAGGAAGATAGACTCGCATCTGCCTTGAGTCTATTTCTGCACCAATAAGCAGAATACACTGTGATGGCAGCAATACGGATTTTGTCCAATTGAAGGTGATTCCTAAGGAGTTGCCTAGGGAGATAGTGGCTGCTAGAGTTTTTAAGAGTAGATGCCTGGAGGTGGCAGTTAGGAGCCAGTCGTCTAGGTATGGAAACACCTGGAATCCTAGACTTCTCAGGTGAGCAGTCACCACTGCCAAGCATTTGGTGAACACCCTGGGGGCTGTGGTGAGACCAAAGGGCAGTGCACGGAACTGGAAATGACTGTCTCCTAGGCTGAAGCGCAAGTGTCTCCTTGACGCCTGAACTATCAGAATGTGATAATAGGCGTCTTTGAGATCTATGGAGCACATCCAAACACCCTTCTCCAAAAGCGGGAGAATGGATTGCAAGGTGACCATCCGGAATTTGGACTTTTTCACTGATCGGTTTAACCTGCTGAGATCCAAAATGGGCCTCAAGTCCCCGGTCTTTTTTGGTACCAAAAAGAATCTTGAGTAAGTCCCTGATCTGGCCTGATCTGCGGGGACAGGTTGGATGACTCCTTTTTGAAGCAGCTTCGAAATTTCGCTGGCTGCCAGATCCCGTTGACTGGGTGGCGGGTCCGGGATTCTTTGGGATGGTGGGGGGGGGTTGAAAGAAGGGAATGGTGTAACCTCCGGCGATGATTCGGAGCACCCATTGGCCCTGAGTGATACTTTCCCAGGCCTTTAGGTGCCTCGAAAAATGACCCCCGACTGGCTCCGGAGCTGCACAGTTGGGCACTCCTTCAGGGATGCTGGAAGGAGGAGGAGCCATGAAAGGACTCGCGGTCTCCAGTGTTGCGGGGGCCTCCGCCGCCTCTGGGATGGCGTCTCCCTGAAAAATTTCCCCCTCCTCTGCCTCTAGAAGGGGAATCGCTCTGCTGCGATGAGTAAAGCTTTTGAGACTTACGGAACCACATTTTCCCTCCTCTTCGAGCCTTGGGATAAGGTCTGAAAGGAATAGAAAAACAGGCCCCTACGGCAGTTAAAGTCTTACCCTCCTGTTCGCAGCGAGTCAAAGTGTCCTTTACCTTGGGTCCAAACAGAGAGGACCCATCGAAGGGGGCGTCGGCAAAGGAAGACTTAAAGGCCTCCGCAAAGTGACACAGGCGTAGCCAGGCTTGTCTCCGTAGAGCAATCCCTGTGCCCGCCGCTCTGCTCGCTCCTTCGGCTGCATACGAAATGAGCCTCATGGACGAGTTGGATAACGAGGACAGGGTAGCCAACTGGGAGTTAACCGTCTGGGCTAACTGCTCAGGTAAGTTACCGGAGAGGGTATCCGAAAGCTCCTTGACCAGTCTCGTGAAATGCGTCAGGTAGTTCAGAGACCTTAATGTAAAAGTTGCTGAAGTGAGGGTGCACTTCCCGTACCGATCCATGCTCCTAGTCTCCTTATTAGGAGGATGGATGGACGTTGAAGCCTCTGCCACATCTTGCTGGGTGGCAGATGCCACCACCAAGGCATCTACAGCCACACCTTTGGAAAGAAAGTCCTTATCAGGGGGTGCCGAAAGGAATTGATTGGGGCAAGCTGGCACCGGTTCAACAGAGTCCGGGTGTTCCCACGCCCTTCGAGAGATCAAATCGAGAAGCTCATCGAAGGGCGGAGACACCCAGGAGGTGGAGGGCTGAGCCCCGAAGGCCTTGAGGAACACCGACTCCTCAGCAGAAGGGGATTTGGACTGCCAGTCGCCTCGTTGCTTGAGGATTTCCAAGATGTCCGCAAAGGATACATCATCCGAGGACGACTTGGGGGACCCTTCCGCATCATCGAGGTCGGTATCCGAGGTGAGACTCAGCAGGGGAGTCGACGTGCTTCCTCTTGCACTGTCTCTTCCTCGGAGGCTCCTCCGAAGACGTTTCGGAGGGATCTCCAGGAAGAAGGGAACCCCCGATGGGGGTAACCTCAGGCCCAAGGGCTCCGCTGTCGTGAGACAGGGGGATTGCAAAGGAGCCAGTCTCCGTGCCAAGGGAAGGTGGTGGTGAGATGGTAGAAGTGGCCAGAGAGGATTTGGCCAAGGCACTCCTCATGGCCTTGAAGGCGGGACCCCCAGAGTCCTGGGATGGTTCAACCCCCAAGGCCACAACAGCAGTCGGAACTCCCGCCGCCGACACACCGAGAGGGTGGCTCGGAACCGAAAGGATCGGTCCCGAAGCGCCCCCCCCGGGGCAGACAGAGGAGGTCCGCATACTGAACCCCGACCCGAAGGGCGGGGTTGGAGTTAGGGTTGGAACCGACCCGACAACCTCCACCGGCTCCACCAACACCGACTCCAACAGCGCCGAGGCTGTTGGAGGAGGAACTGAGATAGCAAGGTGGGAAACCGGCTCTGGAGCCGACTGGGCTGGAGCCGAGACCAACTTTTGAAAGACCGGAGACTGAAAAAGCCTTTGAAGCACCCTGTCTACATCCGAATTAGACATCCTCGACGACTGAGAAGAGACCGACCGGGTCCGAGTAGACTTCTCCGCCGGCTCCGAAAGAGTGGGGGACCGGCTCCGTATGGTTTCGAGAAGTATCGGCGCCGAGGGAGATTCCATTACCACTGCAATTTCCCTCGGAGCCGATGGGGACTTTGGCACCGAAGGGGAAGAGTCTGAGCGGGCAACCCTCATCGGCTCCGAAGGCAGTGGAGCCGATGGAGATGACTCGCCTCTCGACTCCGAAGCCAGAGGAGTCGAGGCTGGAGACATCGAGGCAGACCATTCCGCCCTCGGCTCTGAAGTCCGTGGAGCCGACGGAGAAGCCTGCCTTGACTTTTTTGCTGCCGGATCCGACGGGCTGGTCGGAGCCGAAGACTTTTTCTTCCTCGAAGGGGAAGAAGAAGAAGATAGGGCTTCCTCAAAAGAAGGGGTAATAAGCCCTTTCAAAATCAACTTATTTTTCCTCTCTAGGAGCACGCAAGAGGAAAAAGCGTGGCAAACGCTACAGGATTCCTGGAGGTGCTTCGGGCCCAAACAATAAACACACAAGGAATGGTCGTCCGTAATGGACATTTTGTAATTGCATTTAGAACATTTTTTGAAACCTGATGGCCTATGTTCCTTCGACATGGTTAAAACAGTCTAAACTTTTAAGAGTACACCAAAAAAACTACACAAACTACCAACTCTAACTAACAAAAGCGCCGGATAGGGCAAGGCCCCACTGACTCAACGGAATCCTTGTCACAAAAAATATAAATTTTACCACAAAAATCGTAAATACACAATCACACAACAACAAGTAGCTGTTAAAACAGCTTTTGGGTCAGTTTTTGAAGAAAATTTGACAGAAAAATATGTCACTAAGAGGTACTTAGCTCAGCCAAGTCCGAGACCACGTCTATGCTCGAGAAGCAGCAAACGAGATCTGGGGAAGCAGTAGTGGTGCATCCAGGGATACGAGGTGACTCAGCCAATAAGAGACTGCGTTCTGTTGTATAGTGGCCGAGTCGGAGCCGAGGATTGGCTCTGAACCCATCTGTAGAGAATGTAGGCGAGATAGGATCACATTACATCCATGAATGTGAACCACAAAGAGGTAAAATGCAGATGGAAACCTAAGATGGCGGCTTAGGCTGATTAGTCATGTGGTTGCTTAAAGAGAATTTTATGAAATGTATCAACGTTCACAGCATTTCAGTGTTAGCCAATTTCAAATCACAACCTGTACTCTTAGCAAAAAGGGCAGTGATGCTTCTATGCAGACAGAAACCTATCTTATTGCAGTGCTCTACATCTGATTTAAGTGACAATTTAACATTAAAACAAGGTTTTGCCTGTCATGAAAGCTCAAGCAGAGTAAATCTATGCTATATTGCTGCATATCTTGATTTCATACTGAGGCATGAAATTAACTCTGCAGGGGTTACATTTCCTGCTGTCAGTTATCAATACTTCACTGATTATCTTCAAGTTTTGGTAATAGTACCTTTTTTTACTCCAGGAAAGCTTATTTAGAGCTTGCTGTGCCATGCATACATTATATTTACATTTTTAAAAAATCATATTCTATTTATGTATATATATTTTCCCAGAATGTACACTTCAAGCATATAAGCATGACAAATACTGATAGAACTGTATATTTGTTCTGTGGAAAAGAATACATGCATGCATACCTCTCAACTGTCCAGATTTATGCCTTATATTTTTGGACTGCTCCCCATAAAAATGTGGTTTTGTGGCAAACCCATGAGGATGATAGACATTTGAGTGTTACACTTCATATCCATCAGGAAATGAAAGGTAACACAAAACATATTGTTCTAGAAACTTTCTAGGTTTATAAGAGCAATTTTTAAAAATTGTCCCTATTTTCAGCCTACCCCTATTACTTTTTGGGTTTGTCCACACTTCTTGTGCTGAGTGTGTGAAGTATGCATAATGCATGCACAACACAGCTGAGCAAATGGAAGTACAGAAACATAGAGGTGACCCCTTTTCTAAGTTTATACTGCTATGAAATTTTAACTTTATATTTTCAGTTTAGGATCCAAGTAACATGATGCGTTTCTGTGATGTAAATCAAATGAACTAAAGGACAACTACTGTAATTAGAATGCTGGCACTTTGAAAGGAACGTAGCTGCAATGAACAGATTATATGATCAGGAGTAAAGAAAGAACAGCATGTGCAAAAGCAGCAACAGCTAAATAACCAGTTCACTAGAAGAATGTACATTAATGGAAACCACTTTAATTATTAAAATCTTTACATTTTTTACACTTAAATATTTAAGAAACAACAACCCATCATTTCACCCCAGTTTAAGACACTGAACATTAAAACTGTCGCCTTCTGTGCATGCTACAGCTTCTAGGAGTGCCTGTTTCTTCTGCATGCTACGTGATGACTCCAGTTCATACATTGTTGTCAGATTAAAAAGCACGCTTTCATGTAAATAGCGCTTAGGTTCCTGCTGAACAAGTCCTTCTAATTGCTTAAGGGACTCTTTTAATTTGCCCAGGTATAGCAAGCACACTGCAGCATTGTTGTTAGCCTAAAAAAAAAAAAAAAAAACAGTCAGATTTGACAACTTAGTTTTTGCAACAAAAAGCATACTACAATCTCACAGCTGACAACTATTACAACAAGGAAAGTATTACTATTTGATGCATCAAACTAAAAACTAAGAATATGAATTTGTTTTAGCATAGGCATATTATGAAGGAAAAAACTTTGTGAAGTACTCTGGAAAAAGTGAAGCAAATAGAATTTCTGTACAATTATAAAATGAATACATTTTTCTGCAACTTTTTATAATCTACAACATAACTGCACATGTCATATCACAAAAAAGTGTATTAGAAGAATGGGTGAATGTGACTATGCCATATAGTTATCAATGATACTTAATATAAACAGAAAACTAATTACAGCATGTCTTGTAAATTTAGATTATGTAAGAAAACTTTTAGAACAAGGTAACAGCTTTGGCAGAACACGTGCACACAACAGTACTTCATGGAAATATGCACTGCATTCCAGGTAGTTGCTTCATGAAATTCCTGAATGGGAGTGCCCATAAGACGTTTATAGAAGCAAATGCCACTTACAGTGAATTCACAAGCCTTTAGGAAGCAGCTTACACATTTTCTCTTAAGTCTAAGTAATAAAAGAGCTTAGTATGTTCAAAAGTTATTGCTTGCTGGTAGTGTAGCAACTCAATGAAAATGTTTAAAAAACATTCTCCTTCATTTTGCTTAAAATCAGTAAAGAAAAATTAGCACTAGCATACAGTCTTTTCAATTACACATATCCTCAGAAGTAAGTAAAAGAAGAAAAAAGATTATTATTAATGCAAGATGTAACAAACAATATGAAAAGCAACGTTACCATAAAAAGTACTTTCTGGGTACCAAAAAAGTTTATATATGCTACCAATGTAAAAGTTAGTAATGTCAGAAAATGGTCCTCATCTTCCGAGGTGTAGGCTGTCACAGCATCCAAAAATAAATCCTACATTTATCACACTTTTAATGTACTAGCAATGTGAGGATGTACAAGATGTTACAATATCCAAAAGTAAATGCATTTGCTATAATTATAAATGGGGCAAAGAGAGAGAGAGAACTTCTGACTGCTTGACTTATTTTTAACTTTGGGTTAGAGAGGAAGAGGGTACAACAGAAGCAATGCTTTTTAGTCTAGTCATATACCAACCACTAGGTAAACAGACTATGCAGTGTTACATGCCTGACAACGAAAAAGCTCTCTCCGCAAATAAATTCTGTTCATCAGGAGAAAAATAAGCAGTAATAAAGCCTGACCAGGTAGGCAGTATCCCATGCAGTTTGGGTTTGTGAAAGCTCAACCTGACAGACTTCTTTAAGTCTGTCACCAGAGCTGTGGATGACGGGCAAGGTAGTGCACACAGCCTACCTAGATCTTGCCAAGGCCTTCAACACCATCCCTCACTCAGGAATCATAGACAGACTCACTAAACTAGGCACAAACCCCTATGTCATGAGATGGGTTGCCAACTGGCTCACTGACAGAACCCACACTGTGAAAGTAGCGGACTCCAAATCTGACTACCGACCAGTTATAACTGGTGTCCTACAGGGATTGGTCCAAGGTCCTCTCCTGTTTGGCATTACTCCTCTGAAGTTCAAGCCAACACAAAAGGACTCTGGCTGACCAAGTTCGCAGATGATTACAAGCTGGGAGCCATTATTAATTCTCCAACTGATGTAGACATTCTACAAAAGGGCCTCACTGACACCAATGACTGGTGCCAGAACTATGGTTCAATGCCAATGCCATTGTCTTTCCCTTTGGGAAAAATTCGGTGCCCATGAACTACCACATAGGCAGTAGTCCACTAAACACCAAAGGTGTGATAACAGACCTGGGGACACAGGTTGACAGCAACCTCTCCTTTGATAACCACATTGCCACTTTAGTCAGAAACTCCTTCTATGTGGCACATCTCATTACAGGTGGTTTCTCATCCAGGAAGAAAGAGGTCATAATACCTCTCTACTTGTCCCTCATTAGACCTATTATAGAATACAATGCCCCATTTGGTATGTACCTCACTAGACACAACTGGAAAGGCCACAAAAATACCTCACTAAGAGGATCTCAGGCCTTAGACACATGCCCTACATGGACAGACTCAAAAAACTCCAGCTATACTATGTCTCTTATAACCTACTTACAGACGATCTCTGCTTGACCTACAAAAAGCCATGTCTGACCCAGAGCTGCTAGATATGTTACACCTAAAGAAATCCCAATCCCTCCTTACCACACGTTCCAAGGACCTAAACCTCATTACCACAATAAACAGAACATGCTGGAAGGACAGGTTCCTAACCCAGAGACTTCCCATACTCTGGAACAAACTTCCCATTCACGTCAAGCAGAGCACTTCACTGGCCCTCTTTAAGAGAAATCTTGATGAGTGGATGGGCAATAGGAAGTTCACCCGAGAGATTAGGCTAGTACACACACATATATCTATATATATATATATATCTATATATATATATATATATATATATCTATATCTATATATATATATATCTATATCTATATATCTATATATATATCTATATCTATATATATCTATCTATATATATCTATATATATATATATATATATATATATATATATATACATACATACATACATATATATATCTAGAGCCAGGGGGAGACATTGAAAAGGTGTGTGTGTGTGTGTGTGTGTGTGTGTGTGTGTGTGTGTGTGTGCGTGCGCGTGTGTGTGTGGTATAGATATATATGGTAGTGCTTTTATTAATTGTGATTCACTAATGTTGATATCTATTCTGTCAATACACTTTCGTCAACAAAACAGCTGGTCGACAGGTGTACAAGGCAGACAATCTCTGGGGAATATGCTCCTTCCCTGGAGATTGTGCGCTCTCGAAATTAATATATATAATTAGCAAGGTGTGTGGCGGTACATTCATGTTAGGGTATCTATTTTTTAAACCCTTTGCAGTCAATGTTTTTAGTGTCATTGTAATGAAGTTTAGATTATCCATATATACATAAATACATTGGTTGGGGCAGGGACTGCAAAAAATAAAACATAATGGCATTATAGTGAACTTTAAAAATTACTGCTCTTTTGCAAGTGTGTGCTACTTGTGAAAGTTGCAGCCCTTGCAATTATATGTCTCGCACATCTAAATGGGAGCCAAAGAAATCAGTAAATGGTTAAATAGTTGGGTCTATATACTAAATGCTCACATGAGCGAATATTCACATACTCAAAGTTTATGAATTGTTTTTTGTGGTACAGTGAAGATCGGGATTTTTGCCCAAATAGGAATATATATTTAGCGGGGGGGGGGGGCACAGCCCCCCCACAATACAGTTTTCGAGTATGTGAATATTCACTCAAGTGAGCGTTCGATATTCACATATTCGATGAAGTGATATAGATGGAAATAGTTACCCCTGTCCATTAGTTAGTTACTGGCATTGTTTACAGGGAGGTAGAAAATTTTGCCAAAGTCTGTTCAGTCTGTGGGGGTATTCACTGTGAAACTGTGAAAGGCTTTCAATACCTCTCCCCTTTTCAGAGAAAGATTTATGGCTCTTAATCACTTAGAAAGCAATGTGCAGCACTGTTAGAGTAATACTCTGTTGTGAAATTGCAGCTTCCTATAATCTGCAAACGAGAGATGTACTGCATATATCTCATAGGAAAACATTTCTCCTTCAACCATAGAGCATAATGAAAAGTTAGAGACACCTTCAGTCATACCTCCAACCTTGCAAATATTGAAAACAGGCACTACGATTTTTGAGAAGTACATACATTTGGTTAAAAAAATTCTGGCCAAAATTAGCATAAAACCTACATACTGAACACTGAATTCTTCCCACTTCCAATAGGACTGTGGGAAATTACTTAAACACAATTTTAAAACACTAATAGTAACAAAACAAGCACAGCCATAAATATATTATGTCTTCACTGTGAGAAGAATACTGCAGAAAAATCTTCCTTCCTTCTCTTAGTATGGTGTACCTGCCCTGCCTGAAATGCAAAGTGTTTTTTTGATTGTATCTGCTTTATTTTCTGAAAAAAAAACAAAAAAAAAATACTTGCTTTCCCACCTTTCTAAGGCTAGTATAGTCCAGTTTTTAGGTTACTGCTGAATTCAGGGCTGTGTTACAAGTTTCTGTGTTTGCCCATACCTTACTTGGATAGTAGGAAGTTTCTCTGTTCACTGTGAGAGAGGGAGCTTTGAGCAGCCTATTTGTCCCTGAAAGAGTGGTTTCAGCCCAGAAATTAGTAGATTATTGGCCATTTTGGACTAATTTCTATCTCCTTCATTTCCCTGCTATAAAACCCGCATTTGCGCCGTTTTGCTTACCGGGCAGCACCGAGTTAGCTAAGATATAACTATTCCCGGCTCCACAAAGTCTACTCTTCAATTTTTCCCTTGGAACTAGACAAACTTGAGCACTCATACCATTCACTTCTCATCCCGGCACTTGCTCAAAACTCATAGCAAGCACTAATAAACCTTAGCACATATTGTAGAGAAGGACAAGGCTCTCTATTCGATCTTACCAGCCAATCAGTAAAACAGTTCGCTGTACCTATCCAGGCATATCCAAAGGGCAGTTTCAGGTGTACTCTCCGGTCCAACTGGTGAATCTGGGCATTTTGAGGCAATGTTACAATTGCCTCATGTACACAGACAACCCTCTCCTCCTTCCACCAAACATTAATACATGCGAGAGATGCAATTATGCAACCAAACTGGAGGCTAAGCTCTCTCAACCCAAGACTGGACCAGGCAGTCAAGAAGAGAAGGGAATTACTTGCATCACACCACCAGTCTCACATAGACCTATGAAATCAGCACCGGCAAAAAACACACATAAATACACAAAAACATACTCGGAGGCTCTAAATAAAAATCTGCAAAAGCAACAGAGACCTCCAAAGCAGACATCCAAGCAACCTCCACCCCCCAACACAAACCATGAAACACATACTTCACAAAACCAATGTGCCACGCAATCACAGCCCTTAAGGCAAAATAACATACCCAACACATTAGTAATAGGTGACTCTATAGTCAGGCACACTGACGTCCCACTCACTAGGCTGAACAAGGAGAAGGTTACTGTTAGCTGCTTATCGGGTGCCAGGATCCGCCACATAACACAAGCACTCAGGTCACTCCAGAACAAGTACAGATATGACTCTGTCATTGTCCATGTTGGTGTGAATGACCTGAGCCATGAGCCGTACCTCCTTGGACTACATGAAAAGAGACACCAAGAATGATACCACAGTACAGAGAAAAAATTATCAATTTCAACAATTGGCTAAGCTTCTGGTGTCATTCAAAGGGGATCCAGTGTCTGTCAGCCTGGGATGACATGCTCGACAAGCCATGTTGCTTCGCTAGAGACAGCTTGCACCTGTCACCCTTAGGCTTTCGAATACTGGCCAAGGAGCCACTCCCATAGTGCCTTTTTTAGGCAAGGCTCAAAAGACACACCCACCGCCGTAAATAGCACAAGTAACAAAAAACTGAGGGTAAGGCTACTCTATGCCAGAAGTCTAAACCTTAAAATACACGCACTTGAGGCACTCCTCAGTATGGAGAACATCGATATATGTGCAGTAAGAGAAACCTGGTTTAAGGCTCCAGAGAGCCATAGCACTACCAGGCTACAACTCATACCATACATTTCGGCCACAAAATCTGGACTGAAAGACAAAAGGCAGGGGAGTATCCATATTCATCAAGGACACCCACACCTCCAGGTTAGTGGCACAGCACAATGCTTCAGAGATCATCCATGTGCAACTAACAATGGGCAAAACTGCTATTCAAATAAAATGTGCTACAGATCACCCACCATGTCCCAGGACCCCCACTCTGCATATTCCAGGAAACACCAGGAAAGAAAGGTCCTACCAAACACCCCGATGTTGGGTGATTTCAATTACCCAAACATTAACTGGGAGAACTACTCAAGTACAAACTCCCTTGCCCAACATTTCCTAGAATTTATAAACTCAAATGCCCTGGATCGACTGGTCAACACCCTCATCAGAGGTGACAACATATTGGAACTGGTCATCACCAACATGGGCGACTGGTGTTCCACACCAGAGGTCAACCCCTTGCTGGTTAGACATGACCATAAACTAATCACTCTGGATATCCACATTCCGCCACCACCCCCGGTCAAAGAAACCACCGTGAAAAACTTTTCAAAAGCAAACTTCACGTTACTTAAGACCGAGGTAGGAAGTTTCAAAGCCCCCATGCTAAAGGATAACACTGTTCAAGCTGCAAAATCCTTTACTAATGCACTCTACGGGCACCTACAAGAATGCATGGATTGTGCTGTCCCAAACAAAACCAAGACTCACTCCTCCAAGAAAAGGAAACCAGTCTGGTGGACCCCTGCCATAAACAAGCTATACAATAGAAGGAGGAAACCAGTACAGAAGAGAGTAAAATCCCAAGAAGGCAAATCATCCCTGATCAGTATCAGCAAGAAACTACGTTCCCTCATAAAATCATCCAAGGCTAGCTTTGAAAGAAAAATTGCCATGGACTCCAAAGATAACCACAAGGCATTCTTTAGCTATGTCAAGAATCTAAGCGGCAATTCTTAGATCTGCTCGGAGTTAGTGCAGAATGGCACAAAATACACTGAACCGACCGATATAGCCAACATCCTGGCAGACAGGTTCAGTGCAAACTTCACCCCCCCACCCCCAAAAGGGCCCATAACTATACCAGAAGAATGTAGTGCTCCTGAAATCACAGACACTCAGGTTAAAACAGCCCTCTCCAAAGCCAAAAACACAGCATCAATGGGACTGGACGGTGTCCCAGGATGCGTCCTACTTGAGTTCAAAGATGAACTAAATCCCTCACCTAAACACACTGTTTAAACTCAGCCTCTCCTCAGGCTACGTGCCCACAGAGTGATGCATAGCAATGGTTATTCCGCTCCACAAAGGTGGAGCCACAACAGACCCCGGGAACTATCACCCTATACACCTGACTAGCTTGGTCTGCAAAGCTATGGAGCGCATCATTATGGATCTCATTAACAGAGACATTGGGAACCTCCAAACACTGGACTCTACCTAGTTCGGCTTTGTTAAGGGCAGATCATGCCTCCTAAACCTGGTGGACTTCTTTGAGACAGTTACCAAGGTTATAGACGAGGGAAAGGTGGTCCACACAGCCTACCTAGACCTCGCAAAGGCTTTCGATACCATTCCCCATTCAGGTATTACAGACAAGTTCACCAGCCCGAACATAACCCTCTATGTCACGAGATGGGCTACCAACTGGCTCACGGACAGAACCCACATGGTAAAAGTTGCGGGAGCTAGGTCTGACTCTAAACCGGTTACATGTGGCGTTCCCCAGGGCTCAGACCTAGGACTCCTCCTGTTCGGCATATACTTCTCAGAGGTACAGGTAAGCACAGGAGGACTATGGCTGACCCAAGTTCGCAGATGACTGCAAACTAGGGGCTATAATTGACTCTCCGGCTGACACAGACATCCTCCAAAATGGTCTCACTGAGACAGATACCTGGTGTCAAAACCATGGCCTCAAGCTAAATGCCAAAAAGTGCACAGTCATCCCCTTTGGAAAAAACAAAGTACCCACAAACTACCACATAGGTGGTTGCCCCCTAAATACGGAAGACGCAATAAGGGATCTGGGGACCCAAATAGACAGTAACCTCTCCTTTGATAATTACATTGCCAAAGTGGTTAGAAAATCCTTCTATGTGGCCCTACTAATCACAAACGGGTTTGCATCCAGATCGAAAGAGGTCATTGGGCCCCTCTACACATCACTCATCAGACCCATTATAGAGTACAATGCCCCATCTGGGATGTACCTTACAAGACACCTGCAACAACTAGAAAGACCACAGAAGTACCTCACCAAGGGGATCACTGGCCTCAAGCAGATGGCTTATGCAGCTTGACTGAAGAAACTCTAGCTGTACTCGGTTGCATACCGTGTACTCAGAGGTGATCTCTGCCTGACATACAAGGCCATGTCCAAACCAGAATTAATGGACATGCTCCACCTAAAGAAAACCATATCCCCTCGAGCCACACCCTCCAGGGATCTAAACCTCACCACAACAATAAATAGGACACGCTGGAGGGATAGATTCCTGTCCCAGAGACTTCCCATGCTCTGGAACAAGATTCCATTCTACAATAGGCAGAGCGCCTCGCTAACCCTCTTCAAGAGAAACCTTGATGAGTGGATGGGAAACAGAAAGTTTACCCCAGGGAGCACTTCAATGGCTCTGCTGGACAGAGGCACAGGGAATTAATCTAATGGGATGGCGAAAGCCAACACATTCCGGCTAGGCTTATAAATGCCTTCAGGCAGATAGCCTAGTAACTACCTATGAACCTATTTGCTGTAAACCAATACCAAACAGGAAAAATAGGCCATCCAAAAGGCCCCTGTAGCCTGTTTCTTTTCCAAATGAGTATAGGTCTGTAAGTCTGAAACCATCTGAAATTTTCCAGATAACTTCACAGAAGAACAAAAAAACAGCTTTGGTAGAGTTTTTAGCTGAGCCTAGAGCAGAAGCTACTATTAAAAACGGATAATTAGCAGTGTATATAAAATACTGCAAGACAACTATAAGAATCAATCAGAAAAGGTTATACATGATTGGGAAAAGATAAATGAATGGCAATTTTCAAAGGAACAATGGAGAGAAAGTTGTAAGACTTCCACATATGAAAAAAAAATCCATACAGTTTAGGATTTTAAGGGTTTGAACTGATATTTTGCATCCTGTGTTGACTGCAGATTTTCCTTGGGTAAAAAGCAAACACTAGAGATGTGTAATGAGTTGGCAGATTTTAACAATTCCCTTTGTTGTACTAGATACAAATGGTGGGGAAACAAATGGTTGCAGCTAACAAAGTGATTCTTTTCTGCAGGGATATAGGATCTTTATTGCCTAGATATAGCAAGGAGTAATGTTATTGGCTGCCAAAAACAGCCAACAGAAAATGGAAATCAAAATCTATTCCCAATGTAAACTCTGGACATTGTAAAGGAGATAAAATAACTGGAGGTGGGATCTTTAGAAAAGGGAAGAAGCAAACTTGTACAGAAATAAATGGAATTTGTGGGAACAATACATGTACAATAATGTTCAGAAGTAAGAAGAATGAGGTTGAAGGAAAGATGGGAAGTCAGCAACTTATGTAATGTTGGAGTGTAGAAATCATTAAAAAGAAACAAATATGTGTACTGGAACACTACAACAATGGAAATGTTAATTTGTCACCTTTTCTGTTAATGCTTGTAAACCCATGTTCCAGATTAAAATGTAACTTTTCAATAAAAGATGCTTAAAAATGTTGCAGGGATGGAGTTGTACAGTGAAAAAGTACAGTTTTGTACCTACCATAAATGTAGATGTTCGAAGATCCACATTGCTGCAGTCCTTACATATGGGTAGTCCGCTGTCCTCGGTCAGCCCGAATACCAAAGTATTAGGCTGACGTCGGTCATGGCGCTCAGATCTGACATCAGAGCGTCAGGGTATAAAAGCGCATGACCGACGTCATATCCTCAGTCTTTTCTTGCCCCAGATGTCAGAAGGCCCTAAAAAGAAAGGCCACAGCCAAAAATAGAATACTTCCCAAAAGGCATGTACAAATACCAGTTACCACCCAAACCATACAACCATTCCAAAATACAGAGGGGAAGGAGGGAGGGTAAATTGGACTGCAGCAATGTGGATCTTCGAACATCTACATTTATGGTAGGTACAAAACTGTACTATGTTCTTCATCTCACATTGCTGCAGTCCTTACATATGGGTAGAATCCCAAAGCAGAGGTAAAGGGAGGCTGGCAAAATCATAAAGCATTGGGAGCTGCCAAAATGCCCTGTAAGATTGCAGTGGCAAATCCAGCCCTAGATTTGGAATAAAGAGAAAGGTGGTAATGTTTAGAAAAAGTATGCACTGAACTCCAAGTAGCTGCTTCCAAAATATCTTTAGTAGCTACTCCCCTTAAAAAAGCTGTAGAAGTGGCAGTAGCCCTAGTGGAGTGAGGTCTGATTCCAGCCGGAATCTCCTTACCATGATGAGAATAACAAAAAGCAATACAAAAGCCAATCCACTTAGAAATAGTTTGTTTTGAAACAGGTTTCCCCTGAGAACCTAAAGCAAAAGAAACAAATAACTGCTGAGACTGTCTGAATCCTTTAGTCCTGCTCAAATAATAACGCAACTGCCTGTGAATATCCAAAGTGTGCAACATTTTCTCCCCTTTATTTTGGGGATCTGCATAAAAAGTGGGCAAATGAATTGATTGGTTCAAAGCCACATTTGAAACCACTTTAGGCATAAAAGTAGGGTTAGTACGTAGAGATACCCTATCCTTATGAAAAATTAGGAAGGGTTCAACTGCCATAAGAGCCTGTAATTCAGAAACCCTTCTAGCAGACGTAATGGCCAACAAAAAAGCAGTCTTCCAAGACAAAAACTTTAACTCAGCAGTAGCTGCAGGTTCAAAAGGAGGTAAAGTAAGTTTTTCCAACACAAAATTGAGATCCCAAGCAGGAGTAGGAGCTCTACGTGGGGGTCTTATGTTCTTTGCCCCTCTAAGAAATTGCTTAAACAAAGGATGAGAGAATAATGGAGGGTCACAGTCATAGTGAGCAGAAATGGCTGCAGCATGAACTTTTATAGAGGAGAAAGACAAACCCTTGTCTAATAATTCTGTAAGATATTGAAGAGAAACACTTAAATCAGGCCTGGAAACATCAAAGCTCTTTATTTTGCTCCAAAATAAAAATCTCCTCCATTTATCAGCATAAACTTTCCTTGTACTAGGCCTTCTGGCCTCCAAAATAACATTCAAAACTTGTTGTGGAAGCTGCGATCCTCCAGGTTCTAGAACTGAATGTGCTAGGCTGTTAGATGCAGGGACTGAATCCTGACATTGAGGAAATGATTGCCCTCCTGAGACAAAAGGTGCGGAATCGTAGGCAAAGGCCATGGAGGCTCCCGTACTAAACTCCTCAGCAGAGGGTACCAGTGCTGTCGAGGCCAATCTGGAGCTATGAGAATCATGGAGGGCTTGTCTTGTCTGACCTTCAAGAGTACCTTGGGGAGGAGAGGCAGAGGCGGAAAGGCATAGACGTGAAGATTGCTCCAACTGAATGATAGAGCATCCACTTTCCAAGCTGTGGGATGAAACATTTTTGTGCAAAACTTTGGCAACTGGAAATTTAGTGGAGAAGCGAACAGATCTATGTCTGGAGTTCCCCATATCACTGTCAATTTGAAATACATGAGGATCCAATTTCCACTCGTGGGGATCCACTATCTGTCTGCTCAAAACATCTGCTAAGGAGTTCTGTGCTCCTGGTAGAAACCTTGCCTGAAGATTGAGGTGTAAACTGAGAGCAGTGTCCCACAAAATCATTGCTTGCCTGCAAAGAGGAATGGGTTCCCCTTGCTTGTTGATGTACCACATGACAGTTGTGTTGTCTGTTAGAATCAACACTTGCCCTGGGTGAAGTAAATCCTTGAAAGCCATCAATGCAAATTGGACTGCTAACATCTCCTTCAAGTTGATATGTAGATGTTGAAGTCTGGCAGGCCACGTGTCTTGAACCCATTTTCCATTGAGGTGTGCTCCCCAAGCCTTGTCCGAGGCATCTGTCATTAAAATCTGACTCACCTCTGGTCGGGTCACAGAGAGTCCCTTGTTTAGGTGACATTCCTGAGCCCACCACAAAAATTCCTTTTGAATGCAAGGTATTATTTGAATGACAGTGTCCAGATCTTGGCAGTGTTGTGTCCATACATTCTTGAGATACCATTGTAGCTTCCTCATATGCAGTTTGGCATTGGGAAGCACCAGAATACAAGATGCCATGAACCCCAAGGCTTGAAGGACTGTCCTTGCAGTCAGCCTGGACAGGAGAGACAACTGTTGGAAGTAAAGTGAAAGATTCTTTTGCTTGTCCGGGGTCAAAAAGGCCATCTGGGAAGCTGTATTCAGTCTCACACCCAGAAAGCACATTTCCTGAGAGGGTACTAGACTGGACTTTGTTTCGTTCACAGAATACCCTAGGCATCTTAATACTGCCATCACATACTGTAGATGATGAAGAAGTTCGTACTTGTCTTGAGCAAGAATCAGGCAATCGTCCAAATAAGGATAAATTTGCATTCCTCTTAACCGTAAGAAGGCTATCACTGGAGCCAGAACCTTTGTGAACACCCTGGGCGCAGTAGATAAGCCAAAGGGCAATGCAGAGAACTGATAATGTAAAGTCCCAGCCAGCAGGAATCTCCTGCAACTGGGCCTGATAGGAACATGCAGATAAGCCTCTTTGAGATCCACAGTTACCATCCAGTGATCTTTGCCCAACAGAGGTAGAAGTTGTTGCAACGTCAACATTTTGAATTTTGGAATGTCCAGGTATGTGTTGAGGATAGATAAATCCAAAATTGGCCTCCAAGTGTTTCCTTTCTTTGGTACTAGAAACAGGCGAGAATAAAATCCTAGGCCCACTTCTGACAGAGGGACCTGCTGTATAGCCCCCATTTGAAGAAGTAAAGAAATCTGCTTGTGAGCCTCTACCCTTTGCTGAGGAGGAACGTCTGGCATGCCCTTGAAAGGAGGCAATGTATGGAAATAAAACTTGTAGCCTCGGTCTATAATGTCCAACACCCATTTGTCCTGGGTGATTAAAAGCCAGTTTTGCTTGAAGAGTGCCAACTTTCCTCCTAAAGGAGCTGCCAGACAGGAAGAATCTGGCAGCTGAAGATGCAGGTCATTGGGCCTGTTTACGAAAGGACTGGCCCCTGCCCTCACCTGTAGATTGTGCAGGTGAACTCCATGTTCTAGGCCTGAAAGAACTCTGAGCTCTGCCCCTACCACGTCTAGATCTACCCCTAGACTGTAAATCAGAAGAAGGATAAGCCCATCCCTTAGTAGGCCAATTCCTGCTAAACTTAGGAGGCTGCACCTGCAAAAAATCTTTAACAGTCTGCATAGACTTAGCCTTGTCTTCCATTTTCTTCAAGACAGATTCCACAGGAGAACCAAACAAAACTTCAGACTGCAAAGGAGCATCCAAAATTCTAGATTTAACATGCTCCGACAAGTTTTGATCCTTAAGCCAGGCGTGCCTGCGAAGAACAGAACCAGTGGCAGCCACCCTGGAAGAAGCCTGTAAAGCATCGAAACCACACTGCAAAGAATGCTTACCCACCTGTTCAGAGGCATGCACCAAAGCCTGTAATTCTTTACACTCTATGCCCTCTGCCAAAGCATCCACTTTAGATTTTAGTTGAGTAAGGAGAAAATTCTGATACTTCAACATATGAAACTGGCAATTCAAAGCCCTCATTGCTAAAGTGGAAGACGTATACACTTTCTTACCCCATCTATCCAAAGCTCTAGCATCTTTATCTATAGGAACTGGATTCTTTACAACAGAAGCCCTGACACCCTTAGGTCCCTGGCTAATAGTTTCTGGGTCAGCCCTCGGACTCTTATGCAGATATTTATGAGCCTCAGGTACTCTATAATACCTGTCTGGCTTAACTGGCGCAGGAGGCAGAGAGTCTGGATTAAGGGAAGCCTCGGAGAAAACGTCTTGAACAACATCCAAAACAGGAGGTATAGCCAAGTGCCTATGTTGTGGTAAAAACAAAAATTCCCTAAGCCTCTTTCGTGAATCTGAGAAATCCTGACCTTCCCATTTAAAATGTTCCCTCATAGAATGCAGGGTTTCCGAAAAAGAAAAATCCTCTGGAGGAGAAGCAGAAGGAGTGGAATCCTCTGCGTCTGAATCAGAATAAGGAGGAAAATCCTGAATGTCTTCAGCTGAAGACTCTGAGTAATCTGAAGCTTGCTCCAAACTTTCCACCTCTGGCTCCACTCTAGGCCTCTTATCAGGAGGGGGCATAGAACCTCTGATTAAAGAAATTAAATCCTCTGCCATTTTAAGCATGTGTTTTTTAGGCACAGAACCTGCAGAACTAGGACTGACACCCATGGAAGGCAAACCAGGCCTGCCTTTGGAAGGAGCCTTAGAGACAGAAGGAGAAGGCCTAACCACCTTAGGCAAGGAAGGGAGAACAGCAACCTGAGAGGCCCCCTCAGCCTGACCTGACTCCTGAGAGGCCACATCTTGTAAAATCAAAGCCTCCCCCTGAGACTCAACTGAAACTTCGGCTGGATCCACAGATTCCACCGTAGCTTCTAAAGAACCGGCGTCCGGAACGGACGACTCATCCTGCCTGGACTTTAAAGATTTGTCTTTCGGAGGATCTGACGGCATGTTATAATTACACCGCTTACCAAAGACAAGCCTAGCGCAATCTAACCTACGTTTAATGGTGCGCTTATTAAACCTAGCACAAAAGCGACACCCGACTACGTCGTGCTCAGGACCCAAGCAAGGAATACAAAGAGAGTGGTAATCCCTATGCGGTATCTGTTTCCCACAAGAAATACAATTATTCACTTTTTCTGACATCCGGAATTAACTGAGGCAAGAAAAAACAAAAATATTCCCCAACGGGGTACTTAGCCCAACTTGGATTCGGTCTGAAACTCAGAATACGAAAATTTCAGAACGCTGCTTCTGCATCGGACCATGCGGCAAAAAAGACTGAGGATATGACGTCGGTCATGCGCTTTTATACCCTGACGCTCTGATGTCAGATCTGAGCGCCATGACCGACGTCAGCCTAATACTTTGGTATTCGGGCCGACCGAGGACAGCGGACTACCCATATGTAAGGACTGCAGCAATGTGAGATGAAGAACATCTTAGATGTTTTGGTTGAAAGATACAAAAACTCTCTACCCTCAATGTGCTCAAGATCCACTTTTTTCAGAGTGATTCTGTCAGCATCTACCCAACCAGTGTATAATATTTTCCCTTTCAGTATTTCTGAAACTCTGAGCATATATATAAACTGTAATCTCTTAAAAGACTATACAATAGTTCAAATCTAACCTGAAGACTGATAACTTTTACGGAGGAGGATGCAAAAATTGCCACTGTACATCTTCAGTTTTTTTTTTTTTTTAATTCAAATGTTCAGTACTGACTGCTATTTCTCCTTCCATGGCAGTCACTCAATGACATCTTCTTAAATCCATACTCCTTGGTCAAAGTTATCCAAACGTTCTTATTTATCTCCAGTACTCCATTAAGGCTGACAAGTGTGCCTACCAGCAGTTTTTCAATGGCCTAGCAATTGAATAAGTCTCAAAATCTAGCAAAAAAGCTGTCCCAAACATGTCTACCATTCTTAGATCTGTATGCTCTAATTCTTCATTAATACTGAAGAACCTCCGCAACTACACCTCTTGGGAGGAAATAAGTGCTTTATAATTGGAAGTTATGTACTCACCATAACTTGGCATCTGTATTGTCCATTTTCATTCTTCCTCATTGATGGGTCATAGATCTGACTCAGCCACATTTTTCAGACTTGGATATCAATCTCAAGCTACCTCTACCCACAATACACCTTCTCCAGCTTCCTCAGATCGAGTTTGCTGCCTTATTGCCTGTTGGACATGGAGACAAACAGAAAAATATCAGAGGCTCAAACTAGGAACATGAAGGTTCCTATATAGTCCCTAGATCCTCTAGGAGCAACTAGGTCGGGAACGGTTGGGTGGGAAGGTGAGGAAGAATGAAAATGGACAACACAGATGCCAAGTTATGTTAAGTACATAACTTCCAAATCTGATGTCCTTTTCATTCTTCCTCACTAATGGGTCAGAATCCCCAGGTATGCAACCCTTGGGCGGTCTCAAGGAAGGATATGCTGAAGCACTGTTGAACCAAAGGAAGCTATACTTCTGGAGACAATGCCCAATTTATAATGCATCACAAAGGTATGAATCTTTGATCAAGTGGCTGCTACACAAATTTCATCAATCATCATTTTGGAGAAGAAAGCAGATGATGCAGCTATAGATCTAGCAGAATTGGCCCTAGGAGGGTAAGGCAATTCCAGACCATTATTTGAATACACAAGTGAAATACAGTCAGTAATCCATTTGGACAGGGTAATTTTGGAGACTGCTTGACCTAAATGGTTGGGCAGACTTTCTATACTGTTTTGTTCAATGAAAGTAGAAACGTAGTTGTCTGTGCATGTCAAGAAGATGTAAAACATATTCACCCTTGTTAGAAAAGTTGGAAGAAGATGGGCAATTATATAGACTGATTAATATAGGAGGTCCTGGCTGGGTTCCAGAACCCAAACATGATATTTCAGGTGAGACCAGAGAAAGGGGAACCCAATCTGATGAGGTCAAAAGGGGGCAATGGGGATGACTGAGCTCTTCAGCCTGCTGGCTTTTTGCAGGAATTTTGGGATCAAAAGAAGTGGAGGATAAGCATAAAGGAAACTGGGGGGGCGGGGGGATCGAGAACTAGAGCATCCCTCGGTGACCCCCCCCCCGAGGGGGGATCAGAGTAAAAGTAGTTTCTGCACTTATTGTTTTGGGTGGAAGCAAAGAGGGTGAGCAAGATTGGCCCCAATGGCTGAAAATCAGATTTGCCACTGATTAATTGAGGGACCACTCGTGAGGGGTTAGGATGGACCTGCTGAGTTTGTCTGCAAGAACTATGGATTTCCCCAGTATATGCATTGCAACTAGAAAGTAGACTGAAAATGTCGCCCATTCCCACACCCTTGTGGCCTCTCTGTATAAATGGTAACAGCGGGTTCCTCCTTGTTTGCTGACATACGAGATTACTGACATGTTGTCGGTGTGTATTGCAATTGTCCCAAAGGGGAGGCTGTCCTAAAAGGCTTCCAGTGGTAGAAGAACTGCTCTCATCTCTAGCACATTGATATGCAATCTGGTCCCAGAGGAGGAGCACATGCCTTGGATCATCTTCCCCTTGAAATGCCCCACCCTAGTTGGGATGCATCCGTGGTCACTGTGGCTGTGGAGGGAGGATGAAGGAATGGCCTGTCCAGGAACAGGTTGTCTGAATGAATCCACCACTGAAGATGACTTTTGCCAATCGGAGTTAACTTGACAGGAACAGATAACTGCTGGTAAAGAACAGACAACTGAACAGCTAGGGTCCACTGGAGGATTTGCATAAAAAGCCTTGCTAGAGGAACTAGGATGATGGCAGCTGACAGAGCCAAGAGTTTGTAGTATCAATCTTGCAGACAGAGATGGTAGAGAGAGTTATGTCCCATACTTGGCTTCTCAAAGATCTTATAAAATGTGGAGGTAAAAATGCCACTTGGGTGTGTCGCATCCAGAAGCGCACCAATGAATTCCAAACTCTGAGCAGGACACAGGTTTGATTTTGTAAGGTTTATGTTAATGCCCAAGGAGTTGAAGATCTGAAACAAGTAATCCCTGGCCTGAAGCAATTGATGCTGGGTTGGGGCAGCTAGAAGACAGTTGTCTAAATACGGAAACACCTGGAATTCTTGTTAGGACCTCTTGGATTTGTTTTTTACAGCAATTTTTGAATCTCTAGTACTGCGTGCTCCCTCTGACTGGGTGGTATGTTGGGGAGTTTCTTTTGTTCCATTGGAGGTGGAAGGAAAAAGAGAATCTAATAACCTCACTATATTATACTTAGGACCCAGGTATTTGTTGTCAGATTGGTCCAGGCATCCAGGTGCAGTGAAAACTTACCTCCAACTGCCTCCATTGATGAACAGTCGGGCGGTGCTTCAGATGTGCTGATAGGGCCCATCAGAGAAGGGTTCTCTAAAGCCCTGATTCTGCTGACCTCCACTGCCTCTTAGGTGCTGTCTACCTTTGAAACTTCCTCCTCTGCCTCTGAAGGAAGAATCCCCGCATTATTGATCCCGAAAAGGCCTTTGAGATTTTCAGAACCAAGACTTCTTACCACATCACTTATTTCTAGAAAAGGTACACTGAGGGGTAGAAAACTTGACCTCCACTGCAGACAGGGTCCTTCCCTCCTGTTCGTTGTGGGTACGAGTTTCTTTGACGGATGACCCAAAGAGAAGTCATCGAAGGGGCATTGACAAATGATGCCTTGAAAGCTTCTGCAAAGTCACAAAGCCTCATCCAAGCACGGTCTTCTGACAGCAATATCTGAGCCAGCTGCCCGTGAGTTGCCCTCTGCTGTATGGGAGATGAGCTTCATTGAAAAATTAGCCATGGAAGCAAGAGTAGCCAACTGGGGTACTACTTTCTTGAAGCCCTCACCAGACATGGTCTCTGCAAGAGAGTTGGAAAGTTCCTTGACCAAATCTCTCTGCAAGCGAGTGAAATTTCCCAAGTAACTTAATGACCTCAGCGCAAAGGTAGCTGAGGTGTAAATGCTCTTACCAAACCTGTCCATCACTTGAGACTCCCTGTTCAGTGGATGGACAGAGGAGCTTTGTTTGACTAGCTCCTTTTTGGTGGCTGCTGCTACAACAATGGCATCAACAAGAACACCTTTAGTCCAATACAGTTTGTCTTTAGGTGGGACAAGGAATTTGTCAGGGTGTTTGGGATTGGTTCAATACTGTCCAGCTCCTTCCAAGCTCAGTGCGAAACAATCAATAAGTTTGTCCACTGGAGGTGGGGGTCACCCAAGACATAGGCCCACTCCAAAAGCCTCCAAGAACAAAGACTCTTCAGGAGGAGGAGGTTGGGTTGACCAGCCATTTTCTGTCTAAGGATCTCTAAGATTTCTCCGAAGGAGACATCATCTGGTGGTGATTGTGGGGATCCTTCTCCTTCATCAAAGTCTGTCTTTGGTGAGAGATTTAATCGGGGAGTCTATGTGCCTCCTCTTGCAATTTTTCTTTTGAGGAACCTTCTCTGTGGGCTGTTCAGGGGAGGTATCAGAAAAAAGGGGGTCATCCTTGAGGGGAAGGTTCTGGAGACTTCTCAGGGTTGGCTGAGCTTAGACATGAATAATGGGCTCAGCACTCAGATCCAACTAAGGACGAAGGGAAAAATCGGAGATGAGAGAGGTCGGCTGTCTATGTGAAGAGAAAGCCCTTTCTACAATCTGCAAAGCTTAAGGACCAGGAGACCCCCCCATCTCCCTTGGAGCTGAGACATTTGAGAAAGAAAGGCTGGAGATAAATCCTGATCTGTGGTCTCCAGACAGAATTGGACCCGAGCTGTCTACGGCTGAAGTGCTGAGAGAAAGGGATAGATCTGAGGTTAGAGCTGAACCCCTCCCCCAGAACTGAAGACTTCATTACATATCAGAGACCCTCTCTAATGTGATGATATCAGAGCAGGGCTGGTCAGGGTAGCCATCAGAGTCAAGGAAGAAAACTTCCTTGAATCCGATGTTGACTCTCGGGAGTACCTAGGATCCAAGATTACTGGTCGGACTGGAGAAGGAGACTGAATAGGTTTGGTGGGAGTACTCTTGGATACAAGAGGGGATGGAGTAGGCCAGACCCCCATATGGAGTTGAGTCTTGCGGAACCTCCTCATAATCCTGTCCATATTCATATCAGAGAAACTCCTAAAAGACCTAGATGAAGCTACAGAAGCAGGCCTTGAATGCTTTGTAGGAGCCTCCAGCAATTTGGCGGGTAAAGTTACGGAAAATGGTCTGAAAGTATGCTCAGGAGTTTGGATCCTGGCCATCAGATCAGTAGTCCTAAGATCTGAACTTGAATTGGAAGGCCTAGGCGACCTTATGACAGTAATAATCCCAGTTGGATTCGAGGCAATAGACAAAGGTCTCAGATCCGAAGTGGTCAGATCCAAAGATTTACAAGATATGGCTGGAGGCTCTGAGGAAGCCCTAGAGGTCTTGTTGGGGTGCTTCCTGAGATCTGATGAGGCATGAGAAGACTCAGAAGGGGGGTTGAGCCCCTGGAGACGAGGAAGAGGACAGCAGGGAGAAGCCCTTTCAAAATAAGTTTGAATCTGTGATCGGCAACAGCTCTCGGATTAAAGACTTCACAGATATTACAAGCCAATCACAGATGTTCAGGTCAAAAACAAACACATTTTTTATGTGCATCAGATTGTGGAATTTTATCCACAATCACAGCAATGCTTAAAGCCTGATGGTTTATCCGACATGTCTTTAAACAGCTCAGTCAACACAAGCAGCTGCACTGACAGCAAGAGAAATTCTACTGACAAACACTTGCTTAATCAAACAACGACTTTACACCATCTTAAGTTTTAATAAAATTAAGCAGTCTAGCTATTTAAACTTTCTAAAGCACTTTAAGAAGTCAGAAGTGCCAACAGCACTGAAAACGGATGAAAAAATACAGAAGCTTAAAAGGAAAAGGGGAATCAATGGCAGCAGCCCCTAACACCTGCGAGAACTATAAATGGAGGGGAGGATAGCTATACTACAAAAAGACAAGTAGAGAAAATGTTTAGACTTAGCTTTTCTGAAAGAGGCTATCTCACTTGAGACTGGAAATCTGCATATAGTTGCAATGGCAGAAAATAAGATCTGAGGAAGCTGTGAAAGGTGTAGAGCACTGTGGGTAGAAGGAGGAGCTTGAGACCTTGATCCAAATCTGAAAAATGTGTCCGAGTCTGGTCCACGATTCATCAGTGGGGAAGAATGAAAAGGACATCAGATTAAATGTTAAGTTGCTGCACATGTAAATGTGTAACTGGCCTGAGTTCTGGAGTACCATCAAAAAAGTGATTAGAGTTCAACTGACCTTTTTGAAGTGTGAGAGCAGAACAGTGAGTGAAATGTTTATGTAGGCAATTTAACGTGTTGCTGCTAAATAACCATACTACTCCATAACATTTGTAAAAGGGGTTTCCACCCCCTTTACCCCCACCAACTAATATTTGTTTTTATGATGGAGAGTGTGGGGTTAAGGGGGTGCACACCCCCTTATGGTCTCTAGACGTTGTTAGATGTAAGCATTCTCCATTACTGGCAAATATATGGGTTTCTAAGACCTCATCCTACATCAGCATGCTATCTACATGGATTTCTTTTAATCATTCTGACATTGTAAGCAAAATAAATGCATTGCCTAAGAATCATGCTTAGGTCCCAAACAAATTCTCAAGTAAGACTAGCAGTGAGTAACAAAGAACCAGTTTTTAAAATCATCTGAAGTATTTCCATTTGCATAGCTTTACAACAGTAGCCCTTCAGAGTTGCTTTACTTGGGCAGCTGCCAAGATCTGAAGTCAGCTGACATCCTTTGTCTGGGTATCCATCTTATAGTACCACACATCAGCACTCAGTAATAAAGAACTAGATTTGAGTGGGGCTCAGAAGTATTTTATTCAAGACAGTCATGGGGAAGCTGATTTTGTTGCATCTGTTTAGCAATGATTTCTGCCGTAAGGAATGTTTTCTGCTACATGGTTTTGTAACCATGTTTTGTGGGAGTTGAGGGTATTTGTATTCAGAAGGCAAGAAAGAAGAGGCAGACAAGTGCTTTACACTTTCCTTTACATCAGGAAACTCTCATGACTATTAAGATAATTAATTCTTGGTTTGCAAACAAGACTTCTGCTCTCATGAAGACCAAACTGTGTTTTGACGATGGGATGTAATTCATTGATATAACTCCCATTTTCTTTAGTTCCTCATAGTCTTCTGAGTACTTGCCTTGAGAACCTTGCATTATAAAGGTCACTTGTTCATTCCTGTTCAAGTGAATCTATTATAGCATATCTAATTTCAGCCTACACTTCTTAATATAGGTTATTAATTTTTATGTTTTAAACATAAGGTAATTTATATTCCATGCTATTACTGACAGTGCAACCATTCTGACAAGTAAACATCATCACTAATAATACCTGATAATTTTTTGTAGGTAATAGGATTGGGAGGGTGGCTTATTGGCTAAGATGTTTGCCTTACAAACACAAGGTGCAGGGTTTGAGTCTCACAAGGGATAATTAGCTAGGCTTAAAATGGCTCGCAAGGGCAGTACTAAACTATGAAACTATATTCCATCTGATAGCTTATACAGACACACTTGCATTGGGCAGGTACAACTTCTGTATAACAGCAACTCATCCATTTCAAAACGTGTGTTACTTTTTTTCAAATACTGAAGTTCAGAACACAAACACTTCCTTTTCTAAAATACACAAAAATACACACAATTTAAATGAAAGAAAAAAATACAACTTTTCCAGCTAAGAGGTAGGCTTTGCCTACTTAACATCTGAGGTTGTTCTTACTACAGTGTATAATTTTGTCTGTGGTTATTCTAAAACAAATGTTAATTCTCTCTCCAGCATATAAAACCACATGCATGACTTTAGTCAAATATTAATTTTTACTAGCTCTAAGAAGAATGTTCTGTCCAATCAATTTTGAACCAATAAACTTATGCTGCAACACTTTATTCAGTGCATTCTCATACTGCAGCCACTGGGGTAGTGTTTGCATTTAGAAACAAATACTTTTCCCTCTTCCTTTTCAGCTTCATTTTCTCCAGCTCAGTAAGGTTCATGCCACTTTTTGCACTTAAAACTATTATTACTGTCAAGGAATCACTGAAAAGATAACTTAGAACACTCAGTCTAGTCAGCTTCTGACTGATGCCTGCCTTTTCTAAAGTGCATCTTGTTGCAGATGCACTTGAAGCTTAACATATATCAGCATAGATAAAACATGCTTCTTTAGTAATTCCACCTGTAGTTATCTAGCCATTGCCTTTATATTTACACAAATGATTAATACGTTGTATTTTTCATTCCAGATTTTCAGTTCATAGCAACAAACTTACCCCAGCAACTGCTGTACCACACAGTGATTCATTTGCACAACACTTTTCTAGCTTTTCCTGTTCTGTATACAGTATATCTTTTGGCTTGTATTATGTTTAACTATTGTTTCCTATTCACTTGTTGCTTGACTTGTGTAATGAACACTCAAAGGACCCCCTCCCCCGTTGCAGGAGTATCACAATACTTCCTATACATTACTATGTTACATTTTAGATGAACAACATGCAATTTAAGAAAATCTTTTCAAAGGTGAAAAAGTACTTTACTTACAGCCAGCATTTTATCATCGTTTTAGTGTCTTTCAAACACAAAGAGAGAATGATTCTTTATTCAGCAGCTTAATATAATTAACATAGTTCAAATCTACTTGCATTGATTCTTATCCTTCAACTGTTCAATTATTTAGCCATAATTTAACAAAAAATACTTTGCAGTTCTACTCTTTTTTTTTTTTTTTTTTTAAGTTCACTTTGCCTTATATCTTCCTCCTGATAACCCTCCCTCAAAGCCAGCATCTGTTTCAAATCCAAGATTCCTCCCCCCTCAGTTTTCTTCTAATCATTTCCTAGGCTTAACCTTTATGCATTTTACTTTAAAACAGTTGTTTCACTGGCAGTTTCTCACCCTAGCCCCATTTACTAGTGAAAGACCAAGAAGCTGACACATCTTCAAGTTTGCTGTTTTTTTGCTGACATAACTTCTTCACCTGCTCTGCTTCCATGTCCTTTAGCCACCAAGAAAAAAAAAAAAACTCTCTGAAAACTACTGGATATAGCAAGTTGAACACCAGTCTAGCCTCATAACATCATCTGATGGGAATGGATTTCTTTGTTTGGTGTATAATATATAATCCTCTTCCATGAAAACTCTAGTGTCATCAACTTTCAACACCTTTCCACTCTGACACATTTTACTAAACAGCATCTTCTCCGGTTGGTATTTTTCCCAACAATATTTGGGCCAAATCTATAAGGTGCTCTCTGTCAATTAGGAGTTTTTGCCCTGTAACACCAGTTCAATTACTTATCTGTCTCCTCAAAGAGTGAAGGGAGCAGACTGTAGCAGATTTATTTGTCTGGCACAGAATCTCAGATCTCCTTGCTCTGTCTGCAACTTGCTTGTTTGTCTTTTCAGCTTTTTCCGGTTAGGGCTCACCACAGCGGAACTCCGGTCCGCTAATAACTAGCAGTCGATTTTTATGGTACCGAGTTGCCAGCCTGACGCCCAACCTTCAGTGAAGGCACGCCCATTCACGCATGTCTTTCGGAGACCACTCGACCACGGGGAGGACATGCAGACTCCACACAGAAGGCACTCCAGCTGAGAATCGAACAGGAGAACCTCTTGCTGTGAGGCAACAACGCTACCGCTGTACAGTTCCTGCTGGGAGCCATCATTTTCCGCCATTATTTCCTTTATAGTAACTATAAACTTCTGCAGATCTGTCATTTCATCTGAATGTTCACATAGCATTTTTCTACTTGTCCAATCTTTTATCATTTGACTTTATATATTATTCTAATGTCTTGCTTATTTTGAAGACTTCTGAATGCATTTGTTTACCTGTTCTTCAAATGGATGCCATCTCTTGCACCTACAATACAAAATGGTCTGCTTCCTGCTGATCATTTGTAAGGTTATTCTCAGCCAAAAATGTTACATCTTTTTAGAGCAGCTTTCCTTTAGGTTTTCTATTGTTTTCCCTTTTGGCATCCAGGCATCACACTTACTGGTCAGTACTCAAGCTAATCCAAAATCAATAACTTTTAAAAACATTTTTGCTGATTTTTCTTTACACTGGGAGAATCTTAATTAAGTTGATGGTCAGTCAACTGCCATTTAGGAATTCCCATCAAGCCTGCCATCTTAAGTATTGCATCAACACAACTAAAGTTACAAAGCACTATGTATAAGCCCCATGGCAGAAGCCACATTAAGAGCCCTTTCCAGATTCTTCCTGATCCCAGAATTAGGGAAATGTAAAAGCTTTTCTACAGTCTGACCCTGAATGGAGGACAGGAGACAGACAAGGGCATCAGTCTCAATATGTTAGAAGAGAAAAAGATATTTTCACCCTGTCTGGTACTGTAAAATCTGCATCTGGCGATAAAGTGGAAAGGTGCAGCGGTTTCTGCTACCTATACTGGACCAAAGAGATCATAAATGAATTTGCTCTCAGATGCTTTGTCATGATGTCACTTCACTCTATCAGAGATTTACAAAAGGAATTTGTGTATTTTTGAGTGGAGAGAGAGAGCTGAATCTGGATGCCTCCAACCTGCAAAAGTGTCATCCTTCAAGGCATGTTACATAATGGTGATGATCAAAGGTTCCTCATCTTTTTTTTCTTTTAAAAGAAAACACACTCCCCGCGGTCGAGTGGGTGTTCGAAAGACATGCGTTGAATGGGCATACCATTGTGGGTGTCGGGCTGGCAACTCGACACCATAAAAAACAACTGCCAATCATTAGCGGACCGGAGTTCTGCTGTGGCGACCCCTAACCGGGAAAAGCCAAAAGACAAAACAACAACAACCTATCACTTGTGACATAGCAAACTTAACTTATCAAACCATATTAACAAGTTCACATTTACAAACATTACGCATCACATATGTTGCTATATATAATATAATCTAAAAAACATTGCATAACTTGTTCAATTCCTGTCTTCTCTTAAATCTCACTCCTTCTCCGAAACATTTTTCTGTATGTTTTGTTCCCATAATTTCCATTTTTTCTATGTAATTTACTCCTATTCTTTTCTAAAGATGTAACTTTCTGTTTTTTTTATCTCTGTTACAATATTCATAGCTGGTTTAATATTTTGATTTCCATTTTCTAGAAATTACTTTTTTGGTAGCCGCCAGAATTAAACTTAGCAAGGCCTTACTATGTCCATGCAATTCAGATCCTGTATCCCCGCACAAAACAAAAATCATTTCCTTAGTTGCACTCATTTGCTCACTCAGTATTCCTGTCGAGTACTCTAAGAATTTTTTAAAGTTTGCCAACTCATTACACAAATAAAATATATGTAATCAGTTACCTCTTTCTTCCCCAATCACATCTTCAACATTTGCCATCTAGTACGTATGCAAACACTTCCAGGCAAAAATTCTAAATCATCTTGATTTTGTTGGCATATTTGGGAGCCATACATATGTCCTCCCATTGTTTCTTTGTGAATTGCATATCTAGTATCTCTTTCCTGTCTTTTCTGATTGATTCCTATAGCTATCATGTAATATTTTATATCCCCTACTATTTTTAACAGCAGCTTCTGTTCTAGATTCAGTTAAAAACTCAACCAGTGTAGGTCTTTCATTTAGGATTTCCCTAGCCCTTTCTTTTTGTCCATACTCTGATATCAATCCTTGATAGGGAATGCAATCTGTAGCCTGCAATCCAAATGTCTTGTTGGCCTCTTCTCATCCTATTACATTTCTCTATTTGTTCCCAATACTTAGCTCCTTTGCCAGCTTCATTCAGTAAACTCCAGCCCCCTTGCCTATTCTCTATACCCCTAACTGCAGTCAGCCCTATCAGCCGAATCTATTTTCTCCACTTCTGTGCTGGCTTAGTTCTTAGTATACTTCCTGCTACTTAATGAATATAATATTCTGTATAGTAGTTGTTATTCTCCTTAACGACCTGCTCCAAAATCCCATTCTTTCCTTATTTCTTGAATTACCCCACCAACACTTCATCATCATCATCCCTTTCCACTCTGGATTACAGCTTTCGGCCTGTACTATGTATAGGAACTCTGAAATACCCCTTCAAATCAGGCAATCCTAAACTGCCTTGTTTTATTGGAAGGGTCAACTTATCCCACTTGACCTTTACTCTATGCCCTTCCTAGATAAAATCCTTCATAGGTAGGTACTAGGCTATCGGCCCAAGGGACTAAGTAAGCCTAGCCAACAAGGTTCCCTGGCTTACGCCACCCAAGAAAAATAATTTCCTGTGCCCCTGCCGAGCAGAGCCATAGAAGTGATCCCAGGGGTGTATTTCCTATTTCCCATCCACTCAAGATTTTTCTTGAAGAGTGCTAATGAGGAACTTTGCTTGACATAGATGGGTAGCTTGTTCCAGAGTATAGGACATCTTGTCTCTGGGACAGGAATCTATCCCTCCAGCATGTCCTGTTTATTGTGGTGACAAGGTTTAGGTCCCTAGACTGTGTAGCTCGGAGGAATTGGGATTTCTTTAGGTGTAGCTTGTCCAACATCTCTGGGGTTAACATAGCTTTATATGTTAGGCAGAGATCTCCTTGAGTAGGCGATATGCTACAGAGTAAAACTGGAGTTTTTTGAGACGGTCAGTGTAGGGCATCTGTTTGAGGCCAGTAATCCTCTTTGTGAGGTACTTTTGTGGCCTTTCCAGCTGCTGCAGATGTCTTGTGAGGTACATTCCAAAAGGGGAGTTGTACTCTATAATGGGTCTAATGAGTGCAGAGTAGAGGGGAACAATGACCTCTTTTTTCCTGGATGAGAACCCTTTTGTGATGAGGTGTGCCACATAGAAGGATTTCCTGACTACTTTGGTGATGTGATTATCAAAAGAGTGACTACTGTCCACCTGGGTCCCAAGGTAACTTATCACACATTCGGCGTTAAGTAGACTGCCGTTTATGTCCTAGTTCATGGGTACAGAGTTTTTACCAAAGGGGATGACAATGCACTTTTTGGCATTGAGCTTGAGACCATGCCTCTGACACCAGGCAGCTGTCTCAGTGAGGCCCTTCTGTAGGATGTCCACATCATTTAGGGACTCAACCATAGCTCCTAGTTTGAAGTCATCTGCAAACTTTGTTAGCCAGAGGCTCTCTGTGTTAGCCAGTACTTCAGAGAAGCAGATACCAAACAGGAGAGGTCTCAGGACTGAACCCTGTGGTACCTCCACTTGTCACTGGTTTGAAGTCAGATTTGGAGTCTGCAACTTTTACAGTGTGGGTTCTGTCAATGAGCCAGTTGGCAACCCATCTTGTGATGTAGGGATTTATACCTAGTTTAGTGAGTTTAGCTACAATTCCAGAATGGGGGATGGTGTTGAAAGCCTTGGCGAGGTCAAGATAGGCTGTGTGAACCACCTTACCCTCGTCTATGGCATTGGTGATTGCCTCAAATAAGTTGATCAGGTTCACAAGGCATTATCTGCCTTTCACAAACCCAAACTAGGTGGGGTCCAGAGTTTGTAGGTTACCAATGTCTTTGTTTATGAGTTCCATGATGATACGTTACATGGCCTTGCAGACCAGACTCGACAGGCTAATAGGGCGATAGTTCCCAAGATCAGTGGTGGCTACCCCTTTGTGGAGTGGGATAACGGTTGCTGTGCGCCATTCAGTGGGCACAAAGCCTGACGTGAGACTATGATTGAACATGGTGCTTAGATGGGGAGCCAGTTCGTTCTGAAGTTTGTGTAAAATGCAGAATGGGATGTTGTCTGGTCCCATGGACGCTGTGTTTTTGGTTTTAGAGTGTGCAGCTTTTACCTGCATAGATGTGATTACAGGGACTCTGCATTCTTCCTGTATAGATATGGGCCCTTTAGGGGGGTGAGAGGGGGGTAAAGTTAGCACTGAACCTATCTGCCAGGATGTTGGCAATATCAGTTGGTTCTGTAATTTTCATGCCGTTGTGCTGTAACTCAGAGTAGATCTGGGTGTTGTCATTGAGATTCTTAACATAGCTATAGAATGCTTTGTGGTTGCCCTTAGAATCAGTGGCTATTTCATTTTTGTAGCTAGCTTTGGAGGATCTTATAAGGGATCTCAGCTTCTTACTGAGGCTGACCAGGGAGCTCCTCCACTCATGGGATTTTACTCTCTTGCGACAGTTTCTTCCTTCTGTTGTAGAGTTTGTTTATGGCAGGGGACCACCAGATTGGCTTCCTTTTTTTGGAGGATAGCGTCTTGGTTCTGTTTGGGATAGCACAATCCATGCACTTGTGTAAGTACTTATAGACTGCATTTGTGTAGGATTCAGCAGTCGTAACTGCATTGTCCATCTGCATGGGTGTCATAAAGTTCACCACTTCTGTCTTAAGAAGCATGAAGTTGGCTTTGGAGAAATTTTTTACCATGCTTTCCTTAATGGTGGATGGGGGTGGGGATGCAGATATCTAGGGTGATTAGTTTATGGTCGGATCTGACCAACGAGGAGTTGACTTCATGTGTGGAACACCAGCCACTCATGTTGGTAATAACTACGTCTAGGATATTGTTGCCCCTGGTGGGAGTGTGGATAAGTTGATCCAGGGCATTGGAATTTATGAATTCCAGAAAGCGTTGAGCGAAGGAGTTGGTACAGGAGTAGTTTTCCCAGTTAATGGTGGGGTAGTTGAAATCGCCCATTATTAGGTTGTTTGGTTGAACCCTAATATTTTCCAGAGTATCAAGAAAAGAGGAGTGGGAATCCTGGGGCATGGTGCTGGATCTGTAGCAAGCTACAATTTGGATTGCAGTTTTACCCAGAGTTAGTTGCACTTGGATAACCTCAGATGCATTATGCTGTGCAACTAGCCTGGAGATGTGGATAGCCTTAATGAATATGGACACACCTCCTCCTTTGGTGTTCTGGTCCAGGTTAGATGGCCGAAAAGTGTGGTATGAGTTATAGCCTGGTAATGCAGGGGTGCTCTCTAGAGCCTTGAACCAGGTCTCAGTCATTGCACAGATACCAATGTTCTCCATTTTAAGGAGTGCCTCGAATGACTGCATTTTGAGATTTAGAATTCTAGCATTGAGTAGCATTACCTTCAGTTTTTGCTTGCCTATTCCTGTTAAGGTGGTGAATTTGTCATTTGAACCATGCCTAAAAAAGGCACTATAGGGGCGGCAAAACCCTAAGCCAGTATCCGGAATACCAGGGATATCTCTGGCAAAGCATTGTGGTCAGTCGACCATGTCGTCCCAGGCAGACAGATACTGGATCCCCTTAGAATGACACCAGAAGCTTAGCCAATTGTTGAAGTCATTTTGTCCTTGTACTGCAGTATCATTCTGGGCAATGGCAGGATGCTACTCAGGGCTAGGGTCATACCTGCCTGGATTACAAGATCAGAGAGCTCTTCCATGTCTCTTTTCATGTTGTCCAGGGAGGTACATCTCAGGTCAATCACACCAACATGGACAATGACAGAGTCATATTTGTACTTGTTATGGAGTGACCTGAGAGCGTGGGTTATGTGGTGGATCCTGGCACCCAACAGGCAGCTGACAGTTACCTTCTCCTTGTTTAGCCTGGTGAGTGGGACATCAGTGTGCCTGACTATAGAGTCACCCATGACTAGTGTGTTGGGTACGTTGTTTTGCCTTATGGACTGAGGTTTATTGGCACACTGAGTCTGTAGGCTGTGTGTCATTTGGTGTGTGTGTATCAACAAGGAGACGCTGTTGCCCAAAGGTCTGCTTCAAACACCAAAACCAAGCGTACTAAAAACAAACTGGAACAGACCACCACAATAAATGGATAAAAACACAAGTCTTTAATCGAACTTAAATCGGACAAGCGCTTTCGCGTGTACAACACGCTTCTTCAGATCCTTAAACAAAACTAAGTTCTAAAATGCAGTACTTGTACTTTCTAAAACAGACACACCTCTCCAATATAGTGTGCAGCTGATTAACAAATGAATAGTTAATTGAACAATCAATCAACTAATTAGTCTGTTCTGCAGTACTAAAAAGTTCTGACACATTGTTCCTCAGCTTAACCACTGTATAAACTAACTAAAACATATATCAAAATATAAAGATATAAAAACATAAAAACAACATCAAACTAAAATACAGCTTGGGATTAAAATCACATTAAACTCTCTCAAGCATGAAATGTACATAAGCAAAAACAAACATCTCGTAAAATGCAGTAAGAAATGCATCATGTTAAAACGGAATGCATCATGATAGACAATGCATCATAATAAACTTGTGTGTGCTTACCAGCGAAAGAGCAAAAAAGAGAGAATAAGAAGAAGAATGAAAAAACACTTATCAATACCAGCCACAATGCATGTAGGCAGCAGCGATATACGTACACAAGCAAAAACATAAATCTCCCATTGGCTTACTCAGCAATACCTTCAGAATAATTCCAATACTCATCCAATAGCCACAATAGCAGAGATCTAACACTCTATAATAACTCACTAAGTGTATATATGAAACCTATCACTGAAATTATGTTCAGTTCTCACTAAACTATCACTCATGACATTAGGAGTTCCATCCAAAACTCTACAGACAATACTAAAGTTTGCTGTTAACATCAGTTTGAGCCATCTACATACCATACTCGATCATTTCACATAATCGGCATCTATGTCAAGCAGCCATAACTAATCGCTATTCGCCTCCTGGATCACAAATTCACGCAACCGTTGGCACCCTGGCTGAAAAAATGCTGTTATATACTCACAACCTGATACCATAAAAAACATCCAAAAGCATATGCGTTGTATGCAACCATCCAAGCAAAGACACATATTTAACAATCTCATTCCATCCATAAACATTAAACGTCTCTGCCAAACTCTGTCGCAAAAATTTTTGTCGAATGCGTTGGCGTCAACACCAAAGTAAATACTGATCTTCCGATCACCCATTGAATAGGATCCATAGATGTATCAATTTGGATGTGTCGACAACACCAACCATCAGCATACGAGAAACACTGGTGAATAAAAAGTAACCACAGCCACAGCTGGAGAAAAACCATCACCCGCTATATAAAACATGGCTCTGGGGTATATGTTGCCTATAAATAAAGAACAATCTGCAAGAAATGTATCAAATACAGCCTAAATACCGAGTTATAAAATCATGGCTAAACTCTACATTATAATGCATCAGCCTGTCTAAAACCTATGTACAGATCTAAGTATGCCTCGTCCTCTGAAAACAAAGTCAAATCCATATATAAAGGGTAAAAACCTATATAAAGGGGTAATAACCAATAACCCCTTAGTTGGTTTATTATAATTAACTTTGTGGGCACATCCATCAAATAGCTGACATCTCTGATTTCATAGCTCTTCAAAGGTGAGACTATATCAAAGCCTATACAAAGATCCCACCTGTGGCCTCAAACTTCACATAACACTCCCTTGTAAATGAATGCATGTGAGAACATATAATATAATATCAGGACTAAAACTTCTATATGTACATTGTGTTACTATGATATGGGCAACTGAAATACAAGCCTATATAACCATACATGCAGATCTAGAGGTGCATGTATACGTTATAACCTACTGGTGGTATGTCTAACTCCTATATAAAATGTATTCATCCAAAAAATCTAATGAAACTAATAAAATTATGAACTATATTTCATGAATATATGAAAATGTACTCCCAACTTATGCATATACATATAGTTAGACCAAAACACCTGTTTCACAACAAGAAATGTGTACCTAAATGTGCTTTACAGAAGAATAACTGTATCTTAACCACCACTTATTTGAGTGAACGTGCCTTTAAAGGGGCCCTAATGCTCACATATTGATTTAACCCCGGCTCATATTGAGCCTTAAGTTTAAAAATCCAAATCAATTCCACTTGTTCCAGGTCATTAAATATGTCCCCTTTCCTCTTACTGGGTGTCACCTTCTGTAGAACCCTAAATCTGAAAGAGTGTCCCCTGTTTGTCGTGATATGTTTCGCAAGGGCGTTCTTTATGTCACTCTTCAAAATGTCATTAACATGTTCTTGCACCCTTTCTCTCAGTGATCTCGTTGTCATCCCCACGTAAAAAGCACTACACATCACACAATCAGCCAAATATATCAAATTTCTATCCTCACATGTAGCTTGGAATCGTGGTTCAAATCTGTAGGGCAGAGTAGGATGTATAAACATCTGCTCCAATGAAATGTATTTGCAGATGTTACATCTCTGACAAGAAAAAGTGCCAGAAGCATCTCCCCTGGATGTCTTCGGTCTAATTGTCTGACTGGGTTCTACACACAGTAATCTCTTAAGGTTCTTACTGTTATAATAAGTGTAGGAGGGTACTGGGCCTACTAGCTTCATAATACGTTGGTCAGTCAATAAAATATGCCAGTTCTTACTTATTATATCTCTGATGTGTTTGATATCACTAGTATATCTAAGGTTCAACCTCAACTTGGTGTTATCAAAACTCCTCCTGTTTCTTCTTGAACCATCATATATTCTGGCATTACTTTGTTGCATACTCTGACCCAATAAAACGGAATCTCTAATGAGTTCTGTCTTACGTTTGTTGTAACCCCTCTCTTCAAAACATTCTAAAAGGAACTGGCTTTGTTTATGTAGTTCAGACTCTGTCTTACATAATCTTCTGACCCTGGTAAATTGACTTTTCACTATGCTATCGAACACAAATCTTGGATGCAAGCTATTATATTGTAGCAAGCTATTCCTCCAACATTCCTTCCTGTACAGAGTGGTTTCCAAGTCCCCCTGTATTCCTCTGTATATGGTAAGGTCTAGATAGTCAACCCTATCAGTGGATGAATTAACTGTAAACCTCAGGAATCCTGTCGTGGATTCCATATATTCCACAAAGGTCAGGAGTTCAGCATTACTCCCATGCCAAAACATCAGTATATCATCCACGAACCTTTTGTATAGACTGACCTTCTTAAACCAATCATTATTAAACAAGAAGGTACGCTCCCAGTGGAGCATGACCAGATTCGCGTACGTGTTAGCGCAGGGGGTGCCCATGGCAACCCCCCATTGCTGTAAATAGAGCTGGTCTCTAAACTTAAAAACATTATGCGTCAAAACCAATTCCATAATGGCGCATAGCAAGATCTCATCATTATTGCTAAACTTCTTGCTCGTATGAATGATATCCCTCAATGCTTCCAGACCAAAGTCATTCGGTATTGAGGTAAAAAGGTTTTTCACATCCAAGGTCACAAACAACTGAACTCTATCCAAACCCATAGGGTATTCATCTAAGCTGTCTAACAGATCATACGTATCCTTAAGAATAGAACTTGTTTCAGATACTAAAGGTCTCAACCTTTTTTCTAAGTATGCAGATAGAGTCTCTGTAGCCCAGCCCTGCCCAACCACTATGGGTCTCATGGGTGGTGGAAAAATACCCTTGTGGATCTTGGGAAGCCCTTTGATGTAAGGTATTTTGGGCGTGGGTTATGTGGTGGATCCTGGCACCCAACAGGCAGCTGACAGTTACCTTCTCCTTGTTTAGCCTGGTGAGTGGGACATCAGTGTGCCTGACTATAGAGTCACCCATGACTAGTGTGTTGGGTACGTTGTTTTGCCTTATGGACTGAGGTTTATTGGCACACTGAGTCTGTAGGCTGTGTGTCATTTGGGTTGTGTTGGGGGGAGGAGGTTGCTTGCATTTCTGCTTTGGAAGTCTCTGTTGCTTGAGCAGATTATTATTGAGAGCCTCCGCAAATGTTTTTGCGTTTCTGTGTGTAGCTTTTGGTGGTGTAGGTTTAGTGGGACTATGTGATGTGTGGTGTGGTGAAAGTGTTTACCTTCTCCTCTTGATTGTCAAGTTCAGTCTTGGTTGGAGAAAGTTTTACCCCCAGTTTGGCTAGATAAGTACATCTCTCACAGGTTGTGGTGTTGGGTGGTAGGAGGACAGGGTTGTCTGTGTACATTAGGCAATTGCTACATTGCCCCAAGATGCCCAGATTCATCAGATAGACAGGCGAGAACACTAGGAGCTGACCCTTGGACATGCCTGAATAAAAAACTACTTTCCTCTAGACAAGCGAGGAAAGTGAGTATAAGAGCTGTTTTTCTCTAAGCAAGTGAGGAAAGTAAGTACAAAAACGGTTTTCCTCTAGGTAAAGATGAAGGCTGAGTGCTGTAGTAATTTGTAGCTTATTTAGTGCTAACAACAAGTTCTGAACAAGTGCTGAGCACAAATATGCAAATTCAAGTACTAAAACTAAAAATCTGTACCTGGATCTTGTGGTAAATAGGCTACCTAGTGCTTACCACTCCCACTGATAAGCTAGAATGCTTCACTCCAACACAGAAAGGCTTGGGGGGCTCAGAAGCTTACATACAGTCTTGGATACAGCAAATCTGTATCTGGACTGGACTAGTTACAGGAAAGGCAGGAAACAAGCTTAGATTTTTTATTCGCAAAGTGGAAAGGGAGAAAGGAAAAACAGAAGATAATTCAAAATTAATGGCCTAAGTGGCTTGCCCTTCACAAATGCTCTCTCTGTATTAGGTAGAATGAGCTAGTGACACTAGACTGGAATAGAGGATACAGCTGAACAGATGGGACTGGTAGGAGTGTCTGAAGTCAAAATATGATCTCACTGTACTTGGTTGAGTGAGCAAATGAGCTAGACCCAGGAGGAGTGTTCAAACACAAATTTACAGAGGGGCGGGCAATTCCAAAGCCACCAAGATTAATACCAGAACAAGAACAGGGAGGGCGGGAAACTAACTGCAGAGAGAGAGAGAGAGAGAGAGAGAGAGAGAGAGAGAGAGAGAGACCACAGTATTCTATGAAACAATTAAACAGAAAAATAACTACAGAGAGACACAGACCACAGCATTCAATGAAACAATTAAATAGAAAAATAAAATGCAGTACAATCTTTAACACTGCAAGTTTGTACTTAACTCAGCTAGTAATGCAGCTGATTGTAGGTATGTCGCAGAAGCCAAACAACTCAGATATTGAGCAGTAATAAATTCCAAAAATATGTGACAAACACTTATAAATACAGAGAAACCCTCTAGGCTAAGAGTTTAACACTGAATATCAATGAAGTGAAACACAATAGCCCCCACTTAATGCAGAGAGAGAGAGAGACCACAGTATTTTATGAAACAGTTAAATAGAAAAATAAAATGCAGTACAATCTTTAACACTGCAAGTTTGTACTTAACTCAGCTAGTAATGCAGTTGATTGTAGGTATGTAGCAGAAGCCAATAATTACTGTCACAACTTTTCCTCCATTTAATAAAAATATGCCTGACCTGTGTATAAAACTACAGGGACTAAAACATTTTCACTGCTTGTATCTTGCTATCCATATCCTCCAAGGTGGCTGCATGGCAAGATGCACTTTCCATGCTTCTTTTACCACTAGCCAATGAGCAGTTCAAGATCTACACCACACTAGTCAAAGGGGAGCCTGCAGCTTGTGAGAAGCCCCAATGCCACCTCCTTAGCAGACTTTAAAGGAGGAGGCTTTGAATTATGTTTGACCTCTGAACCCACTGCAATCTCTTGCTAATCTAGTAATGACCCAAGATAAGGCAAAGGACCCTCCCTGCAGTTACCATTACAATCCATGACTACCATCTTTAATGCACTGGTACAGGCCCTGACTTTCTTTTTTTTTTTTTACATTTAATATAGGTGGCTATCTTAAAGTCCTAGTATCGGTAGCAAAGCTTCATGACATTCATAATTGCTTCCTTACCAATATATGGCCAGCTTTGCTGCTTATCAACTGCAATTTCCTCCCTGGCCAAATCAGTCCACAAATCAATCACATTCATCATAAGACTGAAGCCTGAAAGATCTTTCAATATCCAAGTATTCAGAGATTATACAAAGGTTAATCAATTAAAAACCGAGGGATGATCTGGCTAAATTCAAAACCTTTCACTGCCAAGTTACATGAACATATAAATAGCTTCTTAGACACATTTGTTCCCTACTAAATAAATATAACGTTGAATCTAAAAATAACTCCCCTATAGTGGAACCCAAATATAAATAGGCTGTATAAAAAACATTAACTGCACACACAAATAAACCTTTAAAGATGCCAAAAACACACTGCTAGTCAAACAAGGAACTCTAAACCCATAGTCAATCTACTAGCAAACAAATTTAGCTCAGACTTCACCTTCCGCTCTCCTCCAATGTTCTCAGATCACATACTTGCACCTACACCCCTCTTAAATAACGCAAGAACAAGTTCTCAAGGTGGGATCTAAGGCCAAGAAGACTTCTGTGGGGCCAGATAACATACCCGGCTGCCCAATGGTCAACCTGAAACATGACTTGTCTGATCTGATCACCGTATAGAAGCTATTCAATATCACCCTCAAAACAGGCTTTGTATCTGATGAATGGACAACAGCAACAGTTATTCCCTTGCACAAAGGTGGCGTTTCAACAGACCCTAGTAATTAAAGAGCCATAAGCCTGATATCATCTGTAACACCATGGAAAGGATCATTATGGAACTTATAAATGAGAATACAGGTAACCTACAGACCCCCACCCCAACCTAGCTCAGATTTGTCAAGAGCAGGTCCTGTCTACTTAAGCTGGTTGACTTTTTCAAAAAAAGTTACTGAGCAATGGACAAGGGCAAAATGGTGCACAATGCGTAAATACTTGGTAAAGGTGCTCAACGCCATCCCACACTCAAAGTATCATAGATAAAACATCTCAGCTACTTATACAATATTATGTCCTGGACCAAGTATGCTAGGCAACTCAACAGTTTTCTCAACAGCAGGGAGATAATGACAAAGATTACAGCAATACAGGTTATGTTACATTTGCTCTAAGAACACTGACTGATATTAGAAGCATCACAATGTAAGTTTTCCTTCAAAACTTTTGGTAGATAAACAGGAAAGTTCATAAACCTAGTAACCAGGTAATACCGGGCATTACCACTGCACACATTAATAAATGCTACTAATACCTGTATGTGTACCAGTATATACCTTACCCAAGGAAGCATCTTATGACCTTGGCTGATCATAAATGCATACACAAGAACACAAGCATATGAAATAAACATGAATACAGCTGTATTCTGTTACATTCTGTGCAACTTCACATTATTGTCTTACGATACAAATGTTTTATCTGACGAGGGCATGACAAACAAGACCAGTCCCAGTACGGTCTTCACTAGTGGTTACTGTTATGTCTTCATAATGTGCCTCCTTACCAAAATTCTTTGCTTCTTGCCCACAGCCAACTACATAACCACTTCAGTAAACCTAGCCACCTAGTACAAACACATTACCAACCAAGTTATGGTGTGGTAGACTATCAAATGTGTTGCTAAAATCCAGGAAGACCATACTTATACAACACTTGTACAGTAAACAGGTTGCAGAACTAAGTCAAGTCAGAAACAGACAGGAACTTTTCCACATGAAACCATGCTACAACTAACTTGGTAGACCACTTAGAGTTAGAAACACTAATACCCTATCGTAAGGCATTCTTTTGATAACTTCTTGAAGGATGAAGGTGAGATCAATAGGCTAGAAACAAACTGGATCATTCTTCAGCACCTTCAGCCTTTGTGCATGGAGACCTCTGCTATCGCTCATTTCTGTATGATAACTCCTGTTTCCAGGCACATACTGTGTAGTTTGGATAGAAGTTCCCTAACAGCTTTCCTGAAATACTTCAAGCAAGAACTGTGAAGTCCAGTTAGTGTCTGTGCTTTATCACACTATGATCTATGTTACTTCCTCACTGGTAATACCTGCATACATCAACTTGTATTCCCTCTACCCCATCCCTTTCCTTCTATGCTGGCATTCTTCCCTCCTCTTCTTCCATGAAAAATGAGGTGAAGAAATTGTAAGGTATTCTAGCTTAATTTCCTGCCTCCACACATTTCTTGCATTCTTTTTTTTCCAGTGCCATTATCTACTTTTCTCCTCTTCATTAACATACCTGAAATACTACTACTGTCCATAAACATCCTCTCAAATCATTTCAGCAGCTAATGCAGATTTTGCATACCTGAGGACTATATACATTTTCTTTCCACTCCAATGTCCCTGTTGCACACTTCTTAACCTCAGTGCAAGAAATCTGGACTAGCCAAAACTAAATGGGGGTCAAAGGCCCCCTAAAAAAGAGAGACGGATTTTAAATACTGGACTAATAAACTTCAAAGGTTGCTAGAATAAACAGGTTTTACAACATTATGCATTTCCTAAAGGATATGACGTTTGAAACTCAAATCTCAAACCATTATTTAGTGACTACAATCCTCAACGAATTGTCAACCCCCCCCCCCCCCAAAAAAAGCACAAATTCTATAAGGAACAGATCAACAATATGAGGCAAAAATCTGGAGAGTTGAGCAGTATACCCTGCTGCTTTCATGCACCCATAAGCCCCTCCTCTTATGGTCCTTCTGAATTCCCCTTAAATCTAAGCTGGCTATCTTCTCTTCCTAAACTTCCTCTTTTTGACAAAAGGTGTTCATATCCTCCTTTAAATATTGACTAATTAATTTTTACAACTACTGTGGCCACTCTATGCCACCTATTCATATTTTAACTCACCTGTAATATAAAAAGCCACACCTGTAATCCCAAACATCTGTCCTTGTTGTCCTCTCCAAAACCTACTACTGAGATGAAGAACTACAGTGATATAGCCTAATGCAGTCCGACTCTATCAACTTAACTTTCTCCCCAAATGTCTGTTGGCTAATACCACATCAACAATATTTCCTATCCTGGACGGGAATAAAGGTAAGAAAAAAAAAAAAGAACAGACATCAATTAGTGTAAGTAGAAGAACACATAATATCATGCATCTTAACATGGATAACCTCAATTTAAGGTTAATTAAGTCATATGTTAGCGGTCTATTTGGAATAAATAATCCTATTAGGAGGGTTAAACTTAATACAAACACACATAAGTCTTCAAATAATGAAGGTAACATTTTTTTGAGTTTTTTTTAAGTGTTGTAAAATGTGACACAAGTTCCAATGCTGATAAGAAAAAGCTGTACAAAGGACTAATCTGCCACACATTAGTTTAAAGTGCATGTATCACAAACACTGGAAATAGACATTTCAAAAACTGCCACATACAACCAGTAGGAATAATAACTTCTCACCATAATGGCAACATTTTCCATTTTATCTTGGAATGTTAATGGTCTAACAGGCATAGACAAAAACAAAAGAATATTTAATTATATTAAAAATGCAGACTGCAAATAGTAATGCTACATCAGACACATTTGGAAAGAACTGAGAATGTGAATTTGATAGAGAAAGGATTTCAGGATGGATAGTCAGCAGAATATCAGTGACAAAGGAAAAGAGGAGTTCCAATAGTGACAGAAGAAGGAAAAAAAGATAATGACAAACTTGTGGTAGTAAGGTGGTACTGGCAACGATTGAGGATTGCAAAGGCATGCGTTTAGATCCAAAACTGCTATTATGAAGCTTAAAACATTTTTGGCAGAAATAATCAACTTTAAGCAAGGACTTTTACTTAAAGGTGGGGACTGGAATTTGATTTGCAATAAAGAGGGCCTAGAAGGGAAAATATAAAAAGAGAGGATCATTTTCTGAAGAAATTTATGGAAATATTTGATATGACAGATGAAAATTCAGTAGTAGGAACTTGAGAGAATTTACAAATTATTCCCCAAAGTACAATAACTGGGCTAGACTAGACAGAAATTATATTTCACAGGAACAAGTACATTTGAAAACTTTGACACACATCCAATAACCATTTCAGATCATGTGTCAATAATTACCAAGATGAGACACTAGCACTTCTCCACCTATCTGTTTGATACAAATTTAAGGAATGCGTTGTGAAAATTATTTGGGAGTTATTAAGGAAAACAGAAATTACTCCAGAAGTTACAGCTAGTGAGTAGGATAAAATGAAAGAGGAGTTAAAAGAAAAAGAGATCTAGTTAAGAAGTAACAAGAATTATTTAGAGGGGCTAACAAAGGTAAAGTATTACAGAATAGGGGGACTCTAACAGAACAAGAAGAGGCACAATTGCAGACTACTAAAGAGAAAATAAGAATACCTGGGTAATATGCATGAGTTTAGAAAGATTGCTGTTAAGCAATTTTTTTGATAACTCCAGAGCAGAAAACCTTTTGGCACAACTTAGGCAACAGAAACGTAGAAAGGGTTGTTGCCAAATTAGGAAGCCTATGACAAGAAAAATAACCAGAGATCCTGTGAAGGTATTAGAGATATTTACATTTTATGAAAAATAGTATAGAGCAGAGAAGTTTGGAAAAAACACAAATGGAATTATTTATGGAATACTTAAATATGCCAAAGGTAGATATAAATGAGGGTCAACTATTAAGATTTAAGGTAGGAGGAGATGAGATAAAAATGGTGATGTATTACCAATTTACAGAAAAGTCTCCAGGAATAGATGCCATTATAGTGAGAAGTTTGGAAGCTGCGAGGGAAGAAAGTGATAAAGATTTGGAAGATTTTAACAGTATTTTAAAAGGAGGGGAGGCACCAACACCCTGGAAAATGTGGTGGGTGTAATACCTAAAGATGGTAAAGACCTATTAGACCCATCTTCATACAGGCCCAGCAGGAAGGATTGCTTTCCTGTTCCTAATGATACTATAAAACAAAGCTTTTTTTTTTTTTAAAGAACAAAAGGTTAAAGAAATGATTTATGTATCAGAGTGATGTGGCTTTAAGAATTCTTGATTAATTAATTGAATATTATGTGACACTATATTTTATATAAATTGATGTTTTTTTTTTTTTTTTAAATTAGTGATTGTTTCTGAAGAAGTCTGGTGTAGTGCAGATGGAAGCAGATAAAGTTCTTTTATGCTAAAGTTCCAAGTGTTCTTTGGTATTTTTCCCGGTGCACATATTTTTGTGTTATTTTTTGTTTTGCTGTTTTTTTTGGTTACTTCTTTTTGGGACATCTCTTCATTCATTTATATTTAGAACCATTGGCAAAGAAAATAAGGAACTCAGAAATTCAAGTACAATTAATATGGTGTTCATGAAAAGTTGGCTTTATTTTCAGATATTTTTTACCTGATGGAACAGGAAAAGAACATCTCAGTACTATGGAACATTCTGAGACCGTTCCAGTTTTTTTTGGGGGGGATATAAAATTAATGAAGACAAATAAAGGCTCTAGCTGTAAACTGTGTACCCACACATGAAGTGGCTCAGCAATATCCATATATATGAGGAAATGATAAAATAATTTAGAAGCATAGGTCTCAACCTCTTAAGAGGCCAATGTGGAACACAGACCCTAACAATGTGTGACAAATGGTCAAAATGTGGAACACCCTATTTTCGCACTGCGCGAAATGTGCCATTGTTATGGAGCATGGTAGAACATCTGTAAAATTCAGTAAGACACGTCTCAGATCCGAAACCTTTATTTTATAATCCGCTATTCTAGCCTTCCAATACACCACTGAACAGCCTAGCTCTCCCAGTTCCTATCCTGCTGGGCAACTGGACACACACCACTGGGGTTTATGGACAGCATACCCTGGCCAATAAGGGCACATACACCCCACCCACTGTTAGGATGAGTCCATGGTGCAAGTCGGAGTAGGCCGGGTCCTCAACCCACTTATTACTGGCATATACCCATGCCCATTTGGTGACAGGCAACATGATCAAATCACTTAGAGCCATATTTTACAAGTCCCTACCTCCCTGGACTACATGAAAAGAGACATGGAGGAGATCTCTGATCAGGTAGCCCAGGCTGGTATTTCCCTGACCTGAGTAGCATCTTGCCCTCACCAAGAATGATACCATGGTATAAAGAAAAAATGATCAATTTCAACAATTGGCTAAGCTTCTGGTGTCATTCAAAGGGGATCCAGTGTCTGTCAGCCTGGGATGACATGCTCGACAAGCCATGCTGCTTCGCTACAGACGACTTGCACCTGTCACCCTTAGGCTTTTGAATACTAGCCAAGGTTCTTGCCACCCCCATAGTGCCTTTTTTAGGCAAGGCTCAAAAGACAAACCCACCATCATAAATAGCACAAGTAACAAAAAACTGAGTTTAATGCTACTCAATGCCAGAAGTCTAAACCTCAAAATGCACACACTCGAGGCACTCCTCAGTATGGAGAAAATCGATATATGTGCAGTAACAGAAACCTGGTTTAAGGCTCCAGAGAGCACCCCAGCACTACCAGGCTACAACTCATACCATACATTTTGGCCACAAAACCTGGACCGAAATACAAAAGGCAGGGGCGTATCCATATTCATCAAGGATACCCACACCTCCAGGTTAGCGGCACAGAAAAATGCTTCAGAGATCATCCACGTGCAACTAACAATGGGCAAAACTGAAATTCAAATTGTAGCTTGCTACAGATCACCCACCATGTCCCAGGACCCCCATTCCGCATTTCTGGAAACACTGGGAAACATAAAGGTCCTACCAAACACCCTGATATTGGGTGATTTCAATTACCCAACCATAAACTTGGAGAACTACTCAAGTACTAACTGTCTTGCCCAACATTTCCTAGAATTTATACACTCAAACGCCCTGGATCAACTGGTCAACACCCCCACCAGAGGTGACAACATATTGGACCTGGTTATCACCAACATGGGCGACCAGTGTTCCACACTGGAGGTCAACCCCTCGCTGGTTAGATCTGACCATAAACTAATCACTCTGGATATCCACATTCCACCTCCACCCCTGGTCAAAGAAACCACCGTGAAAAACTTTTCAAAAGCAAACTTCACTTTACTTATGACCAAAGTGGAAAGTTTCAAAGCCCCCATGCCAAAGGATAATGCTGTCCAAGCTGCAAAATCCTTTATAAATGCACTCTACAGGCACCTACAAGAATGCATGGATCATGCTATCCCAAGCAAAACCAAGACTCACTCCTCCAAGCTATACAACAGGAGGCGAAAACTAGTACAGAAAAGAGTAAAATCCCAAGAAGGGAAGACTTTCCTGACCATATCAGCAAGAAACTATGATCCCTCATAAAATCATCCAAGGCTAGCTTCGAAAGAAAAATTGCCAAGGACTCCAAAGATAACCACAAGGCAGTCTTTAGCTATATCAAGAATCTAAGTGGCAATTCTCAGATCTGCTCGGAGTTAGTGCAGAATGGCACAAAATACACTGAACCGACCGATATCGCCAACATCCTGGCAGACAGGTTCAGTGCAAACTTCACCCCCTTCTCACCCCCAAAGGGCCCATAACCATACCAGAAGAATGTAGTGCCCCTGAAATCACAGACACTCAGGTTAAAACAGCCCTCTCCAAAGCCAAAAACACAGCATCAAAGGGACCAGATGATGTCCCAAGGCTGCGTCCTACATGAGTTCAAAGATGAACTAACCCCTCACCTAAACACACTGTTCAAACTCAGCCTCTCCATAGGCTACATGCCCATAGAGTGGCGCACAGCAACGGTTATTCCACTCCACAAAGGTGGAACCACAACAGACCCTGGGAACTGTCGCCCTATAAGCCTGACTAGCTTGGTCTGCAAGGCTATGGAGCGCATCATCATGGATCTCATAAACAGAGACATTGGGAACCTCCAAACACTGGACCCTACCCAGCTCGGCTTTGTTAAGGGCAGATCATGCCTCCTAATCCTGGTGAACTTTTTTGAGAAGTTACCAAGGCTATAGACGAGGGAAAGGTGGTCCACACAGCCTACCTAGACCTCGCAAAGGCCTTCGATACCATTCTCCATTCAGGTATTACAGACAAGTTCACCAGCCCGAACATAACCCTCTACGTCACGAGATGGGCTGCCAACTGGCTAACGGACAGAACCCACATGGTAAGAGTTGCAAGAGCTAAGTCTGACTCTAAACCAGTTACAAGTGGCATTCCCCAGGGCTCAGTCCTAGGACACCTCCTGTTTGGCATATACTTCTCAGAGGTACAGGCAAGCACAAGAGGACTTTGGCTGACCAAGTCGCAGACAACTGCAAGCTAGGGGCTATAATCGACTCTCCGGCAGACACAGACATCCTCTAAAAGGGTCTCACTGAGACAGGTACCGGATGTCAAAACTATGGCTTCAAGCTAAATGCCAAAAAATGCATAGTCATCCCCTTTGCAAAAAACAAAGTACCCACAAACTACCACATAGGTGGTAGCCCCCTAAATATGGAAGACGTAATAAGGGATCTGGGGACCTAAATAGATAGTAACCTCTCCTTTGACAATCACATTGCCAAAGTAGTTAGAAAATCCTTCTATGTGGGCCCATCTAATCACAAAAGGGTTTGCATCCAGATCAAAAGAGGTCATTGTGCCCTCTACGCATCACTCATCAGACCCATCATAGAGTACAATGCCCCATTTGAGATGTACCTTACAAGACACCTGCAACAGCTGGAAAGACCACAGAAGTACCTCACCAAGAGGATCACTGGCTTCAAACAGATGCCCTATGCAGCTCGACTGAAGAAACTCCAGCTGTACTTGGTTGTGTACCGCCTACTCAGAGGTGATCTCTGCCTGACACACAAGGCCATGTCCAACCCAGAATTGATGGACATGCTCCACATAAAACCACATCCCCTCAAGCCATACGCTCTAGGGATCTAAACCTCACCACAATAAATAGGACGTGTTGGAGGGATAGATTCCTGTCCCAGAGACTTCCCATGCTCTGGAACAAGATTCCAATCTACATTAGGCAGAGCTCCTCGCTAACCCTCTTTAAGAGAAACCTTGATTTATCCTGGGGATCATTTCAATGGCTCTGCTGGACAGAGGCACAGGGAACTAATCTAAAGGGGTGGCGAAAGCCAACACATTCTGGCTAGGCTTATAAATGGCTTTGGGCAGATAGTCTAGTATCTACCTATGAACCTACGTGGCTAGCCCTGCCACTGCACTCTGTGATCTGGGTTCTCCTACTGCGCACCACAGTAGACACCAAAGCAGCTGGTCTATACAACTCTTCTCCTTATAGGGCACCATATTGAGTCTATTTCCATTCTAATGCAATAGCTGAAGGTCTAACCACTGATGACTCAACAGAATTCGACTGCGGTAGGGGATAACAAGGTCACAAGCAGTTGGTAGTGGGTGGAGCAGAAATCAAGAACGTCAGGTAAGTAAGCAGACAGGATATGAATTAGGTAAGTAGGAGTGGGATGAACAGGGTAGCTGGAAATGTTAAAGAGAGGATCTTTATAAGGATAAGAGCAGCTAGATCAGAGTTGCATTTTTCAATATAGTCAGCAAGGAGCCCCACTCATCCGTCTTTATTAAAGGGTTGGTAGATAGTTTAGAGACTTTAGGGCCTTTCTGGCCCACAACAGTGATCTCACTAGGGGCTGGAAAGGAATATCCTGTTTTTATGGATTTTTGCCTTCCCCAGCAATTGATTCATAAGTCCATAGGTTCATAATAGATTGTTGATTCAGTTGACCATTTACAGCCTAGCCAACAATCCCACCCACTTACCAAGACATGAATTAATACCAGAGTCCGCCATAGTTTTGGCCCCTTTCCATAAGGAACAGAGTGGTAGACTTGATACGTACTTATGAATGGCATCCAGTTGTCCAAGCCATGCTTAAAAAGGTCATGGAGCTGCTCTGTTTAACATCTAGGGGCAGCTTACTCCATCAGAGAGGTATTCTCTGTGAAAGACATCTCTCTCACCAACAGGTCCTATTTAAGTTTCGGTGGAAGTCTAGGTCTCTTGAGCTGGTGTTTAGGGTGCTATTACTTTTGTGGAGGTGTAAAGGTTACATAGGACAAGAACTTTTGAGAATCTATAAGCAAGGCAAAAATCTGCTCTCAATAGTCAATATGAAATAGAAAACAGTGAGAGTGCTTTAAGGTGGTCAGGTTAACTAAGAGAGGGACATGCTTTTATTTTTTTGTTTTTTGGGAAGAAAACTCTGGGGTCTCTTGAGCGGAGTCATATGGCTAGCCAAGTACATACCAAAGGGTGCATTATAGACTTATTATTGGTATATGGAAGAAAGGCTATGTTATCACAGTTATACTGATTGGCAGAAGGGCCAACTCAGAAGGCTACAATTTAGAAGGGTCTAGGAGAAAGAGGCATAGAGTCAAACTGTCTTTTCTGTTATGCCAGGCAGACTTCAGCGACTTCTGTTGTGAAAACAGCCCTAATGGAGAGGCAGATGTATAAAATGAGGTTCAGTTGGGCAGGTTTGGCCAAGGGCTGAAACCCTCAGGATTCTTTTATTCATTGATGTTGATAGGGGTTTGAAAATTCTGAAGAACTGCTTACATTTGTCTGCCAGGTGACCTGATTAACACTCTTTCAAGTTCTGCCCTTGTACACATCTGCTAATTCAATTATTCGCTTCCAAACTGTTTTTATTGGTCACAGTAAACCCATGGACATTTTTAAATGTAAGAGTATGGCGTCCAGAGATGTAGCCAGAAATTTATATTTTGTATCCATACCTCATGCTGTTACCCCCACCACCCACACATCATTTAAAAAGATGTACTCAACCTTGACAGTGTTGCCTGTGTACACTCAAGGGGCACACCATTATCTTGGTGCATTCTTATATAACATAAGCATGTTATGTAAAGCTTTATACAATAAACACTAGTTTAGACATTTCTAAACGTTCTGTATCGTTGTGATAAAATTTCTGAGAGATGTCTAGAAAAACTCAGTACAGCAAGTATTGCTCAGCTACACCCTTGATAGTATCTTTATTTACTGAAAACGAACATATTTTCCCATCCAAGTATTATTTCTATTCCATTATCGACAATACCGGCTGAACCCCGCTCCTGGAGTATTTTTACTAAGATGTCTACTTCCCCAGACCTTAAAAATGAGTCACAACTGACCAAAGATGCATGCTGTATTACTGGAAAAAAGCCATTGCACTGAAATCCTGCAACTCCACGTATATATTGTACTCTATGAAACTAGGACATGAAAGAGCTGGGGTGCTGCTTAAGTTACCCAAGCCACAAGTGAACTTGCCGTTTCATTACCTGTCAGTTTGACACTACAGTGACTTCCACAAAAAGTTATAATGTGTTTATTGTAAAAAAAAAAAAATAACGATATCTTGTATTTACATCTTTCTGCTTTCATCTCACTAAGCAATCCATAGTGAGATGAAAGCAAAAAGACATAAATAAATCTCTCACACTATAACACGTGAAGACAGCTAGAGTTACTTTGCTCACGAAGATCTGTGGCCAGTGTCATTGGCTCTTGTCCTCCTGAAACTCGTTACTTGACTGGCTCATATACCGCATTCGCGATTGGCTGCAAGAGCGGTGTACGAACCAATCAAAATCTGTAGAGCACAGCCAACACTGTGTAATGTAAACAGGCAGCAGAGAGATATGCACTGGTTTGTATACCACAATGCCGACTGGCAGTAATTGCGGTACACAAACCAATCAGAATGCGTGTAGCAGAGCCACAGCTGTTCAATGTGGAACAGCGGAACAGCAGCTTCACTCGTCGTTAAATGCGGAGCATTCCGCATAATCCAGAGCACTTGGATGCTCAGTTTAGGAGTATGGATAAAAACGGATTCTGTAATTGCAGCTAAGGACATGTGAGAAGAGACCTAAAAATAACACAAAACTGAAAAACTGGAAGCTCTTGCCTATGGATATTGCTAGCAAGATACAAGAAGTAAAAAAAGGTCTTTAGTCCCTTTAGTTTTATACACAGGTCAGGCAAATTTCGTCAATGAGGAGAAGCTGGGATACCAATTAATAACGAGATGAAGGATTTTATACGGGAGGGGAAGAGGGCAAGAGTCAAGTGGGATAAATTGATCCTCCCAGTAGAACAACAAGGTTTAGGATTATCTGATTTGAAGGGATATTTTACAGCTGCATAGTTAAGACTCTTATGCACAACACAAGCAGAAAGCTACAATTCAAAGTGGAAAAGGATGATGATGAAGCAAAGAGTAATTCAAGAAATAAGGAAAAAGTAGGATTTTGGACACAGATCCATAATGAGAATAAGAACAGTCATACAGAATATTACATTCATAAAGTAGCAGAAAGTATACTACGAAAAAAGCCAACATGTGAATGGAGAAAGGAGATTCTGCCACTAGCGATGACTGCAATTAGGGGTACAGAGAATACGTAAAAGGGGAATAGAATTTACTGGAGGAAGCTGGCAAAGGAACGAAAGTTAACAAAATGGGAGGAGGCCATGAAGACATGATTGCCTTCCCTATCAGGGACTGATATCACAGTACAAAGGGAAAGTGATAGGGGAATCCTAAATGAAAGACCTTTAATGGCTGAGCTTTTAACTGAACCTAGAACAGAAGCTGCTGTTAAAAAGGGATAATTAGCAGGGCATAAAAATATTGCAGGTTAACTACAGGACTCAATCAGAAGAAGTCAGAAAAGATTGGGAAAAGAGCTTAGACAAGCAATTCACAAAGAAACAATGGGAGGGCATGTGTATAGCTCCAAAATGTGCAAAAATCAAGATGATTTAGGATTTTTGCCTGGAAGTGTTTGCTTACATACTTTTATACCCCAAGTAGACTCCAAAACATTTTTCCTCAGGGAGACTGGAGGTGTAATAGGGAAGAATAAGGTACATGGCAGCATATGTTCTCTCAGTGTAATGTGTTAGCAGACATTAAAAATTCCCTACAGAATACACTATCAGGAATACTTGGACAAAAGAGTGGAACTAAGGAAGTGTTTTTTTTTTGAGATGGGATACAGGATCTGAACTGCCTAGACATTGTAAGGCCTTGTTAAGTTTAATTCTGGTGACTGCCAAAAAAGCAGTTACTAGAAAATGTAAATCAAAGTGTAAACCAACTATACTTGAAGCAGTGAATATCATAACAGAGCTAAAAGAACAGGAATGTGGATCTTTAGAAAGGGTAGGAGTAAATTATTTAGATAAAATGGAAATTGTGGGAACAATACATGCAGAAAAATGTACTGGAGGAGGAGGAGTGAGGTTTAACAGAAGACAGGAATTAAACAATTTGTGTAATGCTACATTGATTATAGAGTATAGAACAATAAATATGCTTTATAGTGTTTGTAAATGTGAGCTTGTTAATAAGGCATGATTACTTTTATATACATGTAAGTTTGCCTATGTTAAAAGTGATAGTTCAATAAAGGTGTTTAAAAAAAACAGAATATTTCCTATCCTTGCTAAGGCCATCACCTTTTGTTCACGGCAAGCTTCCACTAATAGGTTCATAGGTTCATACTAGGCTATCTGCCCTACGGCATTTACAAGCTAGCCAGAGTGTGTTTGGCTTTCGCCACCCATTTTAAATTAATTTTGCTATGCCCTTTTTTGAGGTTAGTATACTGTGCCTCCGTCTAACAGTGACACAGAAGTGATACCCAGGGTAAACCTATGATCTCCCATCCACTCATCAAGATTCCTCTTGAAGAGAGTCAATGAGGGACTCTGCCTAACCTGGACTGGGATTTTATTCCAGAGTGAAGGGAGCCTCTGGGTTATAAATCTGTCCCCCCAGCATGTCCTATTTATTTCAGTGCTGAGGTTCAAGTCTCTCAAGCGCGTAGCTCGATGGGATTTGGATTTTCTGAGGTGCAGCATGTCCATTAATTCCGGGTTGGACATGGCTTTATACGTCAGGCACAGACCGCCTCTGAGCAGGCAGGTATGCCACTGAGTAGAGCTGGAGTTTCTTTAACTGGGCAGCATATGGCATCTGTTTGAGCACTATGATCCTCTTGGTGAGGTACTTTTGGGGTCTTTCCAGTTGTTGCAGGTGTCTGGTAAGGTACATCCCGAAAGGGGCATTGTACTCAATTATGGGCCTAATGAGGGATGAGTAAAGAGGCACGATGACCTCCCCTGATCTAGATGTGAATCCCTTCATGATTAGGTGGGCTATATAAAATGTTTTTCTAACCACTTTGGCCATGTGGTTGTCAAATGAGAGATTGCTATCAACTTGGGTCCCCAGGTCCCTAATTACTTCTTCTGTACTTAATGGATTACCACCTATGTGGTAATTTGTGGGCACTTTGTTTTTGCCAAAGGGATGACTATACACTTTTTGGCGTTTAGCTTGAGGCCATGGCTCTGGCACCAGTTGTCTGTTTCTATGAGGCCCTTTTGGAGGATGCTTGTGTCGGCTGGAGAGTCAATTATGGTGCCCAGTTTGCAGTCATCTGTGAACTTGGTCAGCCACAGTCCTCCCGTGTTGGCCTGTACCTCTGAGAAATATATACCGAACAAGAGAGGTCCCAGGACTGAGCCTTGTGGGATGCCACTTGTAACTGGTTTGGAGTCAGACATGGCTCCAGCAATTCTAACCATGTGGGTTCTGTCCTTGAGCCAGTTTGCAACCCATCTAGTGACATAGGGGTTTATATTTAAGCTGGTGAGCTTATCTATAATGCCCGAGTGGGGTATTGTATCGAAGGCTTTTGCGAGGTCCAGGTAGGCTGTGTGGACCACCTTCCCCTCGTCAATGGCCTTGGTGACTGTTAGAAATCAACCAGGTTTAAGAGGCAGGATCTGCCCTTAACAAAGCCGAACTGGGTAGGATCCAGTGTCTGTAGGTCCCCAATATCTTTATTTATGAGGTCCATGATGATCCTTTCCATAGCTTTGCAGACCAAGCTAGTCAGGCTTATGGGGCGATAGTTTCCAGGATCCGTTGAGGCACCACCTTTGTGGAGAGGGACCACTGTTGCTGTACGCCACTCTTTGGGTACATATCCTGTAGTAAGGCTGAGATTGAACAATAGTTTTATGTTTGGGTTTAGCTCTTCTTGGAGTTCATGTAGGACGCAGCCTGGGACACTGTCTGTTCCATTGATGCTGTTGTTTCTGCTTTGGAGAGGGCAGCTCTCACCTGAGCATCTGAGATGTCAGGGGGGCAGCACTCTGCTGGGATAAATATTTGCCCTTTTGGTGGGGGGGGGGAGTTTGCACTGAACCTGTCAGCTAGGATGTTGGCAATGTCTGTGGGTTCGGTGTATTTTTTGTCATTTTGGACTAATTCTGAGCATATCTGGGAATTCCCACCCAGTTTCCTAACATAACTAAAGAAAGCCTTGTGATTATCCTTTGTGTCCTGTGCAATTTTTCTCTCGAAGCTAGCCTTAGACGATTTTATGAGTGCCCGTAGTTTTTTGCTAATACTGATCAGAGATGCCTTCCCTTTTGGGATTTTGCTCTATCATGTAGTAGCTTCCTCCTTCTATTGTATAGTTTGTTTATGGCTGGGGTCCACTAGACAGGACGTCTGCCTTTGGAGGATTGGGTCTTGGTTTTATTTGGGATTGCATGATCCATGCATTCCTGAAGGTGTTCATAGAATGCGTTAATAAAGGATTCTGCGGTCTGGGCCATATTTTCCACAGGCCCAGGGGCTTTGAAGGATTCCACCTCGGTTTTGAGGAGTGTGAAATTTGCTTTAGAGAAGTTTTTCACTGTGGTTTTCAGGGCAGGGGGTGGAGTCGAGATGTGAATATCCAGTGAGATTAGTTTATGGTCTGATCTTACCAGTGAGGGATACACTTCTGGTCTGGAGCATAGAGTCCCCATGTTGGTGATGATCAGGTCCAGTATGTTTTCCCCTCTTGTGGGAGTGGTAACAAGTTGTTCCATAGCATTTGAGTTTATAAATTCTAGGAACCTTTGGGCTAGGGTGTTGGAGCTAGAGTAATGCTCCCAATCTATGTTTGGGTAGTTGAAGTCACCCAATATAATGGTGTTTGGAGAGACCTTCATATTTTCCAGTGTTCTAAGGAAGGCCGAGTGGGTTTCCTGGGTTTGGGAGGGTGGTCTGCAGCAAGCTATAAACTGGAAGGCAGTTTTACCCACTGTTAGTTGCACATGGATAGTCTCTGATGCTTCGTGCTGTGCCACCAACCTGGAGGTGTGGGTATCTTTGACGAATATTGATACTCCCCCTCCTTTTATGGTACGGTCCAAGTTTTGGGGCCGAAAAGCATGGTATGAGGTATAACCTGGTAGTGCTGGGGTGCTCTCTGGAGCCTTGAACCAGGTTTCTGTTACTGCACAGATATCAATGTTCTCCATGCTAAGGAGAGTTTTGAGTGCGTGCATCTTGAGGTTTAGACTTCTGGCATTGAGTAGCATTACTCTTAGTTTCTTATCCCTTGTGATACCTATGGAGGTGGGTTTGTCTTTTGAGCCTTGCCTAAAAAAGGCACTATGGGGGTAGCAAGAGCCTTTGCCAATATCCGAAAGCCCAGGGGTGACAGGTGCAAGCCGTCCCTAGCGAAGCATCGTGGCTTGTCGAGCATGTCATCCCAGGCTGACAGGTATTGGATCCCCTTTGAATGACACTAATACTTAAGCCAATTGTTGAAATTGATCGTCTTGTCTTCATATTGTGGCATCATTCTTGGTGAGGGTAAGATGCTACTCAAGGTCAGGGTCATACTGGCCTGGGCTACATGCTCAAAGAGCTCCTCTATGTCTCTTTTCATGTAGTCCAGGGAGGTACGTCTCAGGTCATTCACACCAGCATGGACAATGACTGAGTCATATTTGTACTTGCCTTGGAGTGACCTGAGTGCTTGTATTATGTGGCGGATCCTAGCACCCGACAGGCAGCTCACCATGACCTTCTCCTTGTTCAGCCTGGTGAGCGGGACATCAGTGTGCCTGACGATAGTCACCTATTACAAGTGTATCAGGTGTGTTGTTTAGCCTTAAGGGCTGTGACTGTTTGGCACACTGGCTTTGTGTTGCACGTGTTTTGTTTTGGGGTAGCGGTTTTCTTGGGTGTCTGCTTTGGAGGTCTCTGCTGCTTAGGCAGATTTTTATTTAGAGCCTCCGAGTATGTTTTTGTGTGTTTATGTGTTTGGTTTGCTGTCATGGTAGGTCTATGTGAGACTGGAATTGTATTGAGTGTGGTTTCCTTCTCCTCCTGATTGGTTTCGCCAGTACTGAGTTGAGAGAGCTTAGCCTCCAGTATCGCTATATGGTTGCATCTCTCACATGTGTTGGAATTTGTTGGGAGGAGGAGAGGGTTGTCTGTGTACATGAGGCAGTTGTAACATTGCCTCAAGATTCCCAGATTCACCAGCTGGACCGGAGAGGAGATTGACAACTGACCTTTGGACATGCTAGAATAGTATTGGGAATTCCTTTATAATTGAAAAAAAAGGGCCAATGGGGAACGAGGTACTCAAGGGGAGTTTGTGAGGGTGTAGTGCTTTTAATATTTTAGTGCTGACTTATATAATTGCTTTAGTGAGCAAGTGCCAGGTAACTTAAATGCAATGTGTTTCAGGTAACTTAAATGCAAAAACGACAAACAGTAACTTTCTTTCAAGTGAAACAAGGAAATAAGTACAGTAAGCAATGTAGATATCACTAGGGATCCACAGAAGCGCTGAAAAGCCGCATTTTAGGTGGAATTAGCGTTTCAGGGAAAAAAGCAAACAAACAAGCAGCATACAAATAAAGCTAGATTCAACAGGCCTGGATCTAGTCTATGCTACAGCAAACAAGGTGTACCAATTTCAGTAAAAAGCAGTTTAGATATGCAGGAACTATAAGCCTTTAACCAGAAATTCCCAGCTAGAAGGACAGAGTCCAGCCTCTCCTCCCACAAGAGTGCAGACCACGAACCCTTTTAATGTAAAATAACTGGCTTGAAGCCCAAGTGCTTAAAACAGAATTAATACACTTTTAGAATAACAGACACTGAGCCCTCAATCAGCAGTTCCCAACTTAGAAGGATATAAGCTACCTGTCCTGCCACCACAGTGCAGACCACAAACCTTCCTAATGTAAAACAACTGGTCTGAAGCCCAAGTGCTTAAACTAAAAGGCTTAGAATGAGTTACACCAAGCAGTAATAAATACAATTGAGTACTTTTAAGATGACGGAAAAGCAAAATAAAGTAGGAAGAAACACAAATACAGTAAAAGCAGATTTTTTTTTTTTTTTTTTGAGTGAGCAAATGAGATGGGCCCAGGAGTTACAGGACAGAAACAAGTGCAAATGCATGCCTTCAAATCAGAAAGTTGAGAGAGATGGAAGACCGCCCAAACGGCCAATAACTACAAATTCTGGGCCAGAACCACTCCTTATGTGGTAGACAGGTTACCTAATGCTTACCACTCCCACTGATAAGCTAGAAGGCTTCCCTCCAACACAGAAAGGCTTGGGGGCTCAGAAGCTTACAAATAGTCCTGGATACAGCAAATCTGTATCTGGAACACTAATTACAGGAAAGGTAGGAAACAGGCTTACAATTTTTTTTTTTCAGAAAAGTAGCAAAAAAGTACAGTTTTGTACCTACCATAAATGTAGATGTTCGAGGATCTACATTGCTGCAGTCATGACCTGTGGGTAGTCCGCTGTCCTCGGTCGGCCCGAATACCAAAGGGCTAGTCTGGCGTCGGTCATTGTCACCTAGAGCTGACGTCAGTACGCAGTAGTACTTAAGCGCATGACCAACACCATATCCTCAGTCTTTCTTGCCCCAGATGTCAGAAGGCCTAAAAAGAAAGGCCAAAGCCAAAAATAGGAAATTCCCAACAACCCCCAGTGTGTAAGTAAAGAATATCTCCAAACGAAACCCAGCAACCCCAACCTATAGAGGGGAAGGAGGGAGGGAAAATTGGACTGCAGCAATGTAGATCCTCGAACATCTACATTTATGGTAGGTACAAAACTGTACTATGTTCTTCGTCTCACATTGCTGCAGTCATGACCTGTGGGTAGAATCCCAAAGCAAAGGAAAAGGGAGGCTGGCAAGTTACAAAGCATTAGGAGCTGCTAACATGCCCTGTAAAACTGCAGTGGCAAACCCAGCCCTGGACTTGGAATAGAGAGGGAGATGGTAATGCTTAGTGAAAGTGTGTACAGAACTCCAAGTAGCTGCCTCCAAAATATCCTTAGTAGCTACACCCCTCAAAAAAGTAGTAGAAGTGGCAGTAGCCCTAGTAGAATGAGGTCTGATCCCAGCAGGGACATCCTTCCCATGATGAGAATAACAAAAGGCAATACAATGACCAATCCACTTTGAAATAGTCTGCTTAGAAACAGCTTTCCCCTGTGAACTCAAAGCAAAAGAAACAAATAACTGTTGAGTCTGTCTGAACTCCTTAGTTCTGTTCAAGTAGTAACGTAACTGCCTGTGGATATCCAAAGAATGCAAGACTTTTTCCCCTTTATTTTGGGGGTCAGCATAAAAAGTAGGCAAATGAATAGACTGATTTAAGGCCACACTAGAAATCACTTTAGGCATAAAAGTAGGGTTAGTCCGCAAAGAAACTCTATCCTTATGGAATATCAAAAAAGGTTCAACTGCCATGAGAGCCTGCAATTCAGATACCCTCCTAGCAGAAGTAATGGCCAACAAAAAAGCAGTCTTCCAAGACAAAAACTTCAGTTCAGACGTAGCTGCAGTTTCAAAAGGGGGTAAAGTAAGTTTCTCCAAAACAAAATTGAGATCCCAGGAAGGAGTAGGAGCTCTACGTGGGGGTCTTATATTCCTTGCCCCTCTGAGAAATTGTTTGAACAAAGGATGAGAAAATAAAGGAGGGTCACAGTCATAGTGAGCAGAAATGGCTGCAGCATGAACCTTCACAGAAGAGAATGACAAACCCTTGTCCAGTAATTCAGTAAGGTACTGTAGTGCAAAACTCAAATTAGGCACTGAAACATCAAAACCCTTTGCAGTGCTCCAAAGAAAAAATCTCTTCCATTTATCAGCATAAACTTTTCTAGTGCTAGGCCGCCTAGCTTCCAAAATGACATCTAAAACCTGTTGAGGAAGCTGAGACCCCACCGGCTCCATCACAGAATACGACAGGCTGTCAGATGGAGGGACTGCACCTGAATATTGAGAAAATGATTGTTTGACTGGGACAACAAATGAGGAATCTGTGGCAGAGGCCAAGGAGGCTCCTGGATTAAACTCCTCAGCAGAGGATACCAATGTTGACGTGGCCAGTCTGGTGCTATTAGAATCATGCAAGGCTTGTCCTGTCTGACTTTCAAGAGTACCTTGGGGAGAAGAGGCAGAGGAGGAAAAGCATAAACGTGAAGGTTGTTCCAACTGAAAGATAGAGCATCCACTTTCCAGGCATCTGGGTGGAGCATCTTTGTGCAAAATTTTGGAAGTTGAAAATTCAGTGGGGAAGCGAATAGATCTATGTCTGGAGTTCCCCAAGCCACAGTCAATTGTTCGAAAATCTGAGGATCCAGTTTCCACTTGTGGGGATCCACCATTTGTCTGCTCAAAATATCTGCTAGGGAGTTCTGTGCTCCTGGCAGAAACCTTGCTTGAAGATTGATTCGCAAACTCAGAGCAGTCTCCCATAAAATCATTGCTTGTCTGCAAAGAGGGTAGGAATGGGTTCCCCCCTGCTTGTTGATGTACCACATGACTGTTGTGTTGTCTCTTTGTATCAACACCTGTCCTGGCTGAAGTAGTTCCTTGAAGGCCATCAAAGCAAATTGAACTGCTAACATCTCCTTCATGTTGATATGCAAATGTAGTAGTTTGGGAGGCCACATGTCTTGTATCCATTTTCCATTGAAGTGTGCTCCCCAAGCCAAGTCCGAGGCATCCGTCGTTAGGATCTGACTCGCCTCTGGTCGGGACACAGAGAGTCCCTTCTTTAGGTGACATTCCTGAGCCCACCACAGTAATTCTTTCTGGATGCAAGGTATAATCCGAATGACAGTGTCCAAACTGTGGCAGTGTTGAGCCCACACACTTTTGAGATACCATTGTAGCTTACTCATATGCAGTTTGGCATTGGGAAGTACTAGAATGCAAGATGCCATGAACCCCAAGGCTTGGAGGACTGTCCTTGCAGTCAGCCTGGACATTACTGATAACTGCTGGAAGTAGAGAGGAAGAGTTCTTTGTTTGTCCGGGGTCAGAAATGCCATCTGAGAGGCTGTATTCAGTCTCACACCCAGAAAGCACATGTCCTGAGAGGGCACTAGACTGGACTTTATTTCGTTCACAGTATACCCTAGGCATCTTAAAACTGTCATTACATACTGGAGATGCTGTAGTAATTTGCCTTTGCTTTGAGCAAGAATCAGGCAATCGTCCAAATAAGGATAAATTTGTATTCCTCTCTGTCTGAAGAAAGCAATCACAGGAGCCAGAACTTTTGTGAACACCCTGGGCGCAGTAGATAAGCCAAAGGGCAATGCAGAGAATTGATAATGTGAAGTACCAGCCCGAAATCCCAGGAATCTCCTGCAGCTGGGCTTGATAGGGATGTGAAGATAGGCCTCTTTGAGATCCAGGGTTACCATCCAGTGATCTTTGCCTATCATAGGCAGAAGTTGTTGTAATGTTAACATCTTGAACTTTGGAATTTCCAGGTAGGTGTTGAGAATGGACAAATCCAGAATTGGCCTCCAAGTGTTTCCTTTCTTTGGTACTAGGAATAGACTGGAATAAAATCCTAGGCCTACTTCTGAAGGAGGGACCACCTGAATTGCCTCCATCTGCAAAAGTAAAGAAATCTGCTCCTGAGCCTCCAGCCTTTGCTGAGGAGGCACATCCGGCATGCCTTTGAAAGGAGGAAAAGTGTGAAAATAAAACTTGTAACCTTGATTTATTATATCCAACACCCATTTGTCTTGGGTGATCAAATTCCAGTTTTCTTTGAAAAGTCCCAACTTTCCTCCTAGAGGAGCTGCCAGTAAGGAAGGGTCTGGCAGCGGAAAATACAGGTCATTGGGTCTGCTTACGAAAGGGCTGACCCCTGCCCTCACCAGAAGACTGTGCAGGAGAACTCCAAGTCCTAGGTCTAAAGGAACCCTGAGCGTGAGCCCTGCCTCTACCACGTCTAGACCTGCCCTTAGGCTGATAATCCAAAGAAGGATAAGACCATCCCCTAGCAGGCCAATTCCTACTAAACTTAGGGGGCTGCACCTGCAAAAAATCCTTGACCGTCTGCATAGACTTAGCCTTATCTTCCATCTTTTTCAAAACTGATTCCACAGGAGGACCAAAAAGAACTTCAGATTGAAGAGGAGCATCCAAAATCCGAGCCTTTACATGTTCTGACAAATTTTGATCCTTAAGCCAGGCATGTCTACGAATAACTGAACCTGTAGCAGCCACCCTAGAAGAAGCCTGAAGAGCATCAAAACCACACTGCAAAGAATGCTTGCCAACTTGATCTGATGCATGAACCAACTCCTGAAGCTCCTTACACTCTATACCCTCAGATAAAGCATCCACCTTAGATTTCAATTGGCCTAATAAAAAGTTCTGATACTTCAGCATATGAAATTGACAATTCAAGGCCCTCATAGCTAACGTAGAGGAGGTGTACACTTTTTTCCCCCACCTGTCTAACGCTCTAGAATCTTTATCCAAAGGGACTGGATTTTTAGCCACAGAAGCCCTAACACCCTTAGGGCCTTGAATAATAGTTTCCGGATCAGCTCTAGGACTCTTATACAAATACTTATGTGCTTCTGGAACTCTGTAATACCTGTCTGGCTTAACAGGGGCCGGAGGCAGAGAATCAGGATTAAGGGAAGATTCAGAAAAAACATCCTGAACAACATCTAAGACAGGAGGAATAGCCAAGGGCCTATGTTGTGGCAGAAACAAAAATTCCCTAAGCCTTTTCCGAGAATCTGAAAAATCTTGACCTTCCCACTTGAAATGCTCCCTCATGGTATGTAAGGTTTCAGAAAAAGAAAAATCTTCTGGAGGAGAAGCAGAAGGACAGGAGTCCTCTGCATCCGAATCAGAATAGGAAGGAAAATCCTGAATTTCTTCAGCTGAGGAATCAGAGTAGTCCGAGGAATGATCCATTCCCTCTAAATCTGCCTCCACCCTAGGCCTCTTCTCTGGGGGGGGGGGGCATAGAACCCCAGATCAAAGTAATCAAGTCCTCCGCCATTTTCAACATATGTTTTTTAGGAACAGGGGCTGGAGAGCTAGAAGAATGACCAGGTCCAACAAGACCAGGTTTGGCCTTAGCATGGCCTTTAGCCACTGAAGTAGAAGGCCTAATAACCTTTTGTAAGGATGGAACTACTGAAACCTGAGAAGCACCCTCGGCCTGTCATAACTCCTGAGAGGCCAACTCCTGTAAAAGTAAAGGTTCCCCCTGGGATTCAGCCGAACTCCCGGTAGGATCCACAGATTCAACCGGAGGCTCCGAAGAACCGGTGTCCGCAACGGACGACTCATCCGGTTTAGATCTCAAAGATTTATCCTTACGCTTTTTAGCGGTAGCGGGCGTCGGAGGATCCGACGGCATGTTATAGTTACACCGCTTACCGAAAACAAGCCTGGCACAGTCTAACCTTCGCTTAATGGTGCGCTTATTACATCTAGCACAAAAGCGACACCCGACTACGTCGTGCTCAGGCCCTAAGCAAGGAATACAGAAAGAATGATAATCCCTATGAGGTATCTGTTTCCCACAAGAAATGCAATTATTAACTTTTTCTGACATCCGGATAACTGAGGCAAGAAAAAACAAAAATTTCCCCAACGGGGTACTTAGCCCAACTTGGTCTTCGGTCTGAAACTCGGTAAATGAAAATTTCAGAACGCCGAACGGCACTTGCAAACACTGCTTCTGCTTCGGACCACGCGGCAAGAAAGACTGGGGATATGGCGTCGGTCATGCACTTAAGTACTACTGCGTACTGACGTCAGCTCTAGGCGACAATGACCGATGCCAGACTAGCCCTTTGGTATTCGGGCCGACCGAGGAAAGTGGACTACCCACAGGTCATGACTGCAGCAATGTGAGACGAAGAACATCAGTAGTAAAAACAATTCACATGCAGTGCAAGCTGGCACACTTGAGTATGTAGCAATATTAGTCCACACACAGTTTGAAAAAATGTAATTAAATTAAGAAGGACTAAAAGCAAGTGCAGAAAGGGTTTATTAGGTAGAATGCGGTAAAGAGATGGGACTGGGGGAGTGTCCTAGATCAAATCTACAGTGGGGCAGGCACTGCAAAAGCCACCAAATTTAAACTACTACCAGAACAGGGAGGGGGGTGGAGAAAAGTTTCAACAGAGATGTGAGGAATCAGAGTGCAAATTATAAAACCCAAAAAATATATACTGATCTCTGTATATTTGCAGAACACTAAGACAACAGATATCTAAGGAACAATTTAGCTCTATAATACAGAATAATACAGAAAAATATACTCAGCTCTATATATTTGCAGAAAGTCTTGTAAGGCTGTTCCACTTTAAATGCAGACTGCTGCTATTAACGTCACCATTAGGCTTCTTTACCATTAAGGAAGGTTCCTGCCATTAGCATACTGAGGTCCCTCTCATGTTCTTCGCTCTTCACACACACTTCCACCTTTTAAGGATTTTACTGAACTTATCACTGCAAAAAACTGAACCCCTCCTCCAACATAATGGTTTTGCCTGTTAATAACTGGTGGCTAAGTGGGCTGGCTCTGAGACACTTTTTAGCCACAATCCACTCCTGAAGAAGGGTAATAAACAGTTGGCAATTATGTTCTGAACATGTAAAGTCATATGAAAGACTTTTAAAGAGCTTGCTAAAGATTTTGGCTGTGTACATTCAGTTGTATTACTAAAGATATGCAGACTGGTGGCAAACATTAAACGAGCTTGAAGTACTGAATGTATACAGACCGATGACAGAACACTGAATGCATATAAATCTAAACTAACCCTAGGCTGCTCTCCAGAAAAAAAAATGTCATACACACTAATAATAATACAACCACACTAGATGTGCCCAAAGAACTATTACAAGAAACATTTATGCAATAAAGTTGTTTTCCTTTGGGTATGTCCAGTGGGGTTTGTATTATCATTATTATCAAGAACACAAAGAGCTCAATATGAAAAAGGGAATAAGTGAAGCAAACAGAATTAATTGTGTAACTGATTTACACACACAAAAACTGAACAGAGACACTAAAATAATTACATAAAACCATATTAAATTGAGCTAACATAACGTACAAAAAGAGGAAAAAAATTATCCCTTCCACCAGTACAGTGGATATGGATACTGATACAAATGGATGACACATACAAAGGAAACAGCTGATGTAGAGACTGCAAAACATACTCAAGTGTGCAGTCAGTGGAAATCAATTATACCAATTATGTATGAAACCCCTACATTCACGAAACATAGTTAAATGTTTTGTACATCTTGGTTACTGCCAACTGCACCTGCTTCTGGTGGTCTACATGTCATTGTCAATACACAAGGTTATTCCCCAATCACACTCCAGACGTCCAATCTATTCCTCATTATCAGTTTCTTCTATATTACACAGAGAATTTTATCACATGCAGTGAATGTTAAAATGCACACATACTGCTGCTCCAAAACTACACCCCAATCACAGCTTTTTTGTTGTGCTTGTACTTTGCTGCATGTTATCCTTCTTGCTGTTCCCATGGCACATTCTGTATGTATTGCCCCTTGCCTAAATCTCTTATTTTTTCTATAGTTTGCATATATTGTGTACTACTCTGATTTCAGTACTGTTAAACACAGTGCTAGGTGTTCGATAAAGTGGTGAACAATGCATAATATTTTTTATACATTTCTACACAACATGTGTTACAATCCCCTGGCATATTCACTTACTAACCAGTCTCTTATGCAGCTTACTAATGTTGACATTTTGGCGATCACATAACCACAAGTTAGCATAGCAACTTCAACATGTAATGCATTTACTAAAGCTCTTTAGTGTTAACTTATTTTCATATAATACATTTCCTGCTACAATCTGCAATCAATAAGGTGACCAATGACAGTCTTTTTATCACAAGGTACAACACAAGTGGTTGTCTTGCTATAAATGGGATTGTATATGCTATCCTCGATGTGTTACAAACAAATATTAGCAATTCTGCAGAGCATACCAGTTGGCAGTTTAATGAGTGGTACAACTTCCATTTGCTGTACACCACTTAGTGCAGCATAGGTAAGTCTACTAGCAGTGTTTCAAATTCTGTGGAATACCCATGTTGTGTCAGTGCCTTCTGATTTGCTTTCACTGACAAGAGAATAAAACAGGCAGTGCAAAGTATCCCTGTATCAGAGAACTGTCAAAGGATACCGGATGCAGATGGTTTACAATTCATGTAGTCTCAATTGTAGGTTGACAAACAATCCAGTGCAGAGGATGTTCTTGGCTGTATCAGCTTCGGCATATAATGGGATGGACTTACCATAAACTGTGCGTTCCACTATGGATGTGGCATACACCAAATGTAGTTGGCTTATCAGTACTTTTGTCAGTACATACTGCTCCAAGGATTCTCTATTCACCAGGAATTGTCAGCTGACCACAGGCCTGTTTGACCCCACTGCTGATACTGTACTTCTTCCTTTATTCCTTCCCCCCATTTCCTTGATGTGTTCCAGCCTCAGCATAAATCCTTCCAATGCACACTGGGTACCATACATATTAGGTTGTCATATTCTATATCTAAAATTCCTTGCTTTTTTCTTCCAAATAGCCACCCTCTTTACACCACTGAGTAACACGTTTTCTCTTATTGCTATGTACTATACCTCTCAAACTCTGATGTTTTTCTGTTAATCATTTCATTGTCTCATATGCTTTGTTCCTCTTCTCGTATATTAGCCAAACTCATCTATGGACAATCTGTGAAAATCTACACTGACGTATGACATACTATAACTTCACATTTATTAATGTGCATAGAAAGTACAGTTGTGTACACTTACCATAAATGTAGATGTTCGAGTGTATTCACTTGTTGCAGTCATCACATTTGGGTTATCTGCCTGCAGGTAGCCCTCAGTCAGCCTGAATACCAGAGTCTTCAGATTTCTGTGTCGGATGCTGTCGCTTCTTCCTTGATGTCAGGTCGTCAGGGGTATAAAACATGCAGCCAACGCCATTACATCAGTTTTTCTTGCCCCAGATGTCAGGTGCCCCAACAATAGGAAGCAATTAAATGGTATGGTAAACCCCCATCAAAAAGCAAATACACAAGAAAAAATAAATATACCAACCAGAAGGAGAGGTAGAGCCAAGAGAAATCAGGGGGCTGGAGGGAGGGTAACCAGGATTGCAACAGTGAATACACTTGAACATCTACATTTATGGTAAGTGTACACAACTGTACTATGTTCTTCGTGTTTCACTGTTGCAGTCATCACATTTGGGTTGATTCCCAAAGCTAAGGAAGGGAGGAGGAGGAAGTTAAATAGCATTAGGGCCAGCTATTAATCCCTGCAAGACTGCAGTGGCAAATCCAGCTCTGGATTTAGAAAAGATAGGCAAGTGGTAATGCTTGGTGAAGGTATGTACAGAGCTCCAGGTGGCAGCTTCTAGGATGTCCCTAGTAGGGACCCCTCTGAGAAATGCCGCAGAGGTAGATGCAGCCCTGGTGGAATGTGATCTTATCCCATGTGGGGAAGGTTTTCCATGGTGCTTGTAGCAGAAATGAATGCAATGGGCTATCCATTTTGAAATGGTTTGCTTTGAAATGGCCTTCCCCTCTGCCCCTGCAGCAAAGCTAACTAGCAGCTGCTCATATTTTCTGATAGGCTTAGTCCTGTCCAAATAGAATCCAAGTAGTCTGTGCACGTCCAGAGAGTGCAGTATTCGTCCCCCTTTGTTTTGTGGATTAGGGGAAAAAGTCAGCAAATGAATGAACTGATTTAGGGCCACAGAAGACACCCCTTGGGCATAAAGGAAGGATAGGCCTGAGGGAAACCCTGTCCGCATGGAAGATAATGAATGGTTCCACTGCCATGAGGGCTTGTAATTCAGACACTCTTCTTGCTGAAGTGATGGCTAGAAGGAAGGCTGTTTTCCAAGAAAGGAATTTCAACTCTGCTGTAGCAGCTGGTTGAAAGGGGGGAAAAGTGAACTTTTCCAATACAAAGTTAAGGTCCCAAACTGGAGTGGGAGCTCTCCTGGGAGGGGGGGGGCTTCAATTTTTGGCCTCTCTAAGGAATTGCTTTACCAAGGGGTGAGAGAAGAGGGGTGGTTCAGTCAGTTTTATAATGTGCTGAAATGGCAGAGGCATGAATTTTAATTGATGAGAAGGCTAGGTCCCTGTGGAGCATTTCTGTTTAGTACTGTAGAATATGAGGTAAGCTGGGCACTGTTGTGCCCATCCCCTGAGCCAGGCTCCAGGAGCAGTATCTTTTCCCCTTTTCAGCATAAGATTTTCTAGAGCTAGGCCTCCTTGCCTCCAGAATGACATCCAGTACCTTCTTACTGAGGGATGCTAAGGGAGAGCTCAAGGAATAAGCCAGGCTGCAAGGTTCAGGGTTTGAAGCGGAAGGTGCAGAATCTGGCCCGCCTGCTGGGACAGCAGGGAAGGGGTCTCAGGCAGGTGCCATGGTTGTAGCAGTGTCATACTGCGCAAGGGGGGGGTACCAGTGCTGGCGAGGCCAGTCTGGTGCAATGAGCGTTGTCCTTGGCTTGCCCTGTTTGATCTTTAGTAGAACCTTCGAGAGGAGAGGCAGAGGGGGAAAGGCATAAACTGAGAGGCTTTCCCAGGTAAAGGACAGGGCATCCACTTTCCAAGCTTGGTTGTGGGGAGCTCTTGTGCAGAATTTGTGCAATTGGTAGTTCTGAGGGGAGGCAAACAGGTCTACCTCTTGAGTCCCCCATTTGTTCCTCAAGAGGTTGTATATTTTGGGTTCTAGTTTCCATTCCTGTGGGTCCATGAGATTTCTGCTTAAGGAAACGAAAAAGCAAACCAATGTAAAAAAAATCAAACCAATGTAAAAAAATAAAAAATTGCCAAATCCTACTGCTCCTGGAGTCAGGACAAAAAACCAAAAGCAAGTCAAAATCAGGTCCAATAGTCGTAGTGCGAACAGTCCAAAACAGTAAAGTAATCCAAGAGACGTAGTCTCTAAACCTGGTTTAACGCTATTTATTTATTCAAAAAAGAAAGCGTTTTCACCGTAGTTGACACTATGGCTTCCTCAGAACAATACATTTAAAAACACCGCCGAAAGTCTTTTAAATAAGACGTGCTCAGCGTGGCTAAATAATCAACTGAATTAAAGAGGTATTACATCATAGCCTAGCTGCGCATACACCAAACAACTTAGTAAAAGCATATATAACAAATAAATAAGTCTATAAATCAAATATTGCATTTTATATAAGACATTGTTAACATATTCTCATACAATGTCAATATTGCTAACTTATCTAAACATTCCAAGTAAAGTATAAAACAAAGCTAACTGATTAATTTCACTAATGTGAGCTAAATATATATACATGTCTAATATATGAAAAAATAGCACCCATCAGAACAAAGAAGATCTACATACCGAAAGTATATGTGTATGTAAATATATAAAAAGTAACATTGTTACCCTTGTTTTAATAAATTACTAATAATAGTACTTGATTTAATCATATTATGTACATAAAGTCAAAAAATAAAAAAAGGTTAAGTCATTATTTTTAATTTGATATGTTGTTAAACAACAAATACTTGATTTAATCCTATTATGTACAAAAATCCTATAAACGTCATAAACAATAAAATAAATTAAACGAAAAAAATTTTTTTATATAAAAATTTTTAAAAATTCTGAAATAACAAAGTATGTATTATATTTAAAAATTTTATCTACACACGAAATTATCTCATATAATTCTTCAACTTTAAGATACAGGAAATATTACAATGTTCGTTCAACCCTGGAACACAAAAAGAGTTCAACAGGAGTTGCCATTCCAATTCTCGGTTTTCTAGTATTAAACTAACTGGACCTCCTCTCATAGTTTGTAGTACTTGATCAATAGCAAGAAAACTGAAGCTATGTCCTTCATATTTAATACAATGTTTTGCCAAAGCATTCTCATTTTTCTTAGTTTTAATCGCGTACAGGTGTTCATAAATCCTGTCACTTAGCTTACGGTCAGTTTTCCCTACATAATATGCATCACAACAATTGCATAGGGCTAAATACACTATAGATTTAGATGTGCAATTAAGCTTATGATGAATATAATATTTCCTATTACAGATCCTAAAAGAGTTACAAGTTTTAACAAATTGACAGTATCTACAAAACCCACACTGTACACAACCTTTAGTTTTATTGTTATAATTTAATCCTTTATTACTTTCAAGGATAGATTTAAGGTTGTTGCCACGCTTATAGACAAATCTAGGTCCATCACCTAGTCTATCCAATAGTTCATTATTATTTGAAATAAAATGCCAGTTCTTAATTAAAATATTTTGAATATCCTTAGAATTCCTGCTAAAAGTAGAAATAAAACTTGTACCAACTATTTCAAATTTGGTATAGTTGTTTCTAACCTCATTATTTGTCAACAGTAGTTCGTGTTCACCTATTTCAGGAGAAAGGTTTGAATTCTCTATCATACACTATCTCATGTAAAAATGCCAAAATGACAAGACAGCCAGTAAAACAGGAATGATATGGCATACAGTTCTTAACAATTGCCTTTTTACAAAGGTTTTCTCCCTTGTACTCCTGCTATTTATATATACTAAAAGATCACTGTACTTTGGAGAAATACCACAGACGCAGATTTAATATACATTCTTCTCATTTGTTCTTGCAGTTCCCTACGTTTTGAGGAATACAGCTGTGGTCATTTCATTTTCAACAAGCACCCTAGTATAACTAAGCACAATACACAACTCTTTGTTTAAACATGCAACACAACAACTCACGCATTGAGACTTTTTTTGTGATAACATTTGACAAGGTGTTCAAAGCTAAAAAGGTCTACTTCCAAAGAAGCCTCAAGATGGTCTAATTACCTTGTGTTATGGTAAGTCATACACCATCTTTTATAGTATCACAGCATATGGTTTGTTACAGAAATACCTGCCTTAACATTGCTTAAAAAGCTTACTTCTGTCTTTGCATTCCTGGTCATTTATGCTCTTTAGTTTGTGATGATGGCATTAGGCACAGAAGCACTGTTAGTAATAAAAGTTCTGTAGTATGGCTGTGACCATCACAAAAGTGCTCGACAAAGTTTAAGTCACAATCATACCATACAGACCTATTACAATGTTTAAATATGTGCATCTCTAACAATTTGAAATGAATGTCTAACTCAGGCAGACAAAACAAACGTAAAAATGCATCAAGCTCCAAGAACTATGGAAAAAAATACATTACTAGCAAAAGTATTCTCCAAATTAAACAATACTCAACTATAAATAATTAAACCATACAGTCAATTACAGCCATGTTACAAAAAAAGACCACTGTATGCAGAAATTGAAAAAAAAAAACATTATTTTATGTTGCCATGAAGTTTTACACAATCTAAACCTGAAAGCGCAATATTTATTTCTAATTTCATTTTTGTCTAACCCTGAATGGCCTCATGTGGGCAAACATGCTGGCATGATCTTATGTTATTGGAAAAAAATTTCTTTACCAACTATCTACTGTAAGGGCACCACTGATGAACTTACAATGTCCTAGTTTCTACTGTCACAACCACTCTTACATTTCCTTAGACTGGAAGCACTGGAAGTACAGAAAACTTTGACTAAGTCTGAGAATCCTCAGTAGGAGTGTTAGTAAATGATTTGCTGCGACTTTTAAAGATTTGTTTTCCTACATATTATGTTACACATCCTTTAAAAATGCTTGATGATGTGAGAGCAAACAGCTAAGACAACATAACTATTAAAAAAATGAATCTTTCAGGTCCTGTGCCAGCCGTCCTTTCCCATCTTATTTCCCCTCACTCAACAAGAGTGTTGCACTTCTTGCCTCTTGCCTCTGAAAACCTCAGCTCAATTGTAAATGACAAAACACATCAAAAAGATCATACTAGCAACATTGTTAATTTCTAGTTTTAAAGCGGATCTTCTTTTTTGTAGCAGCTTCACAGTAAACTAAACAATGCATTTATGAATCCTGAGTATACGCAAACCAAGTATCGCTAGAAGCATGCCCAGTAAAATACACACTTTGAAAGCCTACATGGTAATTACATAAATCTTTGCACAGTAACAGTAATTTAACATGAAGTGAACTGTCTTATTTTACATAAAGCTTTACATAAAGTGTGCTTCGTTTTAACAGTGACTATCTTAGTAACTTAAATATATCCTCTACTATAACTAGTTTTACTGTGTGTATATTTTCAAGTGTATAAACTATGCATTTAAGGTACAAATAACATTCAGAACTAAGCAAATGCTCAGCAGGTTTATGTCCCGGGGAGGGGGGCAGCTATAAATGGCAGTAGAGCTGTGAATCCTTTCAGCCTGGCTAGTTTATGACCTCAGTGAGTGCAACAAAAAAAAAAAAAAAAAAAAAAAAAAAAAACAGATCTACGGATATCTTCTTGCTGTGTGTTTTTCCCAAGCTAGGAAGTATCAGATATGACAGATGGTGATATTAGAGCAATGGCATCAAATTTTTAGAGAAAGTATTATGACATTTCATCTGGTCCCAAACGTGATATGTAGTAAGAAAGCAGAGTAGTATGCCACAGACAGGACAAAACTGCTAATTACCACTTACTCAGCACAGGAAAGTATGGGATTCATACTGTAGGGAGGGAAATGCACAGTGAGAAAAGGAAACATTGTGTTTAGGGCTTAGTTGTCCTTAAATGTATGACGGTATCCAAACTGATTAGCAAACTTTTTTTAGGGGGACGGCATTCTCTACATGCCAGAAAATGACTGCTGAACTACTGTTACACAACTTCGAATTACAGCCTGATCAGAAATATAGCTAAGGTGGGGTGAAGGAGGGAGCCACACTGGGCAAAATGTGTTAGGGTATGTGATGGGCAGATGATTTTTTTTTTTTTTTTGTAAATGGTCTGTCTCAGTACATAAGAGACAGCAGTGAGTGAAAGGAGGAGTGCCACATCTTAGGAGACAAGTGAGGGTTTTTTTTTTCTCTCAAATACAGTGTGAGGCTGCAGGGTGTTAGGATCTGTTAATCTGTTACTCCTCCTTTTAATAAGGAGCACCAATGCTGGATTGTAGAAGTCAAATTTTTTTTTTGTTCTCATATAGAGTGCGAGATCAAAGGGGTGTGGCATTAGGACCTGGTACTCCTCCTCAGTACAGGAGGGACATCAAATAAGGGACTTTTTTTTTGTCCCATGACAGGGTGTTGAAAGATGCTATGATTGGGGTGTAGCAGCAATCACCAAACATACCCCTCGTCTCCATACCACCTTCTCTATTAAGAAATGCAGCAACCATAGTTTCTCCATTTTAAGCCACAAACTCTGTGAACCAATACTACCAACTATAAGAGACTTTCAACGCCCTTCCTGAGTTTAGGAAACATTTTAAACAGCATCTTACTAAAGTAGCAGAATGCCACTGCTTTTCTAAACATACTTAAACTGCTCTGGGACTGTCTAACGCTTATCAAACTATTTTATGAATCATTTCCACACTGCAGCTAACACCTATCTAATCCTCTTACATAATCTCTTCAGCACAACACCTTCACTTTCTCATTCTAATCCTCATTTTACCATTACAATTCTCCTCTCGCATACCTGCAGGCTGTTTTAATTTTCTTCCCTTTTTAAGGTACTGAAAATCTGTCAGTGTATATTTAAATTCATTGCTAGTATAGCTGTTGACTGTAAATATCACTTTCTACTATTGTGTACATAGTCCGAATGGGCTAATCACCTATAAAGTGATTTGAAATGCATTTTACTTGTAATATTTTTGAAATGTATTTTTCTCTGCAATTACTCATTGCTTATACACTAAGGCCAAGCCTAAAACAGGATCATTTGGATCAGCGATCTCCTCCTGTGACTATCACTAATGTGCAACACCATCCACTCTGACACTGTCTTGCTGCAGTTTTCTCTATTGGTCTGCTTAATGACCCTCCCCTAAAAATACTAAAAAAACACTTGCCCTTAGATGAAGCTGTTGCTTACTTTAATAACAAATTCCTTGCTATCCTAGACTCTCATACTCCCGCGCGTACCATTAGAACAAAAACAAAAGTAGCACCATGGCTTTCTAAAGACACCAAATCAAAAATTATCTGAAGAAACAAAGCTCGGGCTTTATGGTGTACCACAAAAGCCCCCCAGATCAAATTAAATATCAGCAGCTAAGGAATGTGACTAAAAAATCCATTTTACTAGATAAAAGAAACTTCTATTGCCATCTACAGCAGAAAAATCAAAATAGCCCTCAGAAGTTCTGGGCAAGCATAAACAAACTCCTGCACCCAGGACAAACCACCACTCCACCCCCCAAAGCATACAATGATAAATTACCAGAGGCAGTAGCAAATAGCTTCTTCACGGAGACTATCCAGTCCCTAGCCAGCAAACTACCTTCAAGCTGTACCAGCTCAAAGTCCGCAGATCCCAGTACCCATCCCTCCTTTAGCCTACAACCAGTTACATCATCACTTGTTCATGCCCTAATTAAAAAATTAAAACCCACTACTCTATCTGCTAATCTTCTCCCCGCTGAGTATCTGCAAAAAGCTGCTGATGCCATAGCTTATCCCATCGCCATTCTAATCAATTGTCCCATATCAGAAGCTATCATCCCCTCTATCTGGAAAGTATCCCATTTGATACCACTCCATAAAGGTGGGAGCTCCACTGAATTGTCTAATTTCAGACCCATAGCTATACTGTCACCACTGGCTAAAATTATGGCAAAATGCATCCACAGACAACTGCTTCACCATCTAATCCAGAACAATCTCCTGAACAACTCTCAGCATGGCTTCAGACCTCATCATAGCACTACCTCAGCCCTCCTAGCCTTCCATAACCATAATAATAATAATAAACTATCGTCTGCCCTCTTCTGGATCTCTCCAAGGCTTTTGATATGGTTGACCACCAGCTACTAATCCACACCCTGAAAACAATTTGCTTAGATAATCGACCTCTCCAGTGGTTTCAATCATATCTGAGTGGTAGACAATAGGCTGTTCTATGGTAAAATAAACTACCTATCCTCCTACCCAATACCCTGGGAGTCCCCCAGGGTTCTATACTAGGACCTCTTCTGTTTTTCATTTTCATTAATGATCTCTATACTGTCATCCCAGATGCAAACTGCATTCAATACGCAGATGACTCCACCCTGATCTGCTCTGCTGCATCTCAGACAGATCTGTGGATATTAACTCAAAATACCTTCAACATAGTTGAAAACTGGCTCTCTAATCCTCGTCTGATCTTAAACCCCAATAAAAAAAAGTTATTACTTTTCTCCCCCTACTAATAGGTCAACTGCATTCTCCTTTTCCCATAAAATCTAAAACTGGCACCACAATCTCTCCAGACACCTATACAAAACTCCTAGGTGTTATTGTAGATAATAACCTTAAATTTGACTTGCATGTCAACCATTCTATCAAAACCATCAATAAAAAGCTTAGGTCACTATACAAGATAACCCTTCCTAACCCCACCAGCTAGAATTGCCATTGCACAATCTCATCTCCTCTCTCCTCCTCCCCTCTATTCACTAACTTAAGCAATTCGACCTCAATAAACTCTCTAGCTGTTACAACCACATTGTCAGATTTGCCACAGGGATGCCCTACAGGACACACCATTGTAACAACCTAAACTGACTAGGATGGTTAGAACTGCCTAGACTAATTCAGTACAACCAACTTATAGTGGCACATAAAGCACTTAACCAACCTGAAAATACTCCTGCACTTAAAAACGTTATCAATCCCTACTTCAAGCTCTGATCACTGTGCTCCTCCAATAGATTGCTAGTTCAAACGGTCAGAACCAATAACTCAGTGGGTGTCTCTCTTGTTTACCAACTCTGTAGGTAAAATTTGGAACTCATTCCCTGCAGACATCACCCTAGAACCCTCTCTAAGTCTTTTTAAGAAGCTTCTCAAACAGTATTTTAAATTAAACTGGTTATGTCCTTGTTCCAAACCTGACTAGCACTTTCCTATAATGGTGTGCTAACTACTCTACAGCTTAACCATGTGTAAAGCACTAGGTCTTTTACCTGTGAATTCTCAACTTTGTGAACTTGTATAACTTGAGTATATAAAAATTAACTGTGTTTATCTCAAACTATGTAATTTCTTACTGTTTGCACCTTGGAGCTTTTCTCCTCGGGCCTCAACTGAAAATGGACATGTATCGAGTCGGACTATCACAATCAACAAATGTAAAATAAAATAAATAAATACTAATATAGGTCTTCTTCCAACAGACACAATAGCAATTCTGCGGCATAAATGCCCTTTGTATATTATCTACTCTGCATCTAAGGTTTTACTGGTGTTTATGCTCTCTAAAAATCAGCACTACCAATATGCTCTCTGCTTGTTCAGACACATTAAGCACTCAGCAGCATTCAGAGTTATCTTTTGGACAGCTATGCATTACAAGTCCTCTGTCTCTAAATCACTCTGATGGGTACAGCAGCATAACATAAAACTTGACTGCTTTCTGAATCTCAGTTCTCATGGTCATGCCTATAAGGAATGCATGAAGGATCAAGGAAACTGCAGACAAAACAAAAACCAGTGTAGGTGTGCAATAAAACCAAAAAACATTAAAATACCATGCATTCTCTAGAAAGAAAGGAGAAGGAGGGGGAGAAAACACATCATCAAATCTTTTAAGTACTTCAAAAGAATCAAAAATCCTAAATTATGACAAGTACAAAAATATATGCATATCATCAATAAAACATTATCCAAAGAGAAAGTGAGCAGCAGGAAAAATGTGTGGATGTATTTATTTCAACAAAAGATCCACAAATGTGGCAACTTACCTAGGGAACACAGTGGTGTGTGTATATATAAAATAAATATTACTTCTTCTATGGGAAAAGTTCACAACAGTCTGATTACAGCATTGCCGACTCTGCCCACAACATTCATTGTAAGGCACCAGCTCAAAAATAAGTCTTTTTTTTCCCAGAAAGGCATGTCTGTCCTGCATTCCTCATCACCTGAATTACAAATACAAAATTTAGTCACTAAACACTGGGGAAGGGAGAAACCAAAACAGAACACGTAAGCAATCTTAGGCAAAGCACCTGTTTTGTTCTAATTCATGCAAGCGATTTATGGGCATTTGTGTTCCAGTTTGTATTTATTATAAGCTTAAGGAAACACTATTTCCAAACTAAACTCCTTAATCATAAAATGCAAGGAATTGAATTGAGTACCCAAAGCAGACATCTAAGCACTCTTATTTATTTTTCCCTCTTTGCTTTGAATTTCCATTTCCCATTCTTTCCAAAAAGACTATGGTGATTACATAAATGTCTACTGACTAAGGCTTTATGCAGTCTCTGAAGCAATTTATGAATGAGGAGTATTTTACAGGTGGTTTGCCATTCTAGTTCTGAGGTAAATTTCACTCATTTTAATGGTGTCAGTTAATATTTAATTTTATTTTATCAGTGGAGTGAGGGCTGTATTAGTTTTACAGAGTGATTTTTTTTAAGTTAGTTTAATTTTAGTGCAAGTATTTATAACTGGGTTTAGTTTGCCATTGGCTAGTTGTTCATGTTTTATTTACTTTTTTTAATTTCATTATAATTTGTTGTTGACAATTCTGAAAGGTTCTTGATACTTTGCAAGGAAGTTGTTTTTAACAGAGGGTACTAACACAAACACTATCTCCTGGTTTGTATTCTCTGAGAGGAAAATGTACTTTATATGGTCTCTCCTGTCTCATGTACTTCAAGATGAAAAATATTCTAGCATCCTTTTAAAGGGGTCTTTTCCTCCTCTCAAGTTTCTCTTGATATATAAATAAATATATATATATATATATGGTTCATAGGTTCATAGGTTCATAGGTTCATACTAGGCTATCTGCCCTAGGGCATTTATAAGCCTAGCCAGAATTCGCCACCCATTTTAAATTTATTTTGCTATGCCCTTTTTCGAGGTTAATATACTGTGCCTCTGTCTAACAGTGACACAGAAGTGATACCCGGGGTAAACCTACAATCTCCCATCCACTCATCAAGATTCCTCTTGAAGAGAGTCAATGAGGGACTCTGCCTAACCTGGACTGGGATTTTATTCCAGAGTAAAGGGAGCCTCTGGGTTATGAATCTGTCCCTCCAGCATGTCCTATTTATTTCAGTGCTGAGGTTCAAGTCTCGAGCGGCGTGCTCGATGGGATTGGATTTTCTGAGGTGCAGCATGTCCATTAATTCCGGGTTGGACATGGCTTTATACGTCGGGCACAGATCGCCTCTGAACAGGCGGTATGCCACTGAGTAGAGCTGGAGTTTCTTTAACCGGGCAGCATATGGCATCTGTTTGAGCCCTTTGATCCTCTTGGTGAGGTACTTTTGGGGTCTTTCCAGTTGCTGAAGGTGTCTGGTAAGGTACATCCCAAAAGGGGCATTGTACTCAATTATGGGCCTGATGAGGGATGAGAGGCACGATGACCTCCCCTGATCTAGATGTGAATCCCTTCATGATTAGGTGGGCTATATAAAATTTTTCTAACCACTTTGGCCACGTTGTTGTCAAATGAGAGATTGTTGTCAACTTGGGTCCCCAGGTCCCTAATTACTTCTTCTGTACTTAATGGATTACCACCTATGTGGTAATTTGTGGGCACTTTGTTTTTACCAAAGGGGATGACTATACACTTTTTGGAATTTAGCTTGAGGCCATGGCTCTGGCACCAGCTGTCTGTTTCTATGAGGCCCTTTTGGAGGATGCTTGTGCCCAGTTTGCAGTCATCTGCGAACTTGGTCAGCCACAGTCCTTCTGTGTTGGCCTGTACCTCCGAGAAATATATACCGAACAAGAGAGGTCCCAGGACTGAGCCTTGTGGGACACCACTTGTAACTGGTTTGGAGTCTGACATGGCTCCAGCAATTCTAACCATGTGGGTTCTGTCATTGAGCCAGTTTGCAATCCATCTAGTGACATAGGGGTTTATATTTAAGCTGGTGAGCTTATCTATAATGCCCGAGTGAGGTATTGTATCGAAGGCTTTTGGCGAGGTCCAGGTAGGCTGTGTGGACCACCTTCCCTCGTCAATGGCCTTGGTGACTGTTTCAAAGAAATCAACCAGGTTTAAGAGGCAGGATCTGCCCTTAACAAAGCTGAACTGGGTAGGATCCAGTGTCTGTAGGTCCCCAATATCTTTATTTATGAGGTCCATGATGATCCTTTCCATAGCTTTGCAGACCAAGCTAGTCAGGCTTATGGAGCGATAGTTTCCAGGATCCGTTGAGGCACCACCTTTATGGAGAGGGACCACTGTTGCTGTACGCCACTCTTTGGGCACATATCCTGTAGTAAGGCTGAGATTGAACAGTAGTTTTATGTTTGGGTTTAGCTCTTCTTGGAGTTCATGTAGGACACAGCCCGGGACACCGTCTGGTCCCATTGATGCTCTGTTTTTTGCTTTGGAGGCGGCTCTTACCTGAGCATCTGAGATGTCAGGGGCAGCACTCTGCTGGGATAGATATTTGCTCTTTTGGTGGGGTTTGCGCTGAACCTGTCAGCTAGGATGTTGGCAATGTCTGTGGGTTAGGTGTATTTTTTGTCATTTTGGACTAATTCTGAGCATATCTGGGAATTACCACCCAGGTTCCTAACATAATTAATGAAAGCCTTGTGATTATCCTTAGTGTCCTGTGCAATTTTTCTCTCAAAGCTGGCCTTAGACAATTTTATGAGTGCCCGTAGTTTTTTGCTAATACTGATCAGTGATGCCTTCCCTTTTTGGGATTTTGCTCTATCATTTAGTAGCTTCCTCCTTCTATTGTATAGTTTGTTTATGGCTGGGGTCCACCAGACAGGACGTCTGCCTTTGGAGGATTGGGTCTTGGTTTTATTTGGGATCAGATGATCCATGCATTCCTGAAGGTGTTCATAGAATGCGTTTATAAAGGATTCTGCGGTCTGAGCCATATTTTCCACAGGCCCAGGGGCTTTGAAGGATTCCACCTCAGTTTTGAGGAGTGTGAAATTTGCTTTAGAAGTTTTTCACTGTGGTTTTCCGGGCAGGGGTGGGGTCGGGATGTGAATATCCAGTGAGATTAGTTTATGGTCTGATCTTACCAGTGAGGGATACACTTCTGGTCTGGAGCATAGAGTCCCCCATGTTGGTGATGATCAGGTCCAGTATGTTTTCCCTCTTGTGGGAGTGGTAACAAGTTGTTCCATAGCATTTGAGTTTATAAATTCTAGGAACCTTTGGGCTAGTGTTGGAGCTAGAGTAATGCTCCCAGTCTATGTTTGGGTAGTTGAAGTCGCCCAATATAATGGTGTTTGGAGAGACCTTCATATTTTCCAGTGTTCTCAGGAAGGCCGAGTGGGGTTCCTGGGTTTGGGAGGGTGGTCTGTAGCAGGCTATAAACTAGAAGGCAGTTTTACCCACTGTTAGTTGCACATGGATAGTCTCTGATGCTTCGTGCTTTGCCACCAACCTGGAGGTGTGGGTATCTTTGATGAATATCGATACTCCCCCTCCATTTGTGGTTCGGTCCAAGTTTTGGGGCCAAAAAGCATGGTATGAGGTATAACCTGGTAGTGCTGGGGTGCTCTCGGGAGCCCTGAACCAGGTTTCTGTTACTGCACAGATATCGATGTTCTCCATGCTAAGGAGAGTTTCGAAACGTGCATCTTGAGGTTTAGAAGAAAGATCCAGAATGGGCCTCCAGGCTTTGTCCTTTCTGGGAACCAGAAAGAGTCTCGAGTCAAATCCTTGTCCTTGCTCCTGTGGTGGTACCTTTTGAATAGCTCTCATGTCCATGAGTGCTGTAATTTGTTTTTGAGCCTCTGCCCGTTGATTTGGTGGCAGATTTGGCATTCCTTTTAACCTTGGCAGAGTGTGAAAGTGGAACCTGTAACCTTGACATACAATGTTGAGAACCCATTTGTCTTTGGTGATCATATGCCAATTGTGATAGAAAAGTGCCAGTTTTCCTCCCAAGGGGGCTGCCAAGAGAACTGTTTGGCAGCTTTAGTGGGAAGTCATTGGGGCTGTTTTTTATATGGTTAGGGCGGTCTTCCCTTAATTCTGGGCTGGTGCACCCCATTGTCGAGGCCTGTAAGGACCTTGTGGTTGACCTCTACCTCTTGGACGTCTGTATCTGCCCCTTTGAGGTCTGTCTGTAACTGGAAAGGACCAATTCTTTGTTGGCCAATTTCTGCTAAATCGAGGAGGCTGAACCTGTAAGAAATCCTTCACCGTTTGCATAGATTTTGCCTTATCCTCCATTTTCTTTAATACCTCTTCTGCCTTAACTCCAAATAACACATCCTGCTGCAAAGGTGCATCCAATAGTTTTGCTTTAACATGATCTGGTAACGTAAGTTCTTTTAACCAAGCATGTCTTCTAATGACAGAACCTGTAACTGCTGCTCTACAGGAGGCCTCTAAAGAATCAAATCCACATTGCAAAGTATGTTTTCCCACTTGTTCAGCTGCATGCAATAGATCCTGCATTTCCTTAAAATTAGGAGGATCTGAGTCTGGAAGCATCTTTTGTTTCAACTGAGACATCAAATATTGCTGATATTTTAGCATGTGAAACTGGCAGTTTAAGGCCCTCATTGCTAAAGTTGCAGATGCATATACTTTCTTCCCCCATCTGTCTAATGCTCTGGAATCTCTGTCAGAGGGGATTGGATTCTTTGTTGATGAGGCCTTAACCCCTTTGAGGCCCTGAGAAATAGTTTCAGAGTCAGCAACAGGGCTTTTATAAAGAAATTTGTGAGAGTCAGGGACTCTGTAGTATCCGTCTGGCTTAACTGGGGCTGGAGGTAAAGAATCAGGATTTAAGCTGGATTCAGTATACACATCATCCACAATATCTAACACTGGCGGAATAGCAAGGGGTCTGTGTTGAGGTAATAAAAGGAAGTCTCTGAGCCTTTTCTTGGATTTTGAGTAATCCTGGCCCTCCCAATGGAAATGCTCCCTCGTGGTATGTAAAGTTTCCCCAAAGGAGTAGTCCTCAGGCGGAGGATGATGGAATTGATTCCTCAGCATCAGAATCCTCATAAGGGAGTAAAGAGTATCCTAGGTCTGAGAATGAATCTGAAAAGCTGGATACCTGGTCGGATGAGTCATAGTCTGCATCCTGTCTAGACCTTTTATCAGGAGGGGGATGGGACCCCCTGATCAGAGTGATTAGGTCTTCGGCCATTTTGAGCATTTGTTTCTTAGGCATGGAAGCCTGTCTTGGAGAATGCTGCATTTGTTTCTTTGTTTTTAAAGGAGGTTTAGACTTAGCAGAAGATTTAATGCTTAACTGAGTAGGTCTGAAAACACCCTCTGAAGCTACGGGTTGTTCAGCTACTCCGGATCCCTCTGAAGGGTTAGTTTCGGTAGGCTGAAAATCTTGTGCGTCCAAAGGCCCAGCCATCTCCACGTGGGAGTCAGAGGCAGCCAGTGGTTCTAAAGAAGCGCCAGGGGGGGCTCAAGGCGCCTCGCTGAAAACCGGAGAACCGGTGACTGGCCTAGAAGAGGCTTATATATATATATATATATATATAGAGAGAGAGAGAGAGAGAGAGCAAGCCTCAGGGATCTGTGCTACACAAAAGTATAAGGCTTGCGGTACTTTACCTGCAACAAAGAGAATATATAAGAGCATTTGGTTCGCATTTCTCTCATATACTTTTATAGCTCTTTATAATACACATTACAAAGTTTTAATAAAATGCTCATTTAGCCCATCGGCTTGAGAGTGGTATACAGATGTCTCCAGCTGTTTCACTTTAAAATACTATCAAACATTTAAACAATATTAGTTGAAGTGAAGTACTTTGCTTTAAAAAAATACTACGGCATGCACAATTACGACATGGGTAACTGCCAACCAGTAAAGCACCAGACAAATCAATTTGTTTCAATAACTTCACACAACTTGTTTTTAAATGAGACAAAAATATTGGCCAGGAAAAAAAGCATTGTGTACTAATAAGTTCCAATGTTGTTGACTATGTTGTCTGCTTTTATAACTAATGCTACCAAATGTACTAAGAACTCTAATGGGGAGTGTAGTACCACTGGAATGGTCTATAAGCATAAGAGCAGCATTGATACGGTCATCCCTGGACTGTAGACTAGCCTAATGTAAGACTCAATCCACTACATTATCACATTTCTGAAGATCAGGAGAATTTGTTGTCAAGATTCTCAGTCTGAAGATGAAACCAAAGGGATAAAAGAAAAACATCTCTATAGTGGTATGATGTTAATGAAATGGATCATCACCAACATGGGGACTCTATGCTCCAGACCAGAAGTGTATCCCTCACTGGTAAGATCAGACCATAAACTAATCTCACTGGATATTCACATCCCGATCCCACCCCCTGCCCAGAAAACCACAGTGAAAAACTTCTCTAAAGCAAATTTCACACTCCTCAAAACTGAGGTGGAATCCTTCAAAGCCCCCGGGCCTGTGGAAAATACGGCCCAGACCGCAGAATCCTTTATAAATGCATTCTAAGAACACCTTCAGGAATGCATGGATCATGCGATCCCAAATAAAACCAAGACCCAATCCTCCAAAGGCAGACGGCCATAAACAAACTATACAATAGAAGGAGGAAGCTACTAAATGATGGAGCAAAATCCCAAAAAGAGAAGCCATATGCTGCCCGGTTAAAGAAACTCCAGCTCTACTCAGTGGCATACCGCCTGTTCAGAGGCGATCTGTGCCTGACGTATAAAGCCATGTCCAACCCAGAATTAATGGACATGCTGCACCTCAGAAAATCCAAATCCCATCGAGCTCTGGCTCGAGACTTGAACCTCAGCACTGAAATAAATAGGACATGCTGGAGGGACAGATTCATAACCCAGAGGCTCCCTTTACTCTGGAATAAAATCCCAGTCCAAGTTAGGCACAGTCCCTCATTGACTCTCTTCAAGAGAAATCTTGATGAGTGGATGGGAGATCGTAGGTTAACCCCGGGTATCACTTCTGTGTCACTGTTAGACAGAGGCACAGTATACTAACCTCGAAAAAGGGCATAGCAAAATAAATTTAAAATGGGTGGCGAAAGCCAAACACATTCTGGCTAGGCTTATAAATGCCCTAGGGCAGATAGCCTAGTATGAACGTATGAACCTACAACTCAGGCTAGTGTTCAGCACAGGAATGAGCTTATCAATGTTGCTGCTATGAACATTTCACTTCAACTAATGTTAGTCAAATTTTTGGCATTAGATTTCTGATAACATGCAGGATGGACAGACTGACTGGTGTGTCAATGTGGGGCATTTTATATGGGCCAGATATTTTATAGCCATACTACTGCTCATACATCTTGTTTTTCATTTATTGATATTGATAGGGTTTATACACTAAACCATGTTCTACTGGAATGACAAGAAAAACAATGGACTGTCAAACTTGGGGGCTATGTTTCTACCAGGTCTGAATGAACATTTTTAATTTACATTATATACTTTCTCCTTTGGTTTAGTAGTCTCCTACTGACTTAAATTGTTTTCCGTTTGCATGTATAATTTTGACTGTAATCAATACAAACATGAATAAGTGATCTAGTTAAAAGTTTAAGAAAGCTGAATTACACTTATTATTGGCCTCTGTGCTGCTACCGCGGTGGTGGTGCTGCGGTAGCGTTGTCGCCTCACAGTAAGATGCTGTCCGATTTGATTCTCAGCTAGAGCGTCTTCTGCGTGGAGACATGCGTGAATGGGCGTACCTTCGTTGAAGGTTGTGCGTCAGGGCTGGTAACTTGGCACGTAAAAATCAACTACCAATCATTAGCGGACCGGAGTTCCGCTGTGGCGAACCCTAACCGGGAAAAGCCGAAAGATTGGCCTCTGTGCTGCTCTTGCTTTGGAATTTGAACAGTATTTACGTGTGTTTTCTAATTCCACCAGCAGATGGCAGTGTTTTCTTTATACCTTTCCTGATGCACTTTTTTTTTTTTTTTTTTTTTATACTTTTGCCTTTGTTTTATGTTGATCATCGTGGTCACAACAAACCATACATTTATATATTTGCGTATATGTATTTTCTGTCATACACAAAAGTTGTGTTTTTGATTTTGCTTTGATGAAGGGTTGATACTGTCTTGTTTGCAAAAAAAATCAAACACCTTAGTAATGTTTACACCCTCGTATGTTACTTGAGAATGGTCATACAGAAGCTGCTGTTTACAACTGTTTGCAGATATGCACTGAAAAAGACTTTTGTTTGGTGAAAACATGGTCTGCGGAATAGTCTCCCATTAAAGCAGCAATTTCCTTCTTTCTAACTGGTGCTGGTTTGTGTGTACATGTTATATGTTTTATACATGCGCATATACATATATAAAATATATGCACATTACACACACATGCTTATTACAATAAAGACCCAACTAAGATAGAGTCTTCACTGTGTAATACCTTGAACCTCGTAAAGTGGAGGCTCATGGGATATGTGCAAATCACTCCTTAACAGCATACTAGTGATTCATCTACATGGCTTCTGAATGCCCATGACTTTTTACTTTTTACCAATTTACTGGTATTTCCTGGCCAATAAAGCCAAATCCTACTAGCCGTAAACATGCCATGTTTCACTTTTTTTAAGCTCATCAGTACAACATAAATGAATTGTTCGGCCATAATTTGGAAACACAGAGCTTAAAGCTGAGCCAAACGTCCACAAACATTAGGGTGTGCCTGCAAAACAATGCAAACAACATCCAATTCCAAGGGTAAAAGCGTCACACAGAGAAAACATTCAGTAAAAACTGTGAGAAAAACCCAACCACATTAGAGTTTTTACTGTGTAACACCTTAAATTGCCTATAGCGGATGCTCATGGGATAAGTCACCTCTAAAGAAGGGGTCTACATTAGTTCCTTGAAATACATATTCGTCAAGTACGTATTCATCGATGGCTAAACAGTGAAATTCATTACAGCGAAGCATGAAATTTTTCCCAGGATTAGGGACCACTGAGCCACACCATAACTTTGCCATTTTCCCCACCGTGCTGCGATCTCACAGTTGCTATACATGGTTGGGGGGGTGGGTGGGTTTGATTTAGTGCAGTGTGTGTTCTGGAGTGCTACAGGGCCAATGGTTTAGAACCCTGGGAAAAATGACATGCTTTGCTGTAATGAATTTCGCTGTTTAGCTTTCGTGGAATACGTATTCAATGAATATGTATTTCAATGAACTAATATAGACCCCTTAAGAAGATATAGTTCCTCCACTATAGGAGGTTTAAGATATTATACAGTGATGACTTTAGCTTGGCTGCATCATTCTCACAGTTTTTACTGAATCATCTGTGTGACCTTTTCTACCCTTTGGTTTGGATGTGTCGGCGTACATCTGTATATCTAAATTTATATATGCGTGTTTGTCTGTATTCTACACACACAGAGATCTCTACAAATGCATACTTGTATGCATATATTCACGTGTATGTAGTCTATATATATATATATATACAATATAACACTAACACACATTCAGTTTGATGATTGCTTCTTTCACTGATGCAATTATTCAAAGCCTTGCTTAATCAAGTGACTGCTTCTGTGAACCGTCTTGTTTTGTACATAATGATCATGGCAGTAGGTATTACAGTTCTGCTTTTTTCCTCATGGATGTGCAATCTCAAGAGTTATTTTACTGGCTTTACCAGAAAGGCTCATCCAGACTCTGCTACACTTTGCTGTGAAGGAAAGGTTAGTTTGCTGTTATTTTTTGTATTTCTGTATTGCCTTTCTATATTTTGAATACTGTAGTTTGTTTTCTTTACCTTGTGTTTTGCTTGGATTCTGTTTTAACAGCATATTAAAACTTCAAAAGAGACCACAGCTCTCTCTGTTCTGAGTCAGGCAGAATTTTTCCCTCCCACCCATTTAAGTTGTCTTGTTAAATACCACTGTCTTTCTAGTTGCCCGCCTCTTATGTTAATCTGACCATATATCTCATTTCTCTCTACTTTCACTGGCTTATGTGAGTAATCACAAAACCATCACTTTTGAAATCCCACCCTTCAATTATTTAAATTTATTGGCCATCCTACAGTATTTCATAGTACCAAAATACAAAAGTAACCACCCCTTTCAGTCCATCTTGCTGTTTTAAAAATAGTAACTCTCCACTAAACCTTAACTTTTAAACAGGTAAAACTCAAGTTACCTACTTTCATATCTAACTTCTCTAGTGCACACTGCAGAGTGCATTCTTTTCAATCTTACCTTTAAGCATCCCTGTTACTAGCACTTTCTCTAATACCTAAAAGATCATCTCTACTTGACTCCAAGTAGACTTTTCTCTATCTGTTAAACCTAGCACTTGCTCCTACAGTACTTATTACCTTGATACGGCACTCTTATAGATAGCACCCCAAAAGGCAAACCCCATTTCTCGGTCACCCACATCCCCGGAATCTCTTTTAAAGTTTTTTTGTCTAGTCCTTCTAGCATGTCGAGGGATCAGTTGCTAGTGTCCTCTCCTGCTCAGCTGGTGAACCTGGGAATATTGAGGCAATGTTACAATTGCCTCATGTACACAGACAACCCTCTCCTCCTCCCACAAAACACAAATACATGCGAGATGCAACTATACGGCCAAACTGGTGGCTGAGCTCTCTCAACATAGGACTGGCAAGACCAGTCAGGAGGAGAAGGTTACCACACACACTACAGACCCAGTCTCACATAGTACCATCACAACCTCAAATCATACACATAAACACACAAAGACATACTCGCGGTTCTGATCAAAATCTACCAAAACAGCAGAGGCCACCAAAGCAGACACCCAAACAACCACCACCTCAGAACACAACACCTGCAACACATAGACCTCACAGTCAGAGTGTCAAACAGTCACAGCCCTTAAGGCCAAACACAATGCCAGACACACTAGTCATTGGTGACTCCATAGTCAGACACACTGGCGTCCCGCCACCAGACTGAGTAAGGAGAAGGTCACAGTAAGCTGCCTGTCGGGCGCTAGAATCCGCCACATAACGCAAGCACTCAGGTCTCTCAACAGCAGGTACAAATACGACTCAGTCATTGTCCACGCTGGTGTAAACGACCTGAGACGCCTCCTTGGACTACATGAAAAGAGATATTGAGGAGCTCTCTGATTATGTAGCCCAGGCAGGTATGACCCTGACCTTGAGCAGTATCCTACCTTCACCAAGAATGATGCCACAATACAGAGATAAGATGATCAGCTTTAACAATTGGCTTAAACTCTGGTGTCATTCAAAGGGGATCCAATGTCTGTCTGCCTGGGATGACATGCTGGACAAGCCACGCTGCTTCGCAAGGGACGGCTTGCACCTGTCACCCCTGGGATTCCGGATATTGGCAAAGGCTCTTGCCACCCACATAGTGCCTTTTTTAGGCAAGGCTCAAATTCTAAACCTACCACCCTAGAACACAAAAAAGAAAAAAACTAAGGATAATGCTGCTCAATGCCAGAAGTCTAAATCTCAAAATGCACGCACTCGAGGCCCTTCTCAGTATGGAGAACATCGATGTCTGTGCAGTGACAGAAACCTGGTTCAAGGCTCCTGAGAGCACCCCAGCACTATCAGGTTTTACCCCTTATCATGCGTTCCAGCCCCAAAATCCGGACAATATCAAGAAAGGAGGGGGGTATCCATATTCATCAAGGACACCCACACCTCAAGACTGGTGGCAACGCACGATGCATCGGAGACCATCCAGGTGCAATTAACCATAGGCAAGACTGCTCTGGAAATTGTAGCATGTTACAGGCCACCCTCACAAACTCAGGAACCTCACATGGCCTTCCTGAAAACACTAGAGGGGATAAATGTATCACCAAACACCATCATACTAGGTGACTTCAATTACCCTAATATAGACTGGGAACACTACTCAAGCCCAAACACCCTAGCCCAAAAGTTCCTGGAATTCATAAACTCAAATGCCATGGAACAACTAGTCACCATCCCCACAAGAGGAGAAAACATACTTGATCTCATCATCACGAACATGGGAGCACAATGTTCAACACCGAAGTATACCCTCACTGGTGAGATCAGATCACAAACTAATCTCGCTGGAGGTCTTCATCCCACCCCACCTGAAATAAAAAGACCACAGTAAAGAACTTCTCAAGCCGACTTCACACTTCTAAAGACTAGTGTGGTCTCCTTTAAGGCCCCAAGCCGGCGGAAAACAGTACTCAAGCCGCTGAATCACTTACAAATGCCTTCTACCAGCACCTGCAGGACTGCATGGATAAGGCAATCCCAAGCAAAACAAAGACTCTTTGTACCAAAGGCAAGCGTCCAGTCTGGTGGACCCCAGCCATAAACAAACTCTACAACAAAAGGAGGAAGCTACTACAAGATAGAGCAAAATCCTTAAAAGGTAAGACACCCTTGATCACTATAAGTAAAAAACTAAGAGCTCTCATAAAATCATCCAAAGCAAATTTTGAGAGAAAAATAGCTAAAGACTCAAAAAAGACAATCATAAGGCCTTCTTTAGCTATGTTAGAAACCTGGGAGGAAACTCCCAAATATGCTCAGAACTAGTTCAAAATGATGTGAAGATTACTGATCCTACAGACATTGCCAACATACTGGCTGACAGGTTCAGTGCAAACTTCTCCCCCCCCCTCCAAAAGGAGAGATATCTATACCAAACGATTGCAGCCCCCAAACATCTCCAACGCCCAAGTGAGAACTGCTCTCTCCAAAGCAAAAACACAGCATCCATGGGACCTGATGGTGTCCCCGGCTGTGTGCTCCACGAACTCAACGAGGAATTAAACCCACAGCTAGGACAGCTGTTTAATCATAGTCTTACCTCTGGATACGCACTCCAGGAGTGGCGACTGCAACTGTGGTCCCACTTCACAAAGGCGGTGCCTCCACCGACCCTGGAAATTACCGCCCATTAGCTTGACAAGCCTTATCTGCAAAGCCATGGAGAGGATCATAATGGACCTCATAAATAAAGACATAGGAATTTGCAGACTTTGGATCCATCCCAGTTTGGCTTTGTCAAAGACAGATCATGCCTTCTAAACTTGGTTGACTTTTTCAAACAGTCACCAAAGCCATTGATGAGGAAAGGCAGTCCATACAGCCTACCTCGATCTGGCGAAGGCCTTCGATACAATACCCCACTCGGGTATCATTGAAAAACTCATCAGCTTAAATGTTAACCCATACATCACAAGATGGGTTGCAAACTGGCTGAGTGACAGAACCCACAGGGTCAGAGTTGCTGGCGCCATGTCAGACTCAAAGCCTGTCACAAGTGGTGTACCACAGGGCTCAGTCCTGGGCCCACTCTTGTTTGGCATCTACTTTTCAAGTACAAGCAAACACAGGAGGGTTATGGCTGACAAAGTTTGCAGATGACTGCAAACTGGGCGCCATAGTAGAAAACTTTTAGTTATGTACTCACCATAACTTCAGATGTTTGGGATCCATCTCGCCTACATTCTGAATGATGGGTTCGAGCCGATCCTCGGCTCCGACTGCACGCTTATGCCAAAGAGCGAAGTCTCTTATTGGCTGAGCTTACTATATCCCAGGATGCACCACTACCAGTCCCCCAGATCTAGTTTGTCCGCATACATGCACACATGCATACCCTGCTTATATAACATCGTCAGATGAAACAAGATAAAACAGTGGAGCTCAAAACCGTTCAATCTCTTCTGATCTGCAAGGCAGGGGGAAGGAGGGTGGGTATCAGGAATGTAGGCGAGATGGATCCCAAACATCTGAAGTTATGGTGAGTACATAACTAAAAGATGTTATGTGATCCTATCTCGCCTACATTCTGAATGATGGGACAGCGTCCTAGCACCTGAATCCTGGGTGGTTCACTGGAAAACACTCCTGAGTACCGTGGAACCAAATGAAGCTCGTCCTCTAGATGCCACATCCAATTTGTAGTGGGAAATGAAAGTGTGCCGATTGGACCAAGTAGCCGCAGCACACATTTCGATATAGCGAGCTTGGAATGAAAGGCTATAGAAGTAGCCATAGCTCTTGTAGAATGAGCTTTGATAGATGATGTAAGTTGTTTATTCAAGAAGAATAGGCCTGAGTTATGCAATCTCTGATCCATTTTGAGATTGTAGCTTTTGTAATGGTTTGGCCCAATTTATTATCTGAGAAGGACACAAACAACTGGTCTGACTTACAAGTTGCTGAGTCCTGTCTAAATAGAAGCGTAATTGCCTGTGAACATCCAATTTATGGAGAGTATATTCTGCTTCATTAGAGAATTTTGGAAAGAAAACTGGTAGCTCTAGAGATTGTTGAAGACAGAAACTAGAACAGACTTTGGGACAAAGGATGGATTAGGCCTAAGTGATACTCTATCCTTGTGGAAAATCAAGTACGGTGGTTTAATAGACAGGGCTTGAAGCTCTGAGACTCTCCTTGCAGAGGTAATAGCCACTAAGAATGCCGTTTTCCAAGACAGATATTTTAATTCGCATGTAGCAGCCGGTTCAAAGGGGATGTTAATGCACGAAGCACCAAATCAAGATCCCACGGAGGTGCAGGATGAAAAACTGGTGGTCTTAACAGACTGGCACCTTTAATGAACGTTTTGCATAGTCTGCTGCTCATCAAAGGAGGATCCGTGGATTCATGGAATTTCGAGATAGCAGCTAGTTGGACTTTAATAGTTGAGACAGAAGATCCTGATTAAACAGGGATGTTAAAATTTCAAAACCTCTGGGACAGGAGCAGTGATAGGGTCTAAGCCCTTGAGTTGAGCCCAGATAGCAAACCTCTTCCACTTACTGAGGTACAATTTGTTAGTGGTGGGTTTGTGGGCCGAAGATAAAATGTGAACAACTTCCGGGTCTAGTGTGTGCCTTCTAACTAAGGTTGGAAGTGGAGGAGCCAAGCTGTCAATTTTAGAGATTGAAGGGACTGATGCCAATGTCCCGACTGATGGATTAGCAAATCCGGGATCAGGTCTAAGGTCCACGGATCGTCCACTGCATGCTTTTTCAGGTAAGGAAACCATATCTGACGAGGCCAGTATGGGGCAATCAGAATCATTGAAGACCCCAGTTGAGAAGCTTTTGAATAACTTTTGGAAGGAGTGGAATTGGAGGAAAGGCATAAAGTAGCCCTGTTGGCCAAGGTTGTGCTAGAGCATCCATGGCTGGTACTTCCTGATGTGGAATCAAGGAGAAGAACCTCTGGCACTTGGTGTTTTGTGGAGTTGCAAATAGGTGCAGCAGCGTCCCCATCATCTCTTGAAAACCTGGGCTGCTACTGTGCGGTTTAGAGACCATTCGTGAGGAGAGAGAATTGTCCTGCTTAATTTGTCCGCCAATACATTTGACTTTCCGGGATGTGGGTCGCTACCAAGAAGCGGTTGGTAGCTACAGCCCATTCCCACACTCTCATGGCCTCTCTGCAAAGGGGATGATCTGGTCCCTCCTTGTTTGTTCAGATACCAAACCACCGACATGTTGTCTGTGTGGATGGCGATGATGCCCTGAGGAAGAAACTTGTGTAAGGCCTGTAGGGATAGAAGTACAGCCCTCATCTCCAACACGTTGATGTGGAGAAGAGCTTAAATCCGGAAGCCAGGAGCCCTGAACTAGCCTGCCCAGACAATGCCCCCACCCTATCTGGGAGGCATCTGTCGTCAGGGTAACCACTGGAGGGAGAACAAAGGGTTTTCCTGATCCAAGTTGGATGTCTGAAGCCACCAGCGAAGGTCCCTTTGCATATTTCCGTAATCATGATGTGATGATTGAGGGAAGATCCTGAAAGGACCATTGAGTTGACAAGAGCCACTGAAGAATCCTCATGTGTAATCTTGCTAGAGGAACTAAAAGAACCGTGGCAGACATTGAGCCTAAAACCTGTAGGACCATCCTGGCTGGGGCTTTGGACCTCGAGATTAGAGCTTGAACTTGGCCCTGTAAAGTTCGGATCCTTTCGGCCGGAAGAAAGACGCCAAGATCAATCTTGAGTCTATCTCTGCTCCTATAAACTTTATGCTGAGAGGGCAGCAAGACAGACTTTGACCAATTGAATGTAATCCCTAGGGAAACACCCAAGGAGATGGTGGCTTTGAGGTTGTCCATTAGTAGATGCCTGGTGGTGGCAGTCAGGAGCCAGTCGTCGAGATAGGGAAACACTTGGAATCCAAGACTTCTCAGGTGAGCCGTCACTACTGCCAAACACTTGGTGAACACTCTGGGGGCTGTGGTGAGACCAAAGGGCAGAGCACAAAATTGGTAATGACTGACTCCCAGGCTGAAGCGCAGATACCTTCTGGACGCGTGATGTATCGGTATGTGATAATAGGCGTCCTTGAGGTCTATGGAGCACATCCAAACATCCTTCTCCAACAACGGGAGAATGGATTGTAACGTGACCATTCGAATTTGGATTTCGTGACGGATTGGTTCAGTCTGCTGAGATCCAATATTGGTCTCAGGTCCCCTGTCTTTTTTGGCACTAAAAAGAACCTGGAGTAATTTCCTGATCCGATCTGGTCTGTGGGGACCGGTTGGATGACTCCTTTTTCTAGCAGCTTTAAAGCTTCTGCGGCTGCTATTTCCCTTTGACTGGGTGGTGGGTCCGGGATTCTGTTGGGCGGTGGGGGTGAGTATTTGAATGGGATGGTGTAACCTCCGGCAATGATCCGAAGCACCCATCTGTCCTGAGTGATTGATTCCCAGGCATTTAGGTGCTTGGCAAGCGACACCCGACTGGCTCCGAGCAGCACAGCCGGGCAATCCCTCATGGCGTGTGGGAGGCTGAAGAGCCACGAAAGGACTCGCGGTCTCCAGAATTGCGGGCCCTCTGCCGCCTCTGGGACGGCGTCTCCTGAAAAATTTCCCGCCCTCTGCCTCTGGACGGGAATCTTCCTGCTGTTGGGAGAAAAACTTGCAGATTTTCGAACCACATTTTCCCTCCTTTAGCCTTGGGGTAAGGCCGAAGGGAGTGGAATAACGGGCACCTACGGCAGATAACGTTTTTCCCTCTTGCTCACAGCGGGTAAGGGTGTCTTTCACCTTGGGTCCAAACAATGAGGACCCATCAAAGGGAGCGTCGGCGAAGGAAGACTTGAAGGCCTCCAAACTGACACAAGCGGAGCCAGGCTTGTCACGTAGAGCCACGCCTGTGCCTGCCGCTCTACCCACCCCTTCGGCCGCATAGGAAATGAGCCTCATGGACGAGTTAGAAATTGACGTAAGGATAGCCAACTGAGAGCTAACGGACTGGGCTAGCTGCTCAGGTAGGTTACCGAGAGGAATCTGACAACTCCTTGACCAGATCCCTCTGAAGCCTGGTAAAATGTGCCAAATAATTCAGAGACCTTAAGGTAAAGGCCGCTGAAGTCAGGGTGCGCTTCCGTACCTATCCATACTCCTAGACTCCTTATTAGGAGGATGGATGGACGTTGAAGCCTCTGCCACGTCCTGTTGTGTAGCAGATGCCACCACCATGGCATCTACAGCCACGCCTTTAGTAAGGAACTCCTTCGGGGGAGCAGATAAAAATTTATTTGGACGAGAAGGGACTGGTTCCACGGTATCTGGATGTTCCCACGCCCTCGACAAACTAAATCCAGAAGCTCGTCGAGGGCGGAGACACCCAGGAGGCGGAGGGATGAGCCCCAAAGGCCTTGAGGAGCACTGATTCGTCAGCAGAGGGGTTTGGATATCCAGCCGCCTCGTTGTTTGAGGATCTCTAAGATGTCTGCAAATGAGACATCATCCGAGGACGACTGGGACCCCTCCGCATCATCCATATCAGTGTCCGATGTAATAGACTCGGGGAGTCCACGTGCTTCCTCTTGCACGATCTCTTCCTTGGGGTTCCTCTGAAGACAACTCGAAGAACCCTCAGGAGGAGGGAACCCCACTGGGGTAACCTCAGGCCTCGGGCTCCGCTGGCTACGGACAGGGAACTGCCAAAGACCCAGTCTCCACGCCCAGGGAAGGTGCCGGTAAACCGGAGAGATGGCCGAAGAGGACTTGGCCAAGGCACTCCTCATGGCCCTGAAAGCCGGACCCCAGAATCCTGGGAGTGTCCGGACTCGAGCCGTGATAGCCGACGGAAGTCCCGCAGCCGAAGCACCGAGGGGGAGGCTCGGAACCGAAAGCATAGGTCCCGAAACATCACCCCCGGGTCCAGCCGAAGAAGTCCGCGTACTAAACTCGGACCCGAAGGCCCGGGTTGGAGTAAGGGTCGGAGCCGACCCTGAGATCTCCACCGGCTCCAACAGCACCTGCTCCGACGGAGCCGAAGCGGTCGGAGGAGGAATGGCAACGGGGTGGGCCAAGGTCATCGGCTCCGAAACCAGCTGGGTCGGAACGAAACAAATTTTGGAAGACTGGGGACTGGAACAGTCTTTGGAGCACCCTGTATATATCAGAATCCGACATCCTCAAGACCGAGAGGAAACAGAACGGGTTCGAAGGCCTCCATCGGCCCCAAAGGGCTAGGGGACCGGCTCGAGGCGACTCGATGAGTATCGGCGCCGAGGAATACTCACAGATTCCATCGGTGCCGAGGTAGACTTGGCCGAGGAGGAAGTGTCTGAGCGGGCGACCCTTGTCGGCTCCGAGCAGTGGAGCCGGCGAAGGTGACCCGCCTCGATGCCCCAGCCATCGGCTCCAAGCCAGAGGAGTCGATACTGGTGGCATCGAGGCAGACCGTTCAACCTCGGCTCGAAGTCTTTGGAGCCGAAGGAGAGGCCTGCCTAAGTTTCTTGGCAGTCGGGTCCGACGGACTGGTCGGAACCGTAGCCCTTCTCTCTTTGGTTGGAGCAGTAGTGGATGCCAAGGCTTCTTCATACGAAGGTTTAACTATCCCCTTAAGAATCAATTTATTTTTCCTCTCCTGGAGGACCCTTGAGGAAAAAGCGTGACATACACTGCATGACTCCTGCAAGTGCTTTGCCCCGAGACAATATACACAGAGCGAATGATCGTCTGTGATAGACATTTTAAACCCACATTTCGAACATTTTTTAAAACCCGAAGGCCTAGGGGTTTGAGACATGATGATACACAATTCTAGTCACTCTGACAGGAAAGTACACTAAATTTTTACTGCTGATAAATCTAAGCTTACAGTAATAACTAATGCAAACACTTCCTGTAAAAAAGAACAGGTAACTCTAACCAATTATATAATTACTAGAGACCCTGTAAAGTATTAAGGTTGACAGTCCGGGAAGGCCCTGGATGGAGGGGGGGGCCGAAAACAAACTGAACCCAATCACACACAACAATTTAACAATCCAAATCGTACACAAAGTTAGCGATAGCCGTTAAAACAGCTTTTGTGAGCAAAAACAGCAAAAAAACTGACAGAAAAGTTAGTTAATAAAACTACTCAGCCCAGCCAGCTCGAGACCACGTCTTCGCAGGGAAGCGGCAAACGAGATCTGGGGGACTGGTAGTGGTGCATCCTGGGATATAGTAAGCTCAGCCAATAAGAGACTTCGCTCTTTGGCATAAGCGTGCCGAGTCGGAGCCGAGGGATCGGCTCCGAACCCATCATTCAGAATGTAGGCGAGATAGGATCACATAACATCACATCTGACACAGATATCCTTCAGAAGGGTCTCACAGAAACGGATAACTGGTGCCAGAGCCATGGCCTAAAGTTAAATGCCAAAAAATGCATAGTCATACCCTTCGGGAAAAACAAGGTTACCCCTAGCTACCAAATAGGTGGCAATCCACTGAGCACAGAAGAAGTTATCAGGGACCTGGGGACCCAGGTTGATAGTAGTCTGTCATTCAACACCCATGTAGCTAGAGTAGTTAGGAAGACCTTCTACATTGCCCACCTTATCATGAAGGGATTCTCATCTAGATCAACGGAGGTCATAGTCTCCCTATACTCATCACTCATCAGACCAATGATTGAGTACAATGCCCCATTCGCAATGTATCTGACCCGACACTTGCAGCAGCTGGAGAGGCCACAAAAGTTCCTCACCAAAAGGATAAAGGGTCTCAAACATCTGTCCTATGCTGCCCGACTGAAAGAACTCCAGCTCTATTCAGTCGCTTACCGCTTGCTCAGAGGTGACCTTTGCCTAACATACAAGGCCATGTCAAACCCAGATTTGATGAATATGCTTCACCTACTATAATCTAGATGCGTCAGAGCCACAAGGGCGGAGACTTAAACCTCGACACGGCTATTAATAGGACGTGCTGGAGGATAGATTCATCACCCAAAGACTCCTATGCTGTGGAATAAAATCCCGGTATATGTGAGGCAGAGCACCTCGCTGGCCTTGTTCAAGAGAAATCTTGACCAATGGATGGGAGATCGCAGATATACCCCAGGGATTACCTCAGTGTCACTGCTCGACAGAGGCACAGCAAAATAATGGGTATAGTTCCCCATACTAAAGGGGTGGCGTAAGCCACAAAGCTATGGGCTAGGCTTGTAAATGCCCTCGGGCAGATAGCCTAGTATGAACCTATGAACCTATTTTATTTAAGGATGCGGGTAGGCTTTCCCAAAGGCCTGTAAAAACATTATGTTTTCCTTCTTTGCTTTATCAAGGCTTTTAGCTTCTGTACCTTCCTTACAATACACTGACATTTTCTTTCTGTTGGGTGAATGTGGCATACTGGGTAAGCCTTTTTGATTTACTTACAATTATCCAGTGATCTCTAATCAGTTGTGTTTTGTGATGCAGATGTCACATGTGACATACTGGGATTCAAAAGTTTGGGACTGCTGCAATGAGTTTCATTTAAATGTGTGGTCCATGTTATGCCATGCCTTCACAGATAAATGTATGTATGTATATATCTGTGTGTGTGTGTATATATATATATATATATATATATATATATATATATATATATATATATATATATATATATATATATATATATATATATACATATATATATATATATATACACACATAAGGAAAATGAGATATTGGGATGGAGCTTTCACATTTTCCACTGCTACAAATTTGAAAGTAGACATGACACATACTGGTATGCAGACAAGGAAGTGACAATACTTCATGATGTTGAACAGTGTCTTGTTGCTTTTTTTCTTGATAAAATGCATTTGGTATCAAGGTTTTAAGTTCTATGGCATAAACTAGTCTGGTATTAGGAACTTAAGTATAAAACGTATCTTGAATCATAAGCTTGTTACAATAACAATTACATGCTATTTTTACCAACTCACCACTGCATTTGAAGGCTCTATCTTCAGTACTTCCGAAAACAACTTGTGAGCCTCTGTAAAATTATTTTGGCCCAGATGTAAAAATGCTCTGAAGAATAAAAACAAGATGTCAAAATACTTATCTCCAGTTGTACAACAAAGTCTCCTTAATTATACAGATTTAATTGCAAAATAACTAATTTTCTCCAACTGCACCTGTATCATCAGTTTTGCCTAGACTATGGTAACATCATAACTGCTTAAGTCAAAATTATTTTTTTTAATTTATTTCATTAACCAAGTATAGAAAGTGGTCCTTAGATTCCTTTTAGCCATTACTTGGCCCTGAAGATCCAGGGTTAATGCAACACAGATGGAAATCTTATAATAGTCAATAAGCTAGTATGTTTGTGTAATCGGGGAAGGAAATTTGAATGCCAAGAGAAAACTCTTTCAGACATAAGGAGAACTTGCAAACTCCATGCAGACAGTCACTGGAGGTCAAGAATGAAGCCTGGACTCTGACACTGTGAGGCTTAGTTCTTAGCCACTATGCCCTTGTGCAAATGTGCCTGTGAATGACCAAAAAGAAAATAAAGAGGTCTGTCTCACCTCTTCTTTAAACTCATGGCATGACTGTAGTGGAAAAATGGAACAACAAATCATTTTGTTGTTCAGCCACTTAACTTTACCCTGGTTTCACCTGACTGCAGAACTGTAGTTAGGTCACCTAATGCTCCTGGCCAGTTTCTCAAAATGGCACCCCCCTTAACTATAAGTTGAAAAACAAAAATGTCTTCTTGGACTTGAGGAGAAGAAAAAAAAAAGCAGCAAAAAAGTAAAACGTAAAAAGAAACATCTGCCCTATATAAATGCAGCAATAAGCTGCTTGCTGTAACCAGCCTGCTACTGCTAACTACTAACACACACTGAGCACTTCAGCAATAACTGCAAATGCAGTGTCTGCATTCATTTATGAAGCTGAGAGGACAAGTAACTACCAGTACTTCATGCAGCACTGGCACTTACCAACTACACCCCCTAGCAGATTGTGCCTAGGGCAGCCACCCCTTCTCCCCTGCTTAAGTTATGGCTGTGTTTGACACAAACTCGCAATATCTCATGAGTTATAATTCTAACCACCTGTTCTATCTTTGAATCCTGTTCTATTACTCTACATTCTGATGTCATTATTCAAGCTACAGAACTAATTTGCAGCAGTAACAATAAAGACACTACTTCATTTGGAACACATGCGGCAATGGTGCTAACTCCACACTGAAATTCTACTACATTGGACCAGGAAGCAATGCAACAGCAAAAATTCCATTAAGACAATGCTAACCACTCATCAACTAAATTACGTATCTCTGGGAAAAAAATGCAATGCGGAATGTGAACAACAACATTTAGTTATTTTATGTACGTATGTCGTCATTATAAGTTCAAAGCAAAAGAATGACACAGATATGTGTGGAACTCACCATAAATAACAGATACGCTATTACCCTTTCAGAGGATCTACAAACAGGACCTTCCTTTATGTGCTTGTGGTTAGGGTCTTCCTATCTACTAACCATGACCCAGCATTTTTTTGATGACTGGGTAAGTCCCTCTAGGCTAGTGGATACTTTTCATGGGGAAGTCCGAGGAGGAATTTCTACTACCAGGGAATTTCTCTTCTGGTTTTTAAAAATATGCCTGACCTGTATATAAAACTAAAGGGATTAAACACTTCCACTGCTTGTATCTTTCTATCCATAAACAAAAGCTTCTAGTGTCTCAATTTTTGTATTTTCTTTTGTTTAGTCTCCTTTCGCATATCCTTCGCTACCATAACATAATCCTTTTAACCCATACTCCTAAATGCTTCATTTTATTACGTCCCCATAAACAAGGGTATTGCTGACCTAATTAATGTGTGGATATATAATCTACAGCTATAGCCTTTGTTTGATGCCAACTTAATTCAAAATGCTAATGATTATGCTTTTGTATGTCTTCACACTGTAAAACAAACTTCAGCTGTGTAGTGGTTTCTACCTAAACTCTTTCCACAGGCACCTTAGCAAAGGAAAAGCAAACAAAAACCAAACACTTATGGTTTCCCACTTATCCTGCCAATCATAGTGCCTTATACTTTTTCTTTTTTATAACTATGTTAAGGCAGGCGGTATCTCTATGGCTACTCTTTGCTTGATTCTTCCTTTCAAAATACTTCCATCTCAGTAGGTACATTCCTGTTAGGGTTAGCCTCTCCCACAATTACTAGCATTACTTCTTTTCTCCAAGCTTACATTTCTGAACAACACATGCATTTGTACCAATCCTTTTTGAGCTCATTGCTACAGACAGGCCTTGACTGATTAATTCCCTAAACAGTGGGAGTTTTATTTATTTATTTTGTTTGTTTACCGGGTAATGTCCGACTGGGCATGAGGCCCATTTTCAGCAGAGGCCCGGGGAGAAAAGCTCCATAAATACAAATAGACAGTATTAAACAATCAAACTGAACACGTATTAATCAACAATGTACAAAGCAAGTCAGTAAAGAGATTAGTTATATAACAATAATTAGCAAATAAACAAATTTAACAAAAAATGGCACAGTTAGTGATAAAAACTGGCCACGAGTTAATAGTGAGAACAGTATTTTACAGTAATTGCAAGATAGAGAAATGCAGTCTACATAACAGTTAAAGACAAAGCAGTATATGTGTAAACACTGCTAAATGAATCAAGATAACCTTCAGCAGTTAATAGTTGTAGCTGTGAGAATGAGCTAGTTTAGGGTAATGTAAGGGAGTAGTAGGTAGCTTAACCAGGACTATGGCAGATGCAGAGTCAGTGTTTTGATAGATGTTCCTTAAGAAGGTTTTTAAACTCAGGAATTCTGTTGTTTTTAGCCATAGGTTGAGGAAGAGCATTCCACAGTTTGGCAATTTTATGGTAAAAATGGGCGGTGCCCTGTGTGTTGTGGGCTTGGGTAATCTTTAACAATAGTTTACTTGAGGATCTTTGAGCTCTAGGATTGCTGTTGGGGTGGACTAGATTGGTGAGTGCTGGGCAGCAGTTAGGTTTGTGAATTACATTGTGGGCTATGGACAGTTGGTTAAATGTTAGAAGGTTTGGTAGTTCTAACCATTTAAGTTGGGAGAGTACAGAGAAGTGGTGGGTTCTGTAAGGGTGGCTTGTGGCAAACTTGGCGATTTTGTTGTAGCATGATTCCAGATTATTCAGGTTAGATTTACGAATGTTTGTAAATACTAGGGTGCCGTAGAGGAGGGTGGAGAGTAGATGTCTGCAGGCAGTGGCTAGTCTGGCGTTGTCTGTAAGGTAAGGTTTAATTCTGTAAAGGTTGCCAGGTTTGGAGTTGCATTCCATTTCGCTCCTCTCTCACCCCCAATTTCCCCAGCTACCCTACAAAACCACCTATTAAATTTGCTCTAATCTATGTCCACTGTCACAGCCTCAAGACACACCCCTTAAAAGGACACCACCATAAAAATTATATAACCCTCTTATCTCACTGCCCTCATAGTCAGTATTACAATATTACTGGAAATCTTAATTCCACTTATAATTTACTGTACAAACAACACATATCCAATCAGTAAAGGGTTTCTCTTTCCACAGCAACTCTGGTTTAGTGATAAACATCATCTTGTGGTTCAAAAGTCCAAAAAATTAGCTGGAGATGCTTTGTAGTTCAGCTAGGTCTCCAGGCCAGGAACTGCATTCCACTCCCTATTAGACTCGCTGAAAACCTATACAGCTTCAAAACTAAATTAAAACTCTTCCTCAACTCTTGGCTATGCCACTGTTACAATCCAGTATAAGACTACCAACTAATATTATCACCATAACAGGTGCTTTACTTAAAATTCTTTTGAACCACCTCAGTTCTGAAACTGTACATAGTTTAAACCCTCCTAAAATGTACCATTTTTAATATCTAACAAATGAATTTGAGAGTATTTTGTATCACCATATCTTACTATTATGAAAAATGTATGCCTTCTTTATTACTGTTACTTATCTATAATGTCTTAACATTTGCACAGAATGTAAAAATGTGGTAGAAATATGTACTGTTCTTTAAATGCACATGTATGCAGCTTTTCTCCTGAGGCTGACAATGACAGCTAGATTTTCCTAGTAAATGAAATTAAATAAAATAAACAGATGGATATGAAAGCCTCTTTTCAAATAATACAGAAGAGCTTGGAGGTCTGCAGCTGCTCTGGGACAAATGCTATCTGATCTACAGACAGAACATTTGGATGACTTTGGCAAATGTGATTGCTGCAGATCTCTTGGCCTCCCTGAGGATCCTAAAAGGCCTTTGGAAAAAAGAGATTGTCACGGCAGAATCAAAGCTCTGTCTTTGAAGCTGCAACTCACGTGCTTCACTTCTGGGTGCACTAGAATCTCATTTTGTTGAGCCAGAAGGTTGTACAATATGGTGAAGAAAGTACAGCTGTGTAAGCAAACTTACCATAACAGTAGATGTTCAAACAGATCACTGCTGCAGTGACCCAACGTATACAGGCTGTATCCTGCCAAGAATTGGATAAGTTTTAGGATTCCTTCCACATGTCCTAGTTCTTGTCTGCACAAGCGAACAAAGATAAGTTTAGTGACTATGGCCCTCCTATATCCTTCCTAATTACCTTTATTTCTGTATCCAGGAATGCAAATGCTTCCATTGCGCTACTCAAAAAAAAAAAAAAAAAAAAAAAAAAAAAAAAAAAAAAAAAAAGCTTACCCTGTGTAATGCTTTTCCTCCATCACAACCCACTGACAACAGCAGTATTTTCTTACACTCTACCTCCCTCTGGATCATCACTGTTGTGTTAATGTTTGCCTCCCCTCCACAAAACCACACAGATACATATCTATTGATTTTGGCAACATATTTGCCATTTTTTTAGCTATTACAGACATAAGCAATCTGTAATCATGGTTTAAAATTAAAATGGGCCTATATGACTCTGGGTCTGATAGGTCTTTACCATCTTTAGGTATTACAGCCACCACAGCTTTCTTCTAGGATATTGATACTTTCCCTCTTTCTAAAAATACTGTCAAACAAAGCCTTCAAGATCTTTATCACTTTCTTCCTGCTTGGCTTCCAAACTTCCACAGGACCACCATCTATTCCTGCATCACCATTTTTACCTCATCTCTTCCTTTCTTAACTGTTAATTGTTCAGTCTCACCTACCTCCATCCTTGGCATACTTGCATCTTCTACAAATATTTTCATTTGTGGTCTTTCTTGAATTCCATGTTTCTCTGCTTTATACAAATTTTCATAAAATTTCTGAAATATTTCTAATACATCTACCAGATCTCAGATTATTTTTCTTGTTGAAGGCTCCCTAAGTTTGGCAACAATTCTTTCTACTTTCTGTTGCTTTAGTTGTTATGCTAAAAGTTTTTGATCTCTGGAGCTATCATCATCATAAAAAAAAAGTTGCTTAACAGTAATCTTTCTAAACTCATGCATATTATCCAGATACTCCCTTACTTCCTCTTTAGCAGTCTGTAGCTTTGCCTCTTCTTGTTGAGTTTCCCCTTATTCTGCAACAATTTTAACCTTTGTCAGCCTTCTAAACAATTCTTGTTACTTACCCACCACATCTCTTCTTTTACTTCAACCTTATTTTTAAAATCCACTTTCAATGTATCCCTCTCACTAGCTATAAAGTACAGTTTTGTACCTACCATAAATGTAGATGTTCGAAGATCCACATTGCTGCAGTCCTTACATATGGGGTAGTCCGCTGTCCTCGGTCGGCCCGAATACCAAAGTATTAGGCTGACGTCGGTCAGGGGCGCTCAGAACTGACATCAGAGCGTCAGGGTATAAGAGCGCATGACCGACGTCATATCCTCAGTCTTTTCTTGCCCCAGATGTCAGAAGGCCCTAAAAAGAAAGCCCACAGCCAAAAACAGAATACTTCCCAAAAACAAAATATGTACAAATCACAGCTACCACCCAAACCATGCAACCATTCCAAACTATAGAGGGGAAGGAGGGAGGGTTAATTGGACTGCAGCAATGTGGATCTTCGAACATCTACATTTATGGTAGGTACAAAACTGTACTATGTTCTTCATCTCACATTGCTGCAGTCCTTACATATGGGTAGAATCCCAAAGCAGAGGTAAAGGGAGGTTGGCAAAATCATAAAGCATTAGGAGCTGCCAAAATGCCCTGTAATATTGCAGTGGCAAATCCAGCCCTAGATTTAGAATAAAGAGGAAGGTGGTAATGTTTAGAAAAAGTATGCACTGAACTCCAAGTAGCTGCTTCCAAAATATCTTTAGTAGCCACTCCCCTTAAAAAAGCTGTAGAGGTAGCAGTAGCCCTAGTGGAATGAGGCCTGATTCCAGCCAGAACCTCCTTACCATGATGGGAATAACAGAAAGCAATGCAAAAACCAATCCACTTAGAAATAGTTTGTTTAGAAACAGGCTTTCCCTGAGAACCCAAGGCAAAAGAAACAAACAACTGCTGAGACTGTCTGAACCCTTTAGTTCAAATAATAACGCAACTGCCTGTAAATATCCAAAGTGTGCAAAATCTTCTCCCCTTTATTTTGGGGATCTGCATAAAAAGTAGGCAAATGAATAGTTTGGTTCAAGGCCACACTAGAAACCACCTTAGGCATAAAAGTAGGATTAGTACGTAAAGATACCCTATCCTTATGAAAAATTAGGAAGGGTTCAACTGCCATAAGGGCCTGTAATTCAGAAACCCTTCTTGCAGACGTGATGGCCAACAAAAAAGCAGTCTTCCAGGACAAAAACTTCAATTCAGCAGTAGCTGCAGGCTCAAAAGGAGGTAAAGTAAGTTTTTCCAACACAAAATTGAGATCCCAGGCAGGAGTAGGAGCTCTACGTGGGGGTCTTAGGTTCTTTGCCCCTCTAAGAAATTGCTTAAACAAAGGATGAGAGAACAAAGGAGGGTCACAGTCATAGTGAGCAGAAATGGCTGCAGCATGAACCTTTATAGAGGAGAAAGACAAACCCTTGTCTAATAAATCTGTAAAGTATTGAAGAGAAACACTTAAATCAGGCTTGGAAACATCAAAGTCCTTTGCTTTGCTCCAAACAAAAAACCTCCTCCATTTATCAGCGTAAACTTTCCTTGTACTAGGCCTTCTGGCCTCCAAAATAACATTTAAAACTTGTTGTGGAAGCTGAGACCCTCCAGGGTCTAGAACAGAATATGCCAGGCTGTTAGATGCAGGGACTGAATCCTGACATTGAGGAAATGATTGCCCTCCTGTGACAAAAGGTGCGGAATCGAAGGCAAAGGCCATGGAGGCTCCTGTACTAAACTTCTCAGCAGAGGGTACCAGTGCTGTTGAGGCCAATCTGGAGCTATCAGAATCATGGATGGCTTGTCTTGTCTGGCCTTCAAGAGTACCTTTGGGAGGAGAGGCAGAGGTGGAAAGGCATAGACGTGAAGATTGCTCCAACTGAAAGATAGAGCATCCACCTTCCAAGCTGTGGGATGAAACATTTTTGTGCAAAACTTTGGCAACTGGAAATTTAGTGGAGAAGCGAACAGATCTATGTCTGGAGTTCCCCATAACACTGTCAACCTTCGAAATACATGAGGATCCAATTTCCACTCGTGGGGATCCACTATCTGTCTGCTCAACACATCTGCTAAGGAGTTCTGTGCTCCTGGTAGAAACCTTGCCTGAAGATTGAGGTGTAAACTGAGAGCAGTCTCCCACAAAATCATCGCTTGTCTGCAAAGTGGGTACGAATGTGTTCCCCCTTGCTTGTTGATGTACCACATGACAGTTGTGTTGTCTGTTTGAATCAACACTTGTCCTGGGTGAAGTAAATCTTTGAAAGCCATCAATGCAAATTGGACTGCTAACATCTCCTTCAAGTTGATATGCAAATGTTGAAGTCTGGCAGGCCACGTGTCTTGAACCCATTTTCCATTGAGGTGTGCTCCCCAAGCCTTGTCCGAGGCATCTGTCGTTAGAATCTGACTCGCCTCTGGTCGGGTCACAGAGAGTCCCTTGTTTAGGTGACATTCCTGAGCCCACCACAAAAATTCCTTTTGAATGCAAGGTATTATTTGAATGACAGTGTCCAGATCTTGGCAGTGTTGTGTCCATACGTTCTTGAGATACCATTGGAGCTTCCTCATATGCAGTTTGGCATTGGGAAGCACCAGGATACAAGATGCCATGAACCCCAAGGCTTGAAGGACTGTCCTTGCAGTCAGCCTGGACCGTAGAGACAATTGATGGAAGTAAAGAGTAAGGTTCTTTTGCTTGTCCGGGGTCAAAAAAGCCATCTGGGAAGCTGTATTCAGTCTCACACCCAGAAAGCACATTTCCTGAGAGGGTACTAGACTGGACTTTGTTTCGTTCACAGAATACCCTAGGCACCTTAACACTGCCATCACATACTGTAGATGATGAAGAAGTTCGTACTTGTCTTGAGCAAGAATCAGGCAATCGTCCAAATAAGGATAAATTTGTATTCCTCTCAACCTGAAGAAGGCTATCACTGGAGCCAGAACCTTTGTGAACACCCTGGGCGCAGTAGATAAGCCAAAGGGCAATGCAGAGAACTGATAATGTAAAGTCCCAGCCTGAAAACGCAGGTACCTCCTGCAACTGGGCCTGATAGGAACATGAAGATAAGCCTCTTTGAGATCCAGAGTTACCATCCAGTGATCTTTGCCCAACAGAGGTAAAAGTTGTTGCAACGTCAACATTTTGAACTTTGGAATGTCCAGGAATGTGTTGAGGATAGATAAATCCAAAATCAGTCTCCACGTGTTCCCTTTCTTTGGTACTAGAAACAGGCGAGAATAAAAACCTAGGCCCACTTCTGACAGAGGGACCGGCTGTATGGCTCCCATTTGAAGAAGTAAAGAAATCTGCTTGTAAGCCTCTACCCTTTGTTGAGGAGGAACGTCTGGCATACCTTTGAAAGGAGGCAGTGTATGGAAATAAAACTTGTAGCCTCGGTTTATAATGTCCAATACCCATTTGTCCTGGGTGACTAAAAGCCAGTTTTGCTTGAAGAGTGCTAACTTTCCTCCCAAAGGAGCTGCCAGGCAAGAAGAATCTGGCAGCTGAAAATGCAGGTCATTGGGCCTGTTTACGAAAGGACTGGCCCCTGCCCTCACCTGAAGATTGTGCAGGTGAACTCCATGTTCTAGGCCTGAAAGTACTCTGAGCTCTGCCCCTACCACGTCTAGATCTACCTCTAGACTGAGAATCAGAAGAAGGATACGTCCACCCCTTAGTAGGCCAATTCCTACTAAACTTTGGAGGCTGCACCTGCAAGAAATCTTTAACAGTCTGCATAGACTTAGCCTTGTCTTCCATCTTTTTCAAGACCGACTCCACAGGGGGACCAAATAAAACTTCAGACTGTAAAGGAGCATCCAAAATTCTAGTTTTAACATGCTCTGACAAATTCTGATCCTTAAGCCAGGCGTGCCTGAAGAACTGAACCAGTGGCAGCCACCCTGGAAGAAGCCTGTAAAGCATCAAAACCACACTGCAAAGAATGCTTACCCACCTGTTCAGAGACATGTACCAAATCCTGTAATTCCTTACACTCAATGCCCTCTGCCAAAGCATCCACTTTAGATTTTAGTTGAGTAAGGAGGAAATTCTGATACTTCAACATATGAAACTGGCAATTCAAAGCCCTCATTGCTAAAGTAGAAGAGGTATACACCTTTTTACCCCATCTATCCAAAGCTCTAGCCTCTTTATCTACAGGCACTGGATTCTTTACAACAGAAGCCCTGACACCCTTAGGTCCCTGGCTAATAGTTTCTGGGTCTGCCCTAGGACTCTTATACAGATATTTATGAGCCTCAGGTACTCTGTAATACCTGTCCAGTTTAACTGGCGCAGGAGGCAAAGAATCTGGATTAAGGGAAGCCTCAGAGAAAACATCTTGCACAACATCCAAAACAGGAGGTATAGCCAAGGGCCTATGTTGTGGTAAAAACAAGAACTCCCTAAGCCTCCTCCGTGAATCAGAGAAATCCTGACCTTCTCATTTAAAATGCTCCCTCATAGAATGAAGTGTTTATGAGAAGGAAAAATCTTCTGGAGGAGAAGCAGAAGGAGTGGAATCCTCTGCATCAGAATCAGAATAAGTAGGAAAATCCTGAATGTCTTCAGCCGAAGACTCTGAATCATCTGAGGCCTGTTCCAAACTCTCCACCTCTGGCTCCACTCTGGGCCTCTTATCAGGAGGGGGCATAGAACCTCTTATCAAAGTAATTAAATCTTCTGCCATTTTAAGCATGTGCTTTTTAGGCACAGAACCTGCAGAACTAGAACTGACACCAGGGAAAAGTAAACTAGCCCTGCCTTTGGAAGAAGCCTTAGAAACAGAAGGAGAAGGCCTAATCCCCTTATGTAAGGAAGGGAGAACAGTAACCTGAGAGGCCCCCTCAGCCTGGCCTGACTCCTGAGAGGCCACATCTTGCAAAATCAAAGTCTCTTCCTGAGACTCAACAGAAACCTCGGCCGGATCCACAGATTCCCCCGTAGTTCCTAAAGAGCCGGCGTCCGGGACGGACGACTCATCCTGTCTGGGTTTTAAAGATTTGTCTTTGCGCTTCTTCGCGGTAGCGGGCATCGGAGGATCCGACGGCATATTATAATTACACCGCTTACCGAAGACAAGCCTAGCGCAATCTAACCTACGCTTGATGGTGCGCTTATTAAACTTAGCACAAAAGCGACACCAGACTACGTCGTGCTCAGGTCCCAAACAAGGAATACAAAGAGAGTGGTAATCCCTATGCGGTATCGGTTTCCCACAAGAAATACAATTATTGACTTTTCTGACATCCGGAATTAACTGAGGCAAGGAAAAACAAAAATATTCCCCAACGGGGTACTTAGCCCAACTTGGATTCGGTCTGAAACTCAGAATACGAAAATTTCAGAACGCCGAACGGCACTTGCAACGCTGCTTCTGCATCGGACCATGCGGCAAAAAAGACTGGGGATATGACGTCGGTCATGCGCTCTTATACCCTGACGCTCTGATGTCAGTTCTGAGCGCCCCTGACCGACGTCAGCCTAATACTTTGGTATTCGGGCCGACCGAGGACAGCGGACTACCCCATATGTAAGGACTGCAGCAATGTGAGATGAAGAACATCTTCTGAAGACATTTCTATTTTTCTTAATAACTCTTGAATCATTTTTATTACCCATTCCTTAAATCTCTTTTTAACAAGTAGGTGGGGAAGCACCAATGTCTCATTTGTACTTCATTACCCTACATTTTTATCTTAGTTGTTATTGTTGCATGATCTGATATAGAAATTAGATGTATGTTGAAGCTTTCAATTAAATGCACATGTGCCTGCGAAATATAATTTCAATCTAGTCTTGCCCAGTTACTGCATCTTGGGGAATAATATGTAAATTCTCTCAGAGTTCCTACTACTGAATTCACATCTTCCATGCCAAATATTTTCATACATTTCTTCAGAAATTTACCCTCGTTAGATTTTCCCTTCACTTCCCCCCATACATCTTTACCGCTGCAAATTAAATTCCAATCCTCACCTATAAGTTAAATTCCCTTCTAAAAAAATTATTTCTCCCAAAAGTGTCGTAAGCTCCATAACAGCAGTTTTAGGTGGAACAGAAATACATGTCAGCGTGATCCTCCTCCCTTATCAGCAGCCTTTTATTACCACAAATTACCATTGTCATCTTTTCTCCCCTTCTATCACTACTGGAATTCCTCTAGCAGTTACTATAACTACTCACCTTTTCCTTTGCTCCTGATACTCTGCTGAATATCCAGCTTGAAATCCTTTCTTTATCAAATTCAAATGCTCAGTTCTTTCCAAATGTGTCTCTTGTAACATCGCTATTTGCGCTCTGTATTTCTTAACATAATTCAGTACTATTTCTGCCTATACCTGTCAGGCTATTCACATTCCAAAATAAGGATAGTGTAGCCATTATGATAAGTTATTATTCCCACCTATTATACATGACATTTTTTAAATGTCTGTTTTCCGCTTTTGTATTACATGTGCCCACTAATGTTTATCAGGTTGATCTTTTATACAGTTGTTTCTTGTCATATCCATTTGAATCCATGTCATATTTTACAAGACTTTTTGTTTTCAAGAAAACCCTCAAAAAAAAAACACACCCTCCCCAGAACACACCCATGACCTATTAATTTAAAACAAACACACAAAACTAAGCACTTCTTCAAATAATGACATTCAACTCCCCTTGTTAGGTACAATTGTCACAGATCGACAGCTGCAACACAGGCATGTTTCAGCCTAGTCTCCTATCTTTATTCCCCCTCCCAGATGTGAAAAAAATAGCTTGTATGCTTTCAGAAAACTTACTTTTACTTTTAAAAAAGTGCTATGGCTTTTACTGCCTGTCCCTGTACCCTGTAGTCAGCTTGTCTCCAGAGAAACATAACAAAATACACATCTGTCCTAAGCTACAGACTTCTCAACTCACACTGAACATTTACTTGCTAAAGAAAAACATTTCATTACATTCAGAGTTCTCTTATTTACTTGCTTTATGTCTTTAGAGTAAGCCAAGGTCTTAATGAAGACATTCATATATAATATCACTCTATATATATTGTAATCTGTGCTCTTTTACACCTCATCCTCCACCTCAACAACTCAAGGTTACACCTATGCTTTTTTTCAGCCTTTCCTCTCTTTTTACATTGTAATACCTTCATTTTCAAAACTAAAAAAGAAAAAAAGTACTTGCTTACTTACAATAAATGAAAATGTGTTACTTTATAAGATGTAATTTATGTCATGAAATGGTTTATAGAAATCGATTTCAGGTTTTCCATGAATGCTTTGTTCTCCAACTCTACCATTTTTTTTGAAACAGCTCTTCTTAGGCAGTCTCTTGCTCAGCCAGTCTTTTCTTCATTTTGACCTCTGATTTTTTACAGTTTTATCAGTTCATATAAATAGCTGTTTCCAGCCTTTTGTTACTTGTGTTATGTCACGAAGAGAGATACTGCCAGTCCAGATACCTGGAATTTTGTAAATAATTACGTTATTTCTAAATATCAACATGATTCATATAAGATACGTGTATTACAAATGTATTAGAACTGTATGTCAGGTGTACATCAAACTGCCGGTACAGAAGTGTGTGTTGAAAAGTTTTTTTTTGCAAAGTGCTTAAAATGTAACCACAGCATGCCCTGCTGGAATAGAACAGAAATGTACCTTCACTATTGTAACTGTTTAGATGTATATATTCTAACAATGGAAACTGGAATACAGATAGTTAACTTCAGAAAAATAGCTGAAATTAAATTACTTTATGGCCACGCAATAAAAAGATGCTGTCTTTCAGTTTCAGTACAGCAGGAGACCATGTCTGTACTAGAGAAGATTTCTCTATTGTCATTAAATGTGGAAGAATGTAAATTGTTTCATGACTTCCACCATTTGCCAGAGATATGAAGAAAAGCCCTTGTCTATGTATTTTCACAGGTGGATGCTAAATACTGCTTAGCTTTCAGCAGTGGGGGTTTTTACCTGGGATAGAGTCAGAGGACAAGAAATTATATCATTCTGCAAGCTATCCCAGCAGTAATATTTGAGATCTTAATTTAAGAAGTCTCAGAGAGAGAGAGAGAGAGAGTGAGAGAGAGCATTCTGTATTATGTCTTGGACCTGACAAGATCCATTCACCACACATCTGCCTTGCTATGAGTAAGTCAGTCTAGGGAACAGTACAATTCTCTTAGACATAGTCAGGAATAGTCCAAAGCTTATTTTAGATAGTTTTCATTTATTTATGTGAGACTGTCCTGCAATGTTGTTTTAAATATTTCCAGTGATTTTGAACTCTATCACTGTAAATATATACAGAATATGTTCTTGTTCTTTTACTATTTATTATTATATACATTTAAACCTTTCATTGTGGCTGATCTGTCTAGAAACATTTTAAGTTCTGAGAGCACTTGCATATTTATTTTGTCAGACCGAATAGCCTTGCTCTTGGTTAAACTACCATTTGTACTAAAAGTAATATTACACAGTAAGATTGGACACCCTTTGTTAAGGGTCTTAAAGTAGCTGATAAAGAGTTGGCTGGTGGCAGTGATAACTACCCTATAGTCTGAGCAAAAGAGGGCATAGTTAGTAAACCTGTGCCAGCCTTTCCTATGTGTGTGTGTGTGTGTGTGTGTGTGTGTGTGTGTGTGTGTGTGTGTGTGTGTGTGTGTGTGTAAATCAAACCTCAAAGAGTGTGTGTCAGCTACTTGGGCAGGGACACAAAGCACTGGTTGGACAGATGGAGGTCTTGGCTTGACCACTCAGCTGACATCTCAACTCTACAGCTGTGCCAGTGGCAAGTCTTTCTGGGGATCTGGAGAAAGAGGAAGAATCCAGCCCCAGACTGACTGTGGTCTGTGTGTGTTCTTAAGGGAAATTGTACTGGATGCGGAGAGCTGCATCTGGAAATACTGTGTGTGTACCTGTCATCCTTGAAATGTACATCCCCCACTGGTGCCAGTGGTGAGGATTGAGGCTCCTTGACTACTGGTCCAGTGGTGGGGCACATGTTGATATACTCCTTTAATGTTTCATTTATTTTTATCAGCTCTGAGCACATTTGATTCACTTTTTTCTCTAGATTACTGGAAACCATGTACTGCCCAATGATGAAGCTTGAACTGCTTTTCTGAACAGCTGCAGGATTTTTTCCAATCAGTGCTGTTGCTTCACCTTTTCCAGTTAATTTTCTTTCATGCTGTCTAAACTTCTTTACTGGCATCCAGAAACTGTACTTACTAACCATAACTGAATTTGCTCTGGCAGTTACTGGGCCTTATCTCTTATTTTTTTTCACAATGGGAGAGCTGAAATTAAGTAGCTGAATCAGCGTGCAGTCATCTTGGAAAGAAAATAGCCCTAATCTTCTTTTTTTAACACCTTTATTGAATTGCCACTTGTCACACAGGCAAACCTACATTTATATAAAAGTAATCAAACCAAATTAACAAGTTCACACTTACATTATACATCACATATATTATTCTATACAATATAATCAATCCAATGTTACATAAACTGTTCATAAATCCTGCCTTGTCCTAAACCTCATTCCTCCTTCAAAACATTTTTTCTGCATGTAGTGCTTCCACAATTTACTTTTCTAAAGATCTCACTTCATGTTATTTTATCTCTTTTGCAATTTTCACTACTTCAAGTATGGTCAGTTTAGACTTTGGCTTCCATTTTCTAGTAATTGCTTTTCTTCCCCATTATACTTCAAACATTTGCCATCTACTGGAGGAAAAACTTTTTGCAGTCTCTTTGGGGTATAAAAGTACCTATGCAAACACTCCCAGGCAAAAATCCTAAATATTCTAGACTTTGTTGCATATCTGGGAGCCATAGATATCTTCTCATTGTTTCTTTGTGAATTGCTTAGCTAATGTCTCTCTTAAATATTTTCTGACCTCCTCTGATGGATTATTACAGTTACTGTGCAGTATTTTATAAGCCCTATTAATTATCCCTTTTTAACAGGAACTTCTTTTCTAAATTCAACTAAAAACTCAACCAGTTCAGGACTTTCACTTAGGATTTCCCTATCCCTTTCTCTTTGCCTATGCTCTTTTATCAATCCCTTATAGGAAAGGCAATCTTTAGCTTGCAGTCCGTATGTCTTCTTAGCCTCTTCCCCTTCTCTTACCTTTATCTTTCTAATTATTTGTTCCAAACACCTTTCTTCCTTTGCCAGCTTCCTCCAGTAAATTCCAGCACCATCTTGCCTGTTTCTCTGTACTCCTAACTACAGTCATTTCTACTGTCATAATCTCCTTTCTGCATTCTGATGCTGGCTTAGGTCTTAGTAGACTTTCCGCTACTTTATGTATACAATGCTTTGTATGACTGTTCTCTTTCCAGTCTTTTCTAACCTCCTTGGATGGATTCTTACAGTTATAATGCAATATTTTATATGTCCTATTAAATACCATTCTTTCCTTACTTCTCGAGATTCTTCCCTGCTTCACCATCATCCCTTTCTACTTTGAATTATAGCTTTCTGCTTGTGTTATGTACAAGAGCCTTACATGTGTACCTCTAAAATACTCCTCAAATCAGATAATCCTAAACCTCCTTGTTCTATTGGAAGGATCAACATATCCTACTTGACTCTTGCCATCTTTTCCTCCCAGATAAAATCCTTCAATTCTTTATTAATTACTATCCACATCTTCTCCCTTGGTTGATAAAAATATGCCTGACTTGTGTGTAAAGCTAAAATGACTAAAAACATTTTTACTGCTTGTGTCTTGCTATCCATATCCATAGGCAAGAGCTTCCAATTTCTCATTTTTTGTACTATCTTTTGTTTAGTATTTTCCCACATATCTTTAGCTGCTATGACAGCACCAGCTTTAACCTATACTCCTAAATACTTGATTTTACTATGTCCCCATAAATATGGGTATTACTGAACCAATTAATGTGTTGGTACACAGTTCACAGCTAAAGCCTTTGTTGCATCTTCATTAATTTTATACCCCCCAAAAACAAAAAAAAACTGGAACTATCTCAGAATGTTCCACAACATAACATGTCCATTACTGGTTTCACTGGGTACAAAATATCATCTGCAAATAAAGCCAAGTTTTCTTGAACAACATACCAATTATACCCTTGAATTTCTGAGTCCCTTATTTTCTTTGCCAATTGTTCTAAATATAATGCAAACAACAAAGGGGGAAAACACACCCCTGCTGGATAGAAAATAACCCTATCCTTAACATAAATAAGATAGGGATTGTCTCACCATAAAAGTTTGGAACTCAAGACATTTTTGTTGCTGAGGTAATAGCCAAGAGAGAGTCTATTTCCCAAGATAGGAAAATCTAATCAGCCTGATGAATAGGTTCTAAAGAAACAGTGTAGTATTTACCAGCACAACTTAAAATCCCAAGAAGAAGCCACCATCATACAAGACAGGTGGAAATGTAAAACTCCTTTTTGCCAACTGCTAAAGCAGAAGTAGGTAGAAAAAGGGGAATCTCAGGGCAGACAAGCAGATATAGCAGAGATGCAAACCTTGCCAGATGGGTAAGACAGGATACAGGATAAGAACCCATGCTTCTGATCCAGAGAAGACTGATGACTGGCCAGAGGAACAGATGAAAACTGAGAAAGGTGCCGCCTGGATAAATCTGATCCTTATCTCTACAAGAGAACATCCTCTCAACAATGTTAAATGCTGAGGTGGAGGTGGGCCTCTCAGATCCAAGGGTACTAAAACCTGAGGGTACCAAAGACAGCCCTGAACCTGAGGGAGTTGTGCCTAGACCAAACGTTAAAAATCAGAGTAGAGTTGTCCAAAGCTGATTCTCAGAGAGGAAGCGACAATCCTGAATCAGGCATCAATGGCCCTGACCCAAAAACCTCAGCTTCCGCACCATGGCTCTGAGGTGTCAACTGCCCCAACCAAGTCAGGGTCCAGGCCACCAAGAAACAGGATGGAGCCAAAGATGGACAAGCTGTCGGATATGATCTAGTGGATGAAAACTTGGCCAGCCCTGAAGACCTTGGATCAAAATGGGCCAAGGGAGGAAGCCAAAAGTAATGAGCAGAGGGTCCTTGCAGTAGACAAGGACTTAAGGGGATAAGGCCTAATTGCATCTGCAAAAAGGATCCCATCAGCTGCTCCAGATCAGTAGTTTTATGCTGCCCACCGACCTCAATGACTGGACTGAAGAAGCTACCATGGATGGTTTTGGAGGGTTTATGAAAAGGTGATCCTGCATGACAGATCGGAGCTGGAGAGACCCGGAACTGCAGCGGAGACGGGAAAGACTCCAGAGACCAAACAGGAGGACAGCTGGAGAAAAAAGGAGAAATCACTCTACCTGAAGGCACCACTTTGAACAGGAAGGGGCTTGGAACACTCACAGCCAGAGAGGCAGTCTTGCCTGACTTGGGTGCCAAAGGTGATCGTCTCCAAGGTTTTGGAGACCAAGTCAGTGCTGGGGCTGCTGGGGAAACCAAATATCTGGGGACCTGTGGATCCAGCAAACCAAAGGAAGCAGGTCCAGAGGCATACCTCTCAGCCTCTTAGAGCACAAAATCTGGACAAAGGTCCAAAAATAGGGACAGACTTTTAATATTGCTCTTACAAACTGAGAAAGTTGATAGAATAATAAGTTTTACATTAGCATGAATTTTCTGAAGAGTAAGAAGTTTGAAACTCAAATGTCTGTCATTATCTTCTGACTTCAATCCACAATGGTATGCCAATGATTTGTCAGAAAACCAAACATTTATGAGGAAAAGATCATAAATATGAGACAAAAATCTCGACAGTCTGAAAAAATCTGGACAGCTGAGAGGTACAGCCAAGCAAGCTAAAGACTTGAACTGGCCAGTGACTATCTGACTCAGATATGAAGTCTCACAGGTTGAAGCCACATGGAGCAGACATCGGCTCAATAGTCTTTTAACAAGGAATGACCCTATAGACAGAAAGGCCTAGGGTCGAGCTGTATAATCTTTCCTCCTTGGGTTCCTAAATAAAAAAATACCAGCTACTGTCACACACTTCATTTCAGAGATTCTCAAAAAAATCTGAAGAGACAGTTTTGGAAAAGACTTAGAGGACTGCCAAGGTTGGGAGGGGAATACCCAAAAGGGGATATACTGAAACTGATTACTTACATAATCTCAGATCAAGGGAGGACCTTGCTATCTACCAGAACTCCTTGCACTGCTTTATTGAAAATGTAATTGTCTTTTTATAAAGCTTATTTTAAATCCTGACAATTAAAAAGCTTTCTATCATAATTTGTTATAATAGCAGAAAAGCAAGGAAATTATATGAAATACATTTTCTTTATATATGGAAGTACACAGGATTTTCAGCTATGAGATCCTTTGAAAAAATCTGAAAAATGAAACTAGGCAGTTGTTAACTCTGCCCCAGATAAGGTGCTGTAGACAAAGTATTAGTAACGTCATAATCACCTCCAGTTGACAGTTTAAATAAATGACACAAAGCAACGAGGAATTTCAGGGTTTGAAGCTCTTATATCATCTACAAATTTTATACGGGGCTATAAGCTGTCTACAAAGAAGGCATCCTGAAAAACTGGCGACACAGGAGGAACAGCTAAAACAAGTAATAATACCATCATTGCAACTGTGGCATTGCACACATGTAAAAAGTACAGTAGTGAACACTTACCATAAATGTAGATGTTCAAGTATATTCACTGTTGCAGTCATTACATTTGAGTTATCTGCTTGCAGGTTGCCCTCAGTCGGCCTGGTTAACAAAGCCTTGGGTCCTGCGTCGGTTGCTGTCTCTTCTTCCATGATGTCAGGTCGTCAGGGGTATAAAACATGCAGCCGATGCCATTACATCCGTTTTTCTTGCCCCAGATGTCAGGTGCCCCCCTAATGGGAAGCAATTAAACATAAAAGCACAAAGATATACCTCCAACAAAAAGCAAATACACCAAAAAGGCTTTTAAGCATAGTAAAGGAAAGTAGAGGTATAGCCAAAAGAAGTTAGGGGGCTGAAGGGCGGATAACCAGGGCTGCAACAGTGAATACACTCGAACATCTACATTTAGGGTAAGTGCACACAACTGTACTATGTTCTTCGTGCTTCACTGCTGCAGTCATTACATTTGGGTAGATTCCCAAAGCTATTGTTGGGAGGAGGAATTTAGATAGCATTAGGGCCAGCTATAAGGCCCTGCTAGACTGCAGTGGCAAAGCCAGCTCTGGATTTAGAGAAAATTGTCAAATGATAATGCTTGGTGAAAGTATGTACAGAACTCCATGTAGCAGCTTCTAGGATGTCCCTGGTAGGGATGCCTCTGAGAAAGGCTGTAGAGGTATACGCAGCCCTGGTGGAGTGAGGTCTGATCCCCTGGGGGATAGGTTTTCCATGGTGCTTATAGCAAAAATAAATGCAATGGCTTATCCATTTAGAAATGGTTTGCTTTAAAATAGCCTTCCTCTCTGCCCCTGCAGCAAATGCCACCAGTTGTTCAGATTTCCTTTGAGGTTTAGTCCTGTCCAAGTAGAATCTAAGTTGTCTGTGCACATCTAAGGAATGCAGTATCAGTTCCCCTTTATTCTGTGGATTGGGAAAGAAGGTTGGCAAATGAATGGACTGATTAAGAGCCAGGGCATGAAGGACAGATTGGTTCTGAGGGACACCCTGTCCGCATGAAAGATGATGAAAGGCTCCACTGCCATAGGGGCCTGTAATTCAGATACCCTTCTAGCTGAAGTGATTGCTAAAAGGAAAGCTGTTTTCCAAGAAAGAAATTTTAAGTCTACAGTAGCAGCTGGCTCGAAAGGAGGTAGACTGAGTTTCTCCAAGACAAAGTTAAGGTCCCAGGCTGGGGTTGGAGCTCTCCTGGGTGGTCTCAAATTTTTGGCTCCTCTGAGGAACTGCTTGAGCACTGGATGAGAGAAGAGGGGAGGTTCTGTGTTATAATGAGCTGAAATGGCTGAGGCGTGGATTTTAATGGAGGAAAAAGACAGGCCCTTGTGAAGCATCTCAGTTAAGTACAATAAAATCTGAGGTAAACTGGGCGCTGTTGTGCTCATCCCTTGAGAGTGGTTCCAGGCACAGAATCTTTTCCATTTTTCAGCATAAGATTTTTTAGTACTAGGCCTTCTTGCCTCTAAAATATCCATCACAGGTTTGCTGAGGGATGGTAAAAGAGATATTAAGTAATTAGCCAGGCTGCAAGGTTCAGTGTTGGAAGCTGAGGGTGCAGAACCTGGTTCTCCTGCTGAGACAGCAGGGAAGGAGTCTGATGCAGGTGCCATGGAGATAACCATGACACACTGTGCAGGAGGTGGTACCAGTGTTGGCTCAGCCAGTCTGGAGCAATCAAAATCATCCTTGATTTGTCCTGTTTGATTTTTAGTAGTACTTTGGAGAGCAGAGGCAGAGGGAGGAAGGTATAGACTGATAGGTTTTTCCAGCTGAAAGACAGAGCATCCACTTTCCAGGCTTGTTTGTGGGGAGTCCTTGTGCAAAATTTGTCCAATTGGTAGTTCTGGGGAGAGGCAAACAGGTTTACATCTGGGCTCCCCCATTTGCTTGTCAACATGTTGAAAATCCTTGGTTCCAATTTCCACTCGTGTGGGTCCATGAGGTTTCTGCTTAGTCCGTCTGTCAGTGTATTTAATTTTCCTGGCAGGAATTGAGCTTGTAGGTGCACTTGGTAGCTCAAGGCTGTGTTCCACAATGCCATGGCTAGTCTGCAGAGGGGGTAAGAATTTGTACCCCCCTGCTTGTTTATGTACCACACAACAGTGGTGTTGTCCGTCTTTACCATTAGATGTCCTGGAAGAATGTGGTCCTTGGAGGTTGTCAGAGCATTCTGTACAGCTAACATTTCTTTTTGATTGATATGCAGGTGCATTTGACTTGAGTTACATTTGCCCTGAATGCACTTCCCTGCCAGGTGAGCCCCCCATGCATAGTCTGATGCATCTGTTGTTAGGGTTTGGGCGGGAGGGGGTGGTGTGAAAGGTAGTCCCTTGCTTTGGTGGCAGGCCTCTGCCACCAAAGGAACTCTAGGTGTAGGCAAGGTATGATAGGAATCATTGTTTCTAGGTCTTGAGAATGTTGACACCATAGGCTTTTTAGATACCACTGTAATTTCCTCATATGCAGTCTTGCATATGGAATTAGAAGAATGCAGGAGGCCATGAACCCCAAGGCTTGCAGTATTTGTCTTGCAGATGGCAGGGTTTTTGTGACCACTTGTTTGAAGTAGGTTGTCACATGAATTTGCTTTTCTGGCGTGAGGTAAGCCATCTGGGAAGTTGTATTCAAGTGTGCTCCCACGAATATAATTTGTTGACAGGGTACCAGGTTTGATTTCTTTTCATTTATGGTGTACCCCAGACAAGTCAGAACCCTTTTTACAAAGGCCAGATGATTCAAAAGTATGTCCTGGCTTTCTGCCTGAATTAGACAATCATCCAGGTATGGGTATATTTGAATATTTCTTAGTCTGCAAAATGCAATAACTGGAGCTAGGCACTTTGTGAAAAACCTGGGCGCAGTAGATAAGCCAAAGGGCAGTGCAGAGAACTGATAGCACGTGTAGCCTGCTTTGAAGTGCAGGTATCTTCTGCAAGATTCCCTGATTGCGATGTGCAGGTAAGCTTCTTTTAAATCTAGAGTTGCCAACCAGGCATCTTTGCCTAGCATAGGAAGTAATTGGTGAAGAGTCAGCATCTTGAATTTTGGAATCTCCAAAAAGGTGTTTAGAGTAGACAGGTCCAGGATAGGACACCATGAATTGTCTTCTCTGGGTACCAGGAAAAGTCTCGAGTAGAAACCTTGTCCTTTTTCCTCTTCTGGTACCAGCTGAATAGCCCCCATGCTTAAGAGAGAAAGTACTTGTTTTTGGGCCTCTGCCCACTGATTTGGGGGTAGGTCCGGCCACCCACTTGGTGCTGGCAACATGTGGAAGTGAAATCTGTATCCCTGGGACACTATATTTAAAACCCATTTTCCCTGGGTAATGAGTTCCCAATTCTTTGCATGAAGAGCAATCTTTCCCCCCAAAGGGGCAGTCAGTCGATAAGTGCTTGGAAATTTTAAAAGGAAGTCACTAAGACAGTTTACCATAGGGGGGGTCTTATTATTACCAAATTTGGAAGTGGAGGCCCCCCCACTGCTTAGTTCTGTGAGTCCCCTGGGACTGAAACCTGAGGTTTTTGCTGTGTCTGGGTTTGGCTTGAGAAGACCTGGAAGGGGCTGGAAAGGACCAATTCTTAGAGGGCCAGTGCCTATTAAATCTAGGAGGTTGAACTTGTAAAAAAATCTTTAACAGTTTGCATAGATTTAGCTTTTTCTTCCATCTTTTTAAGAACTTCCTCAGTCTTGTTGCCAAACAGGCAGTCCTGATTTAAAGGAGCATCCAACAATTTAGCCTTAACATGATCAGGCAAAGATTGCTCCTTAAGCCAAGCATGCCTTCTGAGCACAGACCCAGTAACAGCAGCCATGCAAGAGGCCTCTAATGAATCAAAACCACACTGCAAAGTATGTTTTCCAACTTGTTCGGCAGACTGCATTAAATCCTGTGATTCTTTATTTTCCACACAGTCAGGAATCAACATCATTTTCTGTTTAAGCAGTCCAATAACATACTGCTGATATTTTAACATATGAAAACTGGCAGTTTAAAGCCCTAATGGCCAAGGTTGCAGAAGTGTAAACCTTCTTACCCCATCTATCCAGTGCCCTGGAGTCTCTATCAGAAGGGGTAGGATTTTTAGCAATAGAAGCCTTAATGCCCTTGGGCCCCTGTGAAATAGTCTCTGGATCTGCAATAGGATTTTTGAAAAGGAACTTGTGGGACTCAGGGATCCTGTAGTATCTGTCAGGTTTTCTGGGAGCAGGAGGCAGGGAATTAGGGGCCAAACTAGATTCTGAGAAAGCATCATCAACAATGTCTAATACAGGAGGAATAGCTAAAGGCCTATGCTGAGGTAGGAGAAGAAAATCCCTAAGCCTCTTTTCTGAATCAGAAAAATCCTGGCTTTCCCAGTGGAAATGCTCCCTTAGAGTATGTAAAGTTTCCCCAAAAGAAAAATCCACAGGAGGGGAAGCAGAGGGAATAGAGTCCTCTGCATCAGAATCCTCATAAGTAGGCAAGGGCAAATCCAGATCATTAGAAGAGTCAGGAAAAACAGAATCCTGATCAGAAGATTCAGAATCAACCTCAGTCCTAGGCCCTTAGAAGGGGGGGGGGGTTTGGTTACCCCTGATTAGAGTTATTAGATCTTCAGTCATTCTTATTTGTTTTTTAGGCATAGAGGCCTGAGCATGTGGCCTGGGCGTCTGTTTTTCAGACATGGATCGAGATTTAGGCCTAAGTAATGAAGGAGGCGTCGATTTACTATGCAAGTCCGTAGGACTGAATACACCCCCAGAAGCCGGTGCCTGCACAGCAGCTCCGGACCCATCCAAGGTAGAGACATCCGCGGGTTCCATAGTTGAAGCATCTCACGGCATACCGGACTCCGAATGGGTCTCAGTAGAGGCCTGTGAATCAGAAGCAGTGGGTATCAGGGGCTGTGAAAGTGCCTCACTGAGTATCGGTGAACTGGCGACTGGCTTAGGAGAAGTGTTGTTAGCAGTTTTGGACCTCGGCGGACTGTCTCTGGTCTTTATCTTTGCTTTTTTTCATAATCCCCGTAGTCGGACAGCTAACCAATGACATTTCTGGATAATTAAACCGAGAACCGAAATATTTAGAAGCGAAAATATACAGACGACAGATAGTGCGTGGATTAAATAAAGCACAAAACCGACAGCAAGGTACATCGTGGTCAGGGCCTAGGCAAGGAATACAGTACGAATGAAAATCTTTATGAGGTATTTGCTTTCCACAAGTAATGCAATTATTAACTTTTGCTGACATCGGTAAGGAGCAAGAAAGAGTTTCCCCAATGGGGTACTTAGCTTTAGTTGAAAGCTTCGGTTCTGAAACTCGAAAATGAAAATTTTAGGAGTCGGCCGACCGGCACTTGCAAACTGCTTCTGCTTCGGGCACCGCACGGCAAGAAAGAATGATGTAAGGGCGTTAGCTGCATGTTTTATACCCCCTGACTACCTGACGTCATGGAAGAAGGGACAGCAACTGACGCAGGACCCAAGACCTTGTTAATCAGGCCGACTGAGGGCAACCTACAAGCAGATAACCCAAATGTAATGACTGCAACAGTGAAACACAAAGAACATCTGAAAACCTTGACCAACTACTTGCAAGTGCTGCCAAATGAACAACTTCAAAACACGAGAGAAAGACGGCTAGCAGGAAGGTCTCTTGCCCTGAAAGATATATAAAGCAGACTCCCCCTGTGTTAAACCAGATTCTGGTCAGAGTGGTTCTCCCCTATCCAGACAGAGTGGCTGACCTATCAGTCTTTGATGACACTCAAAAAGTTCACTAGCGGGACAGAGAGAAAACAATTGAGTGCTCTGAGTAACACAAAATGGCCACAATGGCGTTACTGTTCAATGGCTGAGGTAAAGGGAGCTAAGTCAATACAGAAGTCCTCCAAAGAGATTTTTTTTAAATACATTTTTGTACTTGCTGACCAGGGAAGGAAGAATAAAAAAACTGGGATCTAGTTCCATGTCTTAGCGGCAGCAGGTGTATGGCTAGTGGCAAAAAAAGAGAATAAAAAAACAAGTCGTATTACCTCACAACTGAAATTAAATCTATGAGGTAAAGAATCTGATATGATGTTGTCTTCTTTATTTCTTTAACTTGTGGGGTCTTGGTTCTGATCCTCAGAACTGATCTGCCGCTCTTCTACAGCTTGAGGATCCTGATTTTAGCTCCTCCCTAGACCCACAATGCCCCACTCCCCAATGCACCTCAGATCTTATTTGCTGCGCTTTGCATCAGCAACGAGTTCCTGCAGCTGTGAGCTTCTCCAGAGAGTTTCAGGGTTTTGGGGTAGTTTGTGAGTGATTTAACCTTTAATTCCTTTTCATCTTACCTACCTTTTTCTTTTGTGAACTCTTTCTCTTAGTCATCCTGTAGTGTAAAAAGACTGTTCTTTTCCTTCCCGCCTGTTCTACCAGTTAATCATTAGATTTCTTCCTGTTCTTTTCCTTCCCGCCTGTTATACCAGTTAATCATTAGATTTCTTCCCTGTTCTATCTTGAAAAAAAAAAAAAAACGTTTCTCTTCTTTCCCTTCCTTTCGGTATGCCTTAGCAGAAACCTCAAGGTTTTAAAAAATGCAATTTCTGTGGGCAGAAGATTCCTCTATCTCATGCCCACAGGGAGTGTGTCTATTGCTTGGGGCCTACACATCTTGAGGTCCCTTGCTCTATTTGTCAAGTTTCTCAACCCTGAGCCCTGGAGGACAGAAGAAGCAAGCTGGTTCTTAAATGGTTGCTTCCTCCTTTCTCCATCTCAGGGGTGCCATCCACTTCAGGGGCTCAAGCCCCTCCTAAAAGGCCTAAAGATTCCTGGGAAGACAGGCAGTGCTCTCCCACCCTGTCTTCCTTGGAGCACCTAAGAAGGCTCTGAAATTGTGGGAACTGAGTTGGTTGGTACCGAGCAGCACTGTTCCAACTTCTTCCACTCTGCCCCAGTCACCCCCCTTTGTCCCAGGGCCGGGCGGCCCTTCACCAGCTTCAAAAGTGTTGGTGGCTAGTTCGGCACAGACAGGGCAGGTTCCGAGGTCTCAATCTCGCTCCACAGCCTCTTCCAGGTCTTCCCGGAGCCCTTCCTCCAAGCACACTGGCAGATTGATGAGGCAGTTCCTTGAGGCCCAGATTCAGATGGGGCTTGTATCCACTCCATCCACATCTGGTTCTATGAGGATTTCCCCTTTACGACCGGTGGCCCCTTCTCTGATGTGGTATTAAGTTTCAGAGTCTTCTGTGCTGTTGGTCTCCGGTGCTGGTGTGTCAGAGCCAATACAGATTTCCTCTTTGCATCCGACTAATTCCCCAACCTGCTCGGCTCTTTTGGCTTCGATTCTGATTATGTCTTGGAGCCGTAGCTTCGAGGACGGTTCCAGGAGGAGGGTGTTGACTCCAAAGCTTTTGGAGCCTTCGCTTCCCCTTGGAGTTTCAGTTTTCAACTGCTCGGCTCCGACTCCCCCTTCAGAGCAGGGGGCTCAAGCTCTCTAGGAGATGTTGGCTCCTGGGGACAGCTTTCTGTGGTTTGCAGGCCTTTGGCTTTTGAAGTGGTAGAGAGGGTTCTCCTCTCAGCCAGGGAAACCCTTGGTGCTTTCTGCCATGGTACCTCCCCCCCCCCTCATTATGGTTTGGAGTCAGAGGCCTCTGGTCTGCCTCGTGGACAACCAGTCCCCCCAAAGACTCCATTCTCTCCCCACTGCACAATCCCAGGCATCTTCTGATTCCTCCCTGGAGCATCCCACTGAGGAGCTTCCCCAGAAGAGGCTGTATAAAAGGAGACACATTGATTCCCCTATGGAATCAGTTACAATGGACACAGATTTCAAGGAACGAGAAGGGTCCCCAAAGTCTCCACCTGATGACATCTCCTTTGGAGACATTTTAGAAATCCTCTACCAGTGGTGTGGTTGGACAGCCCAAGATCCTTCTCTAGAGAAACTGGTGTTCTGGGAGGCTTTTGGATTTGGCCCATCTACTACCTGGGTGTCCTCCCTGGCTGACCCGCTGATCCAGCTGGTGACTTCCAGACACAAAAGAACTAATCCTGAAACGAGCTGACAAGATTCTTAGTGCCTCCATGGATAAACCTGTTTTGGGCCAAGGGTATCCCCCCCGTAGATGCTATGGTTGTGGTGGCAGCCACCAAGCAGGGGCTTGCCCAGGACAGCTCCTCTGTCCATCCCTGAATAGGGAATACCGGGCTTTGGACAGACTTTGGAATAGAGTTTACACCTCTTCCATTTCACTTTGAGAGCGTTAAACTATTTATTTCATATTATGAGCCTACAAAATGACTTGGTAAAAGAATTTTCTAGCTCAACCCCAGGGATCATGTCCATTGAGGATCAGAAAAAACTCTTCCTCCAGGCTGGCCACCTTACAGTCAGTAGCCAATGTGTCCATGAGGTTGATTTCCCATGCAGCAAAGGGTACCTCAAAGACAGCCGGTTCTGGCATTGCCATGAGGCATCATGCATGGATGAGGCTGTGTAATTTTGTAGAGCCTTTCAAACAAGCCTTTACTAACACCCTCTTTGACGTCTCCACCTTATTTGGACCAGCTGTTCGTGAGACTTTCTCCTGGAGTAAGAAAGATGGAAAGACCTTGTCTGGCATTGGAATATGTTTCTCTACCCTATAAAGGACCTTCTCCATGAATCAGTATGGGAGTAAGAAAATGAGGTTTCAGAAGTCATAGGGTCCTTTTCAGGACACTCAGGGAAAATTCTCTCCCAGGGGGCAGAGGGGGAATAATCAAAATGGAAGATGCCACCCACCCAGATGAGGGGGGCGCAAAATCAGTGGTCACAGGAAATTTCTCAGGACAAGCCTTTCCAGCAATCCTGAACATTTGCCTGACTGTACTCCTCTGGATGCAATTGGGGGGGGGGGGTTCTCCTTGCACCAAGAAGCCTGGCAGGCCATCACAATCGACAAATGGGTGGTTAGGATCATAATCAGAGGATGCTTCATTCCCTTTCTGGAAATTCCCAAGAGAAAATGTTACCTCCCTGATGTTCCACCCAATCAGAGGGAGGATGTGACCCACAAACTAGAAAAGCTTTTGCAAAAAAGAGTCGTACAAGAGGTCCCCCCCACCAATAAAGTTGGATCAGGCTTTTACTCCAGATTCTGTTTAGTACCCAAAAAGACAGGGGACCCAAGACCTATTCTGGATTTGACTTCTCTGAACTAATCGATAAAACACACTAAGTTCAGGATGCTCATTATCCAGTCCATCCTGTCTCTTGATGGCAGACGAATGGATGTGCTCTGTGGACCTGAAGGACATGTACTACCATATAAAAATGGACAGACACTTCAGGGAATTCCTACGTTTCAGGCTGGGAGCCATTCATTACCAATTCAGGTCACTCCCCTTTGGTCTCACCACATCCCACCAGGGTGTTCACCAAATGCTTAGTGATGGTGGCAGCACTTCTCAGGCTGCAGGGCTACCAGATTTTTCTGTATCTGGATGACTGGCTTCTGACTGCTCCAACCTGGCATCTGCTCATTCAAGCTAGAGACTACTTACTACAGCTAGCCCTAACTTTAGGGATAATTATCAACATACAGAAATCCCAGTTGGATCCGGTTCAGGTCACAGATTTCATTGGGGCTTGTCTGAATACAAGGATGTCCTTATCTGACAACAGGCAGGGTAACGAATCTAAGAAATATCAGACAAATTCTAAATATACCTCAGCCTCTGGCCAGTTTAGTACTCAGGGCATTGGGTTCAATGGCAGCCATGCTAACTCTCCTTCCCATGGCTCTGGTCCATGCTTGGCCCTCCGGTCTTCTGTATGCCTTTCCTCCTATACCTCTGATTTCCCAATTTAATACAGAAAGCTTTCAGGTTGCAGAGCAAAGTAATCCTCATTGATCCACTTATGCCTCGACAAACCTCGTTCACATTCCTCTGGTCTCATCTGGTTTATCCTCTGATGAGATTGGATCTGGTCCCACATCTGCTTTCTCATCCATCAGGGCATCCCCATCTGGAAATATAGGGCCTGAAGCTAACAGCATTGTTTCTCCACTTCAGATGATTGCAAGATATCCAAGGCTTTCTTCACCCATTTGAGATATTTTTGTTTCCTCACATAAATCTTCGACACAAGATTTATAAAGCAAGTGGAAAAGATTTTCTACTTGGATGGAACAAAGATGAAGACCCTTTTACAGCACCAATTGCTGCCATTCTTGACTTTTGGCTTCTCTTTTTAATGACTGAGCTAGTTATTAAACTGTCAAAGTTCAGTTAGCAGCTATATCCAATTTTCACGCTGGCTTGAATTCCTTATCACTTGCTTCTTCTAAGCTTTGTAAAGCATTCCTTAGGGACCATTTTCTGCTCCGGCCTTCAGTGAAAGCTCCTACTTCACCATGGGATTTAACAATGATTTTGTGAGCCTTAGTCCATCCGCCTTTTGAGCCTGTAACTACTGTTGATTTGAAATTCCTTTCCTGGAAAAATCTTTTTCTAGTAGCTATTATGTTTGCAAGAAGAGTGTTTGAACTTCACTCCCTTTCTTCAAAATTTCCATATTTGATTTTTCACAAAGATAGAGTTGCCCTGCGTACTAATCCTTCATTTTTACCCAAGGTGGCTAAGGAAAGGAACATTAATCAGTTCACCAATCTTAGAGTCTTTTTTCCCCAATTATCAAAACAAAGGTGAATATACTTTCCATTTGCTTGATATTCATAGACAGCTTTGTTTTCATTTACACAGGACCAAGCCTTTCAGGAAGTCTGATCAGTTGTTTGTATCTTTTTCAGTGGCAAAAATAGGTAAATCTATTACCAAAGTCTCACTAGCAAGATGGTTGAAAGACTATATTACATTTATTTATTCTTCCAAAAATATCTCCTTGCCAGTACAATGAAGGCCCACTTCACAAGGTCCACATCTACTTCTCAGGCATTTTGGTCTAGACTTTCTATTGAGAACATTTGTGCTGGCTGCAGCTACTTGGTCTAATCCCCACACGTTTATTATGCATTACAAACTGGACAACCTATCCAGGAGCAGGAGTGCTTTTGGCTCTGCTGTTCTTTGGAATGCCCCTCCATGAGGGCCACTCTGGATCGTAGTAGCTAGGGACTCTGTCCCACAGGTTAATGAACTGAAGAGGACAACATCAGATAAAGAGGTTATGTTCTTACCATAAGGCTCCATCTGTGTTATCCATCTTCATTTCCATTAACCTTCCCACCTCCCCTTCCCCCTATCCAAGTCTTTGGGAACCCTGGCTGAATATTCAAAGAAATTTATATTCCTTATGTTGAGCTCCTGATGTTGTTTAGTTTGTAGGATAGTGTATTTTCTCTGGTGTAAATATTCTTATGTGCTATGCCTTTTTTGGCAAACTCAATCTGAGGTACATTGGGGGAACAAGACATTGTGGGTATAGGGAGGGGCTCAAGCTGTAGAAAAGTGGCTGATCGGAACTGAGACCACACAGGTTAATGGAAATGAAGATGGACAACACAGATGGAACATTATGGTAAGAACACAACTTTTTTTTAACAGACACCAAACATATTCATCTCAGACCCTAGGAACTAGTTTTTATTATTATTCTACTTTTATTGATGATGTATTGTTATTATTGTTATTCTACAAAAAGGTGATAATTAACAAGGTAATCCCCCAAAGGGAAGTAGGACAGTCCGTCACCCAAGTTGTACAGGTCCTGCCAGACATTATTACAAAAAAATTGAGTGACAACCACCAAACACCAAAATCCAAGTCCCTAGAAACACATTTCCACAAGAAAATACACTCTTCTCCATAAAAATGCTTAGTGCTTTCAAAAGGGGAATCCCCACTGAGAATGAGAAACATGCTAGCTGAAAACAATATTTGACACTTGAAAAGCAGAATTCAGAATGGTCTGCCTTCTGAATAAATAGCGTTTGAGGTAAAGTAAGTTAATGACAATCCTAAATTTCAGAAGCCCCAGCCCCTGACAATACTTTAAATACAATTACACCAGGAAGTTCCCACAGGGATCCAACACTTACTACCAAAAGAAAAAGATACTTGGCAAGTATCCAGAAGAGCTTAGCCAAAACTGTAAAACATTCTGAACGAATTTTAAAATTTCGAGGTAAAGGTTTTACATGACAAGTTTCAAAACTAAAAGACCAGTCCTAGAACAACTAAAACAGAGGAGATAGTTATTCTTTCCTAGGAAAATACAAAAATTTATGAGGGATTCTGCTCAAGGGAACCATAAATCAATGTTCAAGGCTCGGAGGTAAGACTTTACTGACAACAACCAAAACATTTCAGTAAGACTTCAAAAGTACAGCTGTGTAAAGTGCACTTATAAAAGTAGAGGTTCGAATTCTTCACTAGGGGTGGGAGGTTGGCATAATGGTTAATGTGTTTACCTTACAAACATAAGGTGCAGGGTTTGATTCTCACATGAGGTAATTGGCTAGGCTGAAAATGGCCCATAAGGGCAGTTAGCCTCGTACTAATCTATGAACCTATGCTCCAGTGGCCTTGAGGTTGTATCCTGCCAAGGATACAGCAAACAGACAGCTTCCAAAAGCTTTCATCCCCTCTACACTGTCAATCTGTCTCCTAATATGGGTTCAGCCTATAAGCAGTTATACAAACAGCCATAGTGACAAAAATCTTCCTGACTTTCTTGCCCCTGAACAAAAAACAGGAAATGTATCCTAAGCAAACCATGTATATGTGTGCATGTATGTGTGTACATATATATATATATATATATATATATATATATATATACACATGCATACAAAACACAAACCAGCACTATATCCCACAAGAACTACATACAAGGAGGAGAATGGTAGGTGGGTGCAGCTATTGCAGCAGAGAAGAATTTGAACTACTAATATAGGCAAGTGGAACTTACACAACTGTACATTATATTTATCATTCTCACTGCTGCAGTAGCCGAAAGGTAGAGTCCAACAAGGGAGGAAGAAGGATAAGAGTCCAGCAGCCCCTGGAGAATGGCTCTAGCAAAGCCTGCTCTGGATCTGGAAATGAATCCAGCTTGTAGTGCTTTGTAAATCTATGGATGAAGCACCAGGTTGATGCCTCTAGAATGCTTCTAGAGGCCATACCTTCCCAGTATACCATTACAGAGGCTAAGGCCCTAATAGAATATGACTTAACAATGACTGGAATGGATTTTCCATGGTAAGGATTACAAAATAATAAAACAACAGTGAACAATCATCTGGAACTAGTCTGTTTTGAAATGGGCTGACCCTTTATTCCAAAAATAAGAAATGAAGAGCTGGTTAGTTTTCCTAAAGACTTAATTCTGTCAAGACAGTACCTGAATTGCCCATGCACATCCAGAGTGCATAAAACTTTTTCTCCCTTGTTTTAGGTTCTGGATGGAAAACAGTGAGATTGACGGCTTAATTCAACGTGAACTATGAAATTACTTTGGGCAGAAAGGACAATTTGTACAAAGTAACCCTGTCTTTATGAAAAATCAAATAGGATTCTCCCACCATGAGAGCTACACTCTTCTTGCAGATGTCACAGCAATAAGAACAGTTTTCCAGGTAAGAAACCTTAAATTAGACTTACAGGCAGGTTCAAAATTAACATAGTTACTTTTTCTATTACAAAGTTGAGATTCCAGTGAGGAGGAACCTGTTCAAGTGGATCCCAGGTGTAAAACTCCTTTTAAAAACTGTTAGACAAATAGAGGAGCAAAAGGGGGGTCCCATGGGCAGACATGCAGAAATGGCTGTAAGATGTACCTTTAAAAAGGCATAACAGAGACCAAAAAGTAGTACTGCTCACATAAACATTTAAGCACCAGTGGTACAAATTCCCTAATGGGACGTTGGTCATTAGCTAGGCACCAATAAGAAAATCTTTCACTTGCCAACACAGGATTTTCTAGTAGCAGGCTTTCTTGCTTCCTTTAGTATCTGCTTCTTATCCCTCAAGAAGGAGACAGCTAAACATAGCAACACCGAATCATCTAAGTGGTCAACTGAAGTTGTTCAGTGTTGGGGTGCATCAAACTCCCCTTGTCCTATGAGTAGTTCCAGTCTGTGAGAAAGTTTGGGGTAACTGCCCCTGGCCAATTCAATACAAAGGGAGAACCAATTTTACCTGTGCCAGAAGGGAGATACCACACAGATTTTTTAAGAGTCTTTCTGAATCTTCAGAATTACCATGGAAATCATCAGAAAGGGTGGAAATGCATATAACAATACCCCTGACCAGGGGAATAACAGAGCATATTGTTTTCCAGACCTGCTTGCAGGCAGTCTTGGAACAGTATCTGATATATGTCTGTTTTGGAAGGAGGCAAACAGATCTACTTGAGGGGTTAACCACACATGGATCAACTCCCAGAACACCTCTTCACTAAGTTTTCCACTTGCGTCTGCCCAAGTTCTCTTTAGCTTGTCTAACACTATGTTTTGCTCTGACAGTATGCAAGAAGACTGAAGAATTAAGGAATGGTGAAGAGCCAGCTCCCAAGCTATCACTGCCAACTGGCACACAGATTATGACACAGTGACTCCTCCTACACCTCCAGTGTATGTCTGTCATGGTATGTAAGGGACCTGGGTCCCACAGATGATGTACAGACTTTACAACACTTATCACATCCATATCCATTTCTTTGATACTGTTCTGCTTTGTACTGGCAGATTTTTTTCTTGGGGAGCAGTTTCAAAGAGGATATAAATGCAGGGTTTTTGGACAGTTCAGACAGATCAGACTGTGTTGGGGTATGTGGAGATGGAGATGGAGAAAAAGGGAGATCTGGATTGTGAACCATTAGATCCCTCCACCAATGCAGATCTGTCTTGATAAAGCCCAAGATGTGAATCTTAAATTAAAGAGGATGAGAATACTGGGTCCACTTATGTTTGAGAAACCACTGAATCTTTCTCGTATATAACCTGGCAAAGAGAATCACATGAATCATAGAGGCCATAAGGCCCGACACTCTGAGAAGCTCTCTGGCTGTTGAGACGAGAGAAAATTTCAGGAAGACTTCCAGATACAAATTCACCTTCTCGTGGGGGAAGGAAAGCCTTTTGAGACATGCTGTCTATTACGCAACCTAGAAACACAATCCTGTGTGATGGAGTAAGAGAAGATATTTGCATATTTATCTGAAATTCCAGATATTCTAGCAGGGAAGAAACATTTAAGGATTCCTTAGATGTGGAAAAAGACTGCACAAATAGTCAAATCATTTAAATAAGGAAAAATGTGGATATCCTGCGATGTGCAGTGGACAGCCCAGAGTAAATGCAGATAATTGATAACGTGATCCAGAAACACAAAATCTTCGAAATCTCAGAGTTGCTTGCTGTTGAAATGTGATGGTAAGCATCTTTGAAGTCTAAAATCATCATAAAGCCCAGTTTTTGAGATTAGAGATGGGAATGTTTGACGGGTCAGCATCTTAAACTTTGGAATCCTTACAAAAAGATAGAGAGAAGAAAGATCCAAAACTGGTTTCCAGGAGTGATTCTTCTTTGGAACCAGAAACATTTTGGAATAAAAAACTTTTCTTATTTGATCTCCAGGAACATGCTCGGTTACTCCTGCATCTAATGTGTTGGAGGACTGGAGGAAATAATTCTGTTTGATCGGGAGGGTGAGGAGGGATTCACCTGAATGGAGCTTTTTTCCACTATCCGCTGTCAACTGTAACCCTTCTTGAATCACCTTCAACATTCCTTCATCTGAAACTATATATTGCCAACAAGGGGCATTTACAGTCAGTTTCTGTGAAAGAGGAAGAGCTGCTGGGGCAAGATTTTGGGGAGACCTGGATTCTGGCACAGTCATTCTGAGGACGGCACCTGACCTTTCTTTGGAAAATCTCTTTTCTTTTTGGAATTTCAATTACCCCTCCACCCGTCTCTTCTTAGGTATCTGTTAGCACGAGGCACTGCTTGTTTATTTTATCTTTTAAAGGGCATGGGTGATTTGGAAGAAAAGAACCAGGTGACTGGAAGAGCCCTAGAGATTCCCTGCATTAATTTGCCTCTCTCATCCCAATGTTTGAGCAATGGCATAGCAGAAGGTCTAAATAAAACCTCCCTATCTAGTGGATAGTTCAGGATTTCTGACCAAGTCATCTGAAAACTTTTGATTACAATACCCAGACAAATCTTCTTAACACTGTGGCAGATGCAGAAATCCTAGAAACAGCATCAGCACAATCATATACACTTTTTAAAGTCATGTTCACAAACTTGAAACAAACTGGCCCCAACTTGATTCAAATAAGACCTCCCATCAGGAAGCAGCAAATTCTCTCAAATTAATAGTGTACTTGAGTATAATTTCCTTATGACCCCTGATAGTTCAGAATTCTGAAGGCTATTATACAGGAATTAACAAGTCTGTCCAGTTTACCCTTCAATCCCCAGGAAATGGGACAGATGTGGTGAGGTGCATGTATGCATTAGAAACAGTTGGTGAGATAGCTGCTGGATCTGCTTGAAGATGAGAAAAAATATATTTGTTATTTTGACAAACTATACAATTTATCAGCCCTTTTTTGGTACTGATGGCTGAGAGTCAGGAGTGTTGTAGGCAGCATTAAAAGCATCCTCCACGGCTGGCAGAATAGGAGGAATGGGTGCAGTATAAGGGACTTCTTGTTCTAAAAAATCATAATATCTGCCCAGTTCAGGGAGAACATCCACCTGTTCTCAATCAAACACAACCTTAATTCTGGAGACAGTCTCAGAAAAGGAGAAAGTATCCATATATTCAAATTTAGGCTCACTATCTACAGAGTCAGAGTCTAGGGTTATGGACCCCTCAGGTGAAATAACCCTGTTTATGTCTACAAAAGAATCATCTGAACAAGTATTCTCTTCCTTTTCAGTAGAGGAAAAAAAGATGAGGCATTTGACACCCAGGTTAAAAGTCTGCAACAAACTCTTAGCCTTAAAGTCATCATATAACTCTATATTCAGTAGGGATGAGATGGACTCAGTACAACATCATTAGCACACAGTACACTGTTTACTTGTAGTAGATTCATCAATCCATCCACAAACTTCTGCCATTTTTTGCTAAGCTGCACGGAAGGATTTTGGTTTTGACTGAAGGATTGAAAATACAATCTAACGGCTGACTAACGTGTATTTGTGAGTTTATTGTGTTGTAGTCAGTGTTACAGCCAGTATCCAAATCTTCAAGTAGGTTTTGAACTTGTCACTTTTTTTACACTCTTTAAAGCTGAACAGGGAAACATTGAGAATCATATGAACAGGAGACACTGGTTGGCAATAAAGGGGATTTGGAGAATACTAGTTTAGTAGGTGGTGGAAGACTGCTGACATCTTCTATAAGTTGTTCATCGGTTTCTCTGTCATAATGTTACTGGCTTCAATTTTTGGAAATAACTTTGATGAGCCACAATTTTTATGGTCTTCTAAACAGTTTTGGTTGACCTAGTTAAGTATACTGCAGACTACATGCATCCTCATTTTTTTCAGAGGTAATTTTAATCCTTAAAGTCATTTTTAAATGCTGATACATTTTATATTCAGGTTTGCTTGAATTGTCCTTTTTCCATTCCACCCAGGTCTTGTCTATATTTTATTAGATGTTTAAGACTAGGGCTAAACACAGGGTGTGTGACATTCTTGAACTCTTATTTCGTTACTGAGGTATAATCTGTTCTACAAAGGTTTAATCAAGTTAGAGAAAGCAAAGAGTCCAGCCAAATTGATGCCCCCCCCCCAAAAATAGGGGGGACTAGAAGGATGTCCCTTTGCCCAGGAAGCTACTCAAAAAGGAATCTCAGTCCAGTTGTCCAAACTCTGTAGAAAGTAAATATGTGGATGAGACAGGAACTGATCTGGTTATTAATATCCATGGCTTAATTTTATAGCATTTGAAAGACCAAGATGACAGAATGGGACAGTGATCACTAATGGAATCTGTGAGGATCTGAAGTTGTTGAAGTTGGTCTGAGATGGTGGTTATAACAATGTCAAGCATATTTATTTAATCACATTTTAAGTTGAAACATAGGTTTACAAACATTAATAGAAAATAAAACATACTGTAAAAACAATTTCCATTGTTAATGTCAGGCAGTAAACATTTTCTTTTAACAATTTTCATTCACTCCAGCATTACATACATTGCTCAATTTCTGCCTTCCCTTAAACCTTACTCTTTTCTCTATAGCATTATTCTGTATATATTGTTCCCCAAAATTCCATTTATTTCTATGAAACTTGCTCGTTCCCTTTTCTAAAGATGCCACCTCCAGTTATTTTCTCCCCTTTACAAAATCCAGATCTTCTTTTACATTGGGAAAAGACTTAAATGGTTCAATTTTCTAACAACTGCTTTTTTCACAGCCACTAATACTAATCTTCATAAGGACTTACCAAGCCTACATAGTGATTTTTTTGAATTGGGGACAGATCTAAAACCTTCAGGGAAATGATGGGTCTGAATTTAAAATTCTATTCTAAATTCTTTCTCGCATAATTTTGTTTCGCCTCTTTCCTGATCATACCCCCATGAATTCAGTCTTTAAATGGAACATGTATAAATTCTGAGCTAATATACAACCCATTAGTAATTCAGCTGTTGAATGAAATACATTGTGAAGCACTATTCCAATAACGCTAAATACATGCCACTATGTCAATCACTATTAATGTTCTCTGATTTCTTCATGGGATTTTTGACAGTTTGTACAGTCCTTTCGACTTGAACATTAGACTATGGCCGGACTCAAGCTAAAATGTTGCAACTTCCAATATTCAGAAAATACCTGGTTTCTATTCAATTTGGTGTTTCCTTCATTTTATGATTTCATATCAAGTGACCATCAAGCTTTCTCATTTGCTTGTCCAACTAAACAATCTGTTCTCCAAGGAGGTGACAGCCCTATAGTCATTTTTCTGCTGTGATTCTCATTATCACAACATTCAATATGTTGTAATAACAGGTGGATGGCAGGGATGAACACTAGTTCTAGTAAGGGTGCCTTGGTATGAAAAAGGTTGGGAATCACACTTTCATGCAGAGACAAGAGAGTTTTAGGCATATGGTCAAGTGCTAGAATTTTCAAAAGTCCGTAGACCTTGAATCAAACTGGCACCCTCAAAGGACACTCACCCAGAAACAGGGAATGGACTTTAGAGATGATGACAGACAGCTATACACAGGGATACATAAATGCCCTGTGCCCTGATGTACAACAGATTTGTGACCCTTGGGTCTGAAGAGGATATTGGGAGGACTGTAGATGGAGCTATGTATACCAGAAAGAAGGTAATCTGGACAGTATCCCCCTGAAAGAAGGGAAGTGAACCTTTCAGAAGAGAAGCCAGATGGATTTACCCCTGCCTGTGTGGGAGACAACATTTTGGTTTATCCCTGCCTACTGACCTGCCAAGAGAGCTGTTCTAATGCTCTGAGGTTTCTGTAAATATGCATTTATTTTGCCAGCTACTGTGCCAGAACCCTGTCTATATGTGAATACTGCACCTGAATGAAAAAAAATATGTTACTTTTGACTTGAACTGTGAAAAACCGTTACAGGAAGAACCTAAGAAGATAATTTATTTTGGCTGCATAGGGAACTATTTGGTATGAAGTGCATTTTTATTACTCTGAACTTCAATTACTGTAAATAAAAATAAGTTTCAAACACCATAGCTGGCTCCAATGACTTCTTTCTTTGCTGCAAACAAAACAGTATACTATATCTTAATATAGAATACATGGTGTTTCTAGGCCTATTTCTAATACTGTTTGAAGTTTTTTACCTGTGTGGAATAGTGTACATCTGAATTAAACCTTTAAACAGAAAGCTTCTCTCCAATGGAAAACAGCAACACTTCATGCAATACTGTGCATCCCCCACTGTTAACATGCAAATTACAGTACTTTTTGGATTTTGTTTTCCTGTGTAGCACATTTTAAATCGGCAAAAAACCTTTTTGCACTCATAAATGTATACATACACATGACACGTACAGACCTATACATATTATATGTGTGTATCAATCTGTCTATCTCTATGGATAAATAGATGCACACAAAACTGTCAAAGCTGAAAGGGATTACTGCCGATTTTGTGACCACATTTCTACTGATATGTTTCTATTATATTAACCCTACTAAAAGGCTGTAATCACTTCAGATGGAGCACTTGTATTGTGATTTTGTACAATTTTATTTCTTGGAGTTGGTATGACTTTGCAGAGATGTTAACTTAATTATGTGTGGGTTCTTTATCATCCATATATAGGGTGCAGAGCAGCTTGCTCTCCTGTGGAAGTTTTAGTTGTGTGATTTTGAGAATGATATTGGATGGTTTTGTTTGGTATGGTTTGATGTGCATCTATGCTTTCTATCAGTTGCGAGTGATAACAGTGCTCCTAGGGGTTTAGATATCAAAGATTTACAGTAGCAGTGCGCGAGCACACACACACACATATATATATATATATATATATACATACATATATATATATATATATATATATATATATATATATATATATATATATATATATATATATATATATATATATATATATATATATATAGATAGATAGATAGATATGGGTCTACCTGATAACACTGACACGCCAAAACACAGACAACGAAATAACCAACATGAAATAAACGAAAGTTCAAAAACACAAAATTTCACATGCCCGACAAACCACAATCCCGACAATCAACAAAACAAATACCTTTCCCGAAAAACACACACAACACAAGCACACCAAAAACCTTACAAACCTTACACTAAACATTACATACACAACTATCTATACACTAACCTTAACCCAAACCCTAAGGTCCATCACTGTCACACACTTACCTTACCCACACCCTAACCCTAACTCACTTAATCCACCCCTAATCCTTAAGTCTGTCATTATCGCACACTTACCTTACCCGCACCCTAACCCTCAAGTCCGTCACTATTGCACACTTACCTTACCCGCACCCTACCCTCAAGTCCGTCACTATTGCACACTTAACTTACCCGCACCCTAACCCCAACTCACTTAACCCACCCCTAAACCTAAAGTCCATCACTATCACACACTTACCTGACCCACACCCTGACCCTAACGTCAGTCACTATCGTACACTTACCTTAACATGTCGGTGTTCTCAGCGTCGGGATTCTCAACTTTCGGTCTTCTCTGTTGTCTATCTTCCGGTGTCGGTGTTCTCGTTGTCGGCGTTGTGGAATTTCGGTGTTTTCAGGTAGACCCATATATATATATATATATATATATATATATATATATATATATATACACACACACACACACACACACACACACACACACACACACACACACACGTACGTCTATGTATATATTTCCCCACTAAAGAAAAAAAATATGAATTAGAATCTGTGTCATTCAGTTAACTCCCAATATGCAAGTACTTTTTTTTCCTATGAGGAATTTTCTATATCAACGTGATGCCTCTCTTTCACTCACACCCAACTATATACATTTCTCTACAGCTCAAAGCAACATTTAATGCTTTACAGTCTGTCCTTATGCTCTTTAAGCAATTCACATGACTGTATGGTGGTTGCAATACAGTCAGAAACCTCAGGTCTACAAACACAGCAAATAATTACTTCCCTACTGAAAATAGTTTCTGAAATGCTCCTATCAGGTCCCTAGTGCCACATCATGCAAGTATTAATACTGTATAGTTGTTAAAACAAAGGTTATGTACTTGCCATAATGACATATCCATGTTGTCTTATTTTCATTTGGTTCAACAAGTGGGATGTTGGATCCGACCTTGGCACCTTGTACTACAGTACTGGATATGAGGTCTAACTCCTCCCCTACACACAGTTCCCCTCTCCTGCCTGAATTACCTCATATCGAGTTTGTTGGATGACCCTAACTGGTGATAAATTATGTAGGAAAATAATAAAGAGGAGGAAATGGACACCAATATAAGTTAAGTGATAAAAGGACCAGACAGGGTCCAAAGAAGGTCTGTTTGATCTCCAGAAAGGGTAACAGACAATTTGACAGAGAGAAGGAAGAAAGGGAGTGGAACCAGATGAAAATAAGACAACACAGATCTATCAGTATGGTAAGAACATAACTTTAATATCCAATGTTATCTATTCTTGTCTGATTCAACATGTGGGACAGATTCCCAAGCTACCTGACAAACAGCTGGGTGGATTCAAGAAAGGACTTTCCTGAGTATGGCAGAGCCAAAAGATGTGTAAATCCTTGACTGTACATCTAATTTATAATGAGATGCAAAGGTGCAAGTTGAAGAACAAGTTGCTGCTGTGCATATTTTACTGGCAGGCACTCTTTTTGTAAACACTGTTTAAGTTGTCATTGCATTGGTAGAATAAACCATAGGCTACGATTGCAAGGACATTTGATTTTGACTTATAAAAACAAAATGCAGTCTACTAGCCATTTTGATAGAGTTACTTTAGAGACAGATTGTCCAAGCTTTATTTTGGAGTAGGATATGCATAATTGATCTGATTTATTGAAACTCTCTGTATGATGAAGATAGAACCTGCTATCTATAGACATCCAAGGTACATAGAGTACATTCTCCTTTGTTAGCAAAGTTTGGAAAGAAAACTGGCAAATCAATCTGTTGGTTCAGGTTAGATTCTGAAACTACTTTGGGAAGATACATTTGTTCTCAGTAACACCCTATTTTTGTGAAAAATAAGTAATGGAAGTCTGCAAGAAATGCCTGTAATTCTGAAACACGTTTTGCAGATGTAACAGTAAACAAGAAAATAGTTTTCCATGATAGAAACTTGGACAGCACAGTGGTGCTGCAGCAGCATTGTCGCCTCATAGCAAGATGTTCTCTGGTTCGATTCTCGGATGGGGTGCCTTCTGTGTGGGGGCTGCATGTCCTCCGTTCGTTCGTGTGGGTTTCCTCTGGGTGCTCCGGTTTCCTCCCACGTTTACAAAGACATGCTTCTGGAGCACTTCTCCCTGGGCCTCCGCTGAAAATTGCCTTCTTTCCAAGTTGGACTTTCTCAGTGAACAAGAGGTTATGTACTCACCATAACGTTCGATGTATGTAGTCCATCTCGCCTCACATTCTTACTCATGGGTTCAGAGCTGAATAACGGCTCCGACTCGGCCAACTTTTTATTTACTAGCTTGAAGTCTCCCATTGGCTGGGCTAAGCAGGTATCCCATGCTGCACTGCTCCATATCCCCAGATCTAGTTTGCTGTGAAACCAACAATCACACCTCATGCATAACAACAACCCAATAAGGTAGAACACTAACAAGGAGAATAAGAAAACACAAAACTGCCATTGAAGGGTACTCTAGAACCAATTACAACCTCCAAATCCTCCAGGAAGGGGGCAGGTGGGAGGGTACGTAAGAATGTGAGGCGAGATGGACTACATACATCGAACGTTATGGTGAGTACATAACTTCTTTATGTTATGCAGTTCAATCTCACCTACATTCTTACTCACAGGACAGTGTCCCCAGCACCTCTATCCTGGGAGGCTCAAAGGAAGATACTCCTGAGGACTGTGGAACCAAAGGAAGCTTGACCCCTAGAAGCTACGTCCAGTTTGTAATGAGTAATAAAGGTGTGTGGAGAAGCCCACGTGGCTGCAGCACAAATATCATCCAAAGATAGTCTAGCATGGTATGCCATAGATGCAGAAACAGCCCTAGTAGAGTGAGCCTTGACGGGGAACGGTAGATTCTTTCCCGCTGAAGAATAAATAAAGGAAATACAGTTGGAAATCCATCTGGAAATGGTAACCCTGGAAATAGGGGATCCCGCTCTATTTTCTGAAAAGGAAACAAACAATTTGTCAGATTTCCATAGGTGTTTGGTCCTGTGTAGGTAGAATCGTAGTTGTGTGTGCAGATCCAGTTGATGGAACCTAAACTCTGCCTTGTTTGAGAATTGAGGGAAGAACACTGGCAGCTCAATAGACTGATTGAGATTAACAGAAGATGTTACTTTGGGGAGAAAGGACAGATTGGGTCTGAGAGAAACTCTGTCCTTATGAAAAATTAAATACGGGGGTTTGATGGAGAGAGCTTGAATCTCTGACACCCGTCTGGCTGATGTGATGGCTATTAGGAAAGCTGTCTTCAATGACAAAAACTTTAACTCACAGGTGGCAGCCGGCTCGAAAGGTGGGGAAGTAAGGGCTTGCAAAATAAAGTTTGGATCCCAAGGCATGATAGGTTCGGACACGGGAGGCCGGAGTAATAAGGTGCCCTTTAGAAAGGCCTTACAGAGTTTATAGGCCATAAAGGAAGGCTCATAGGAGGTATGAAAGTTTGAAATAGCCGCCAGCTGGACTTTTATGGTAGCGGGCGCAGAGCCCTGCTGAAAGAGCATGGACAAGAAATCCAAGACAGCAGCAATTGGGGCTGTGAAAGGGTCAATTCCTTGGGCATGAGCCCAAACAGAGAATCTATTCCATTTGCTGGAGTAAATCTTCCTAGTCGAGGACTTATGAGAAGTGGATAAAATGTGCACCACCTCAGGTGAAAAAGGATGAAGTCTGACTAACTTTGGAAGTGGAGTAGCCAGGCTGTCAGCCTGAGGGTCCACAGGGAGGGATGGAACTGTCCCGAAATATGTGTCAGTAGGTCTGGAACTGGGTCCAGAATCCAAGGAGTGTCCACAGCGAATGGATGGAGAAAGGAGAACCAGACTTGGCGAGGCCAGTGTGGGGCAATTAGAATCATCTTGCTTCCAAAGGAAATTGCTTTCTGAATCACTCTTGGAAATGGAGGGAAAGCGTAGAGCAGACTGGAGGGCCAGTTGTGGACTAGAGCATCCCTGGGTGACTCCCCCTGTGGGGGGATCAGGGTGAAGTAGTTGCTGCATTTGGCATTGAGGGGATTGGCAAAAAGATCACAGCAAGGCTGACCCCACCTGCTGAAATTCTGTTCCGCAACCAGACGGTTCAGGGACCACTCACAAGGCAACAGAATAGCTCTGCTCAGCCTGTCTGCTATCACATTCGCCTTCCCCAGAATGTGCGTTGCCACTAGAAACCATTGGGAAGACCCTGCCCACTGCCACACTCTCATTGCCTCTCTGCACAGGGGGTAAGATCTGGTTCCTCTTTGTTTGTTTAGATACCACACAACGGACATGTTGTCTGAGTGTATTGCAATTGTCCCCAGAGGAAGACAGCTCTGAAGTGCCCACAACGCCAATAACACTGCTCTCATCTCTAAGACATTGATGTGCAGATGTACCTCGTGATCTTGCCACGTGCCTTAGACCATCCTGTCAAGATACCCCCCCCCCAATCTGGGAGGCGTCCGTGGTCACCGTGGCAACAGGTGACGGAGGAACAAACGGTTTCCCCTCCTCCAGATTGGTGCAGTACAGCCCCCAACTGAGATCCTGTTTGCATCAGTCCGTGAGTAGGATCTGGTGGGAAAGGGGGAGTTTTTGGACAGACCATTGGGCAAAGAGAAGCCATTGAAGAAGCCTCATGTGTAATCTCGCTAGCGGCACTAGCATAATGGTAGCTGCCATGGTGCCCAGAAGCTTAAGAACCCATCTCACCTGTACTTTCCTGAGGGGTAATAAAGTGTGAACCTGATTCTGTAATACTCCGATCCTTTTGTGCAGTAAAAAGGCCCACATTTGAATGGTGTCTAGCTCTGCGCCTATAAACGTGACACAATGTGAGGGCAGCAAGGCAGATTTTTCCCAGTTCAATGTTATTCCTAGTCGTTGACAGAGGGTTATGGTAGCGTCCCTGGCTTGGATGAGTAGATGCCTGGTAGGGGCGGTGAGGAGCCAGTCGTCCAGATACGGAAACACTTCCTTGACGTTTCAGGTGAGCCAAACACTTGGTGAACTCCCTGGGGGATGTGGTGAGACCAAAGGGCAGGGCACAAAACTGAAAATGACTGTCTCCTAGCCAGAAGCGTAGGTGACTCCTGGATGCCCTGTCCATTTTGATATGATAGTAAGCATCCTTGAGGTCGATGGAGCACATCCATACTTCTTTTTCCAGCAACGGAAAAATGGACTGAAGCGTGACCATTCGGAACTTTGACTTCAGAACGAAGTGGTTGAATCTGCTCAGATCTAGAATGGGTCTCAGGTCCCCTGTTCTTTTCAGCACCAAAAAGAGTCTTGAGTAAGTCCCTAATTCGATTTGGTCTGAGGGGACAGGTTGGATGACTCCCTTCTTTAGCAGCTTTGAAACCTCTAGTGCTGCGTGATCCTTTTGACTGGGTGGAACGTCTGGGATTCTTCTGACTGGAGGGGGGATCTGACGAAAAGGGGATGGCGTAACCTCCGGAAACTATTCGTAATACCCATCGATCCTGGGTGATGCTTTCCTAGGCTTCCAGGTACAATGATGTGTGGCCCCCAACTGGCTCCAGAATAGCACAGTCGGGCAACACATCAGGAACGATGGTAGGAAGAACCACAAAGGAATTACGGTCTCCCGAGTTGCGGGGGCCTCCTGTGCCACTAGGGTGGCGTCTTCCAGAATAACCTCCCCCTCCCCCTCCTCTGCCTCTGGTGGGGGACTCACCTTGTGCGGCCGGGAAAAACTTCTGCGATTTCTTGAATCACATCTTCCCTCCCTTCTGAGCCTTGGGGTAAGGTCTCGAGGGAAGGGAAAAATGGACCCCTACGGCAGACAGGGTCTTTCCCTCTTGCTCGCACCTGGTGAGGGTGTCTTTCACTTTGGTCCCAAAGAGCGAGGACCCATCAAAGGGAGCGTCAGTGAAGGAAGACTTGAAGGCCTCCGTGAAATGACACAGGCACATCCAGGCTTGCCTCCTGAGGGCTACTCCCGAACTGGCTGCCCTACTGGCTGCCCTACCGAAGCGCCGAGAGGGAAGCTTGGAACTGACAGGTGTCCTGAAGTATCACCCTTGGGCTCGACTGAGGAAACCCGAGTGCCGAACCCTGTGGATGGAACCGACTGGGTCGGAGCCGACATCAGCACCGATAAACCCTTGAGGGGTATCAGAGCCGGCACAAGAACATCACTCGGAGCGGAGCACTCCGGCTCCAAAGACAAGGAAGTGCTCGGAGAAGGAACCATCGACACAAGCATCGGGACAGGCTCCGGAGCCGACTGGGTCGGAGCCGAGAATAATTTTGCCAACACCTGTGACTGCAGGAGCCTCTGTACCACCCTATTGACATCCAAATCAGAAAGCCTGGAGGATAGGGAGGGAAACTGGGATCTCCTCTCGGGAGAGCCCTGCCTAATACTGGGCAGCCGGCTCCGAATGAGTTCCAATAAAATAGGAGCTGACGCCGATTCCAGTACTACATATACCTCCTGCGGCCCCGAGGACAGAGGAGCCAAGGAGGTAGAGTCCAGTTTAGGGATTTTCTCCAGAGGCTCCAAAGATACAGAAGGAGCTGGAGATCTTTTCTTCGCCTTTGAAGCTTTAGACTTGGACTGAGAACTAGAAGTAGAGTCTAAAGACTCTTCAAATGAAGGTTTTAGAAGTCCCTTCAATATTAGTTTATTTTTTCTCTCATGGAGCACCCTTGGACTGAAGGAGTGACAGAAGCTACAAGACTCTTGCAAATGAATTGCTCCTAGGCAATAAACACATACAGAGTGCCCATCTGTAATGGGCATCTTGTAATTACACTTTGAACATTTTTTAAAACCGGAAGGTTTATGTTCCTTCTGATCCTTAGACATCTTGCACAAGAATACCACAGAACGCATACCACAGAACATAACTTAGCCTGAAGAAAGCAGCAAAGGCGGGAAAACTTACTAATCACAGTACACACAAAGGGAACCAAGAACCTCTAAATAAAACGGTTCTTACAATTCACAACACACTAACCACAAGGGAAAACACTAAGAACAGGCTTAGACCAAATAACCAAGAACAAACCCAAGGGAACGGAACTCTACACAGGAAGGAGGACTAGGTCCTCTAAGTCAAACAGGCCTAGCCCACCGGAACAGTCAGGGATACCAACTACACAAATATAAACACACTGCAAACACGCAAGAAGAAGAAACAGCTATTAAAACAGCTTTTGTGGTTAAACAACTAGTAATTTCTCGAGAAATTGAAAAAGAAGGTACTTAGCCACAGCCAAGCAAGACCACGTCCTAGCTCCTCGAGCGGCAAACGAGATCTGGGGATATGGAGCAGTGCAGCATGGGATACCTACTTAGCCCAGCCAATGGGAGACTTTGAGCTAGTAAATAAAACGTTGGCCGAGTCGGAGCCTATATTCAGCTCTGAACCTGTGAGTAAGAATGTAGGCAAAATTGGACTACATAACATCAAATGTTAAATAAAATGTTTTAGTTGATCCTTGTTTAGTTTTGCAGTACTGATTTCTTCTTATACTGTATGGGTGGAGTGGTAGCCGCAGACTGCAGATTTGCTTGAGTGTGCTCCTGCTCGAGGCTCAAAATGTATATCCTGGTTTAGTTTTGCAGTACTGATTCCTTCTTGTACTGTATGGGTGGAGTGGTAGCCGCAGACTGCAGATTTGCTTCTGTGCACTCAGCAAGCAGAATGTAATTGCTGAAGAGCACTTGTGTCCTGGTGGGAGACTAGAAATTTCAATAGTTCTGACAGAAACTCCAAAATCTCAGGTAAGAGGCTGAAAAAGGGTCTAGCATCTTTGAAGAAGCCCATATAGAAAAAAGTGTTTCCATTTACATTTGTAAATATTCTGTTAGAGTTCCTTTGAGAAGAGATTACATGGACTACCAGGGAAGAAAGCCCGTCATTTGTAGGAACTGTTAAAAATTGGAGAAACCATGTGGTCAGGTTTAGGGTCTTGAGATCTGGTAGAGGTAGCCTGGATGGGGGACTAAGGAGATCCAGAAAGGGATCCAGAACTCATGGTGGGTACACAAGATGTGGCCAAAGAAAGGAGCACCGTAACTGTTGATGCCAGAATGAGGATTACCCTGGTCTTGCTTTCTGAATGAACTTGGGTGTTGAGGATAATTGGTGGAAAGGCATAAAGGAGACCTGGGGGCCAAACATGGACTAGAGCATCTCTCTGTGACTGACCCTTTGGAAGGATGAGAGCAAAGTAACTGGTACATTTGTTGTTGAGGTATGATGCAAACAGGTCACAGTAACGTTGGCCCTGGAATGTGCATTGCTACTAGAAAACAGTTCAAAGACATCACCCATTGCCAAACTCTTGTAGCTTTTCAGCAAAGAGGGTACTAGAAAGTTCCTCCTTGCTTGTTGGCATACTAAACCATCGGCATGTTGTCCAGGTGGATGGCTATCACATACTTGGGTAGGAGGAAGGCTGGGTCTGCCCTGAACAACTGTTTTGGATGAAATCCGTCATTGACTATGATCTCTGCAGACTTGAGTCAGGCAAATCCTGTTGTGAAGAGGGTGGAGCTTTTGTGACCACTGTACAGCTAGTATTCACTGTAGAACTCTCATGTAATATCTGGCCAAAGGAACCAAAGTTGTAGAGGAGGCCATTAGTCTGAAGACTCGCAGAAAGAGTCGTGCTTGAGGCCAAGGGTGTTTTATCACTTGGAGAGCTACAGTCCTTAAGGATTTGACTCGTGTCAGGGGAAGTTTTACTATCTGATGTACTGTGTCTGTGTGGCAGTCTATGAATTCTATGGTTTGAGAGGGGGACTGCTTACTTTTGCTGAAGTTTATTGAAATACTCAAGTAAGTCACAGGTATAGAAGGACTGACTAATGTTGCAATGTAGATCCTTGGAGGTAGCAGTTAGAAGCTAATCGATTAAACATGGGAAGACCTGGAACCTCTGTAACTTGTGTAAGCTGTAATAGCTGCCATTATCTTGGTGAACACCCAAGGGGGCTGTGATGAGACCAAATGGCAATGCTCTAAACTGACAATGATTAGCTTCCAGCTTGAAATGGAGTAATCTCCTGGACTGTCGCTGGCTCTTGATATGACAGCATGTGTCCTGGAGATCAATAGAGCACATCTAACTGTCCTTCCTTAGCAGAGTTAGAATGGACTATACCGTGACCATCCAGAATTTTGACTGTTTTACATATGGCTTCAGACTGCTGCGATCCATATTGGTCTGAGGTCCCCTGTCTTTTTTGGAACTAAAAAGGACCTTGAACAGACTCTAGATCCTAGTTTGCCTTGGGGGACTGGCTGGATGACTCTCTTGTCCAGCAACCTTGAAACCTCTGTTGCTAAAGATTCCAATTGATTAGGTGGAGCATCGGGAACCTATTGTTTTGCCTCTGCGGATTCTAAAAAGGGTACTGTACAACCTCTGGTGATTATCCTTAGCACCCAAGAATAAGAAGTTATGTGCTCACCATAACGTTCCATCTGAGTAGATAAACTTCATTTGTCAGCAACCTATGGGTATCGGATCCGACTTCGGATCCGAGCCGGCAGTTTTCAACAGCTTAGATCAGAGCTCCTAGCTCCTCCCCCTACCCATAAACCCCTGCCAACCCTGACTGACCTAAGATCAAGTTTGCCCCCAAAGCAGCAACTGCTAAAGATTGATCAATTTCAAAGACCATCTCTGAAGACAACAAATGTGAACAATCAAAGGTCAGGGGGAAGGAGGGGGGGACAGTTGCTGACAAATGAAGTTTATCTACTCAGATGGAACGTTATGGTGAGTACATAACTTCTTAATCAGAAGTAGCTAACCTCATTTGTGCAGCAACCTATGGGACAGAGTCCCCAGCTACCTGAACTTTGGGCGGCCATCATGGAAGGATGTTCCGGAGCACTGCAGAGCCAAAGGATGCCCTCCCTCTGGAGATAATATCCAGCTTATAATGGTTGATAAAGGTATGAGATGAGGCCCAAGTGGCAGCCGAACAAATATCATCTAAGGATACCCCGGATCTAAAGGCAGCAGAGGTAGACATAGATCGGGTAGAGTGGGCAAGGACTCCCTGAGGTGCGGGCCTACCAGAACTTTCATAAGCCAAAAGAATACATTGCGAGATCCAACGAGACAATGTGACTTTAGATACCGATTTACCCAAATTCATTTTGGCAAAGGAGATGAACAACTGGTCGGATTGCCTATGACCAGATGTCCTGTGAATTTAAAATCGAAGTTGTCTATGCACATCCAAAAGGTGTAGTTTGTATTCCCCTTTGTTCTGATAATTTGGAAAGAAAACTGGCAGGTTAATGGACTGATTGATATTTGACTCGGAAGCAACCTTAGGGAGAAAAGAGGGATTGGTCCTGAGGTAAACTCTATCCTTGTGGAAGGTTAGATACGGAGGTTTCACACAAAGGGCTTGAATTTCAGAAACTCTTCTAGCCGAGGTGATGGCGATGAGAAAGGCCGTCTTCCAAGACAAATACTTGAGATCCACTGAAGCTGCAGGCTCAAAGGGGGAAGCTGTCAAGGCCTGAAGCACTAACGTCAAATCCCACAGAGGTACCACTTCCTTTACCGGAGGTCTGAGCAGGAAGGTGCCCTTCAGAAAGGTCTTGCACAGTTTTGAAGTGATCAAGGGACGCAGATCATGTCCGACATGGTAGTGAGAGACAGCTGCTAGTTGAACCTTGACGGTGGAACAGTTAGCCCCCTGGTGAAACAGTCCTGATAAGAAGTCTAACACAGTAGGTAAGGGAGCTGTGAAGGGATCCAGGTTTTGACGTTCCACCCAAATAGAGAAACATTTCCATTTGCTACTGTAAATCTTCCTAGTAGAAGGCTTGTGGGCTGCTACTAGAATAGCTTTGACTGGGGAAGAGATGCCGGGAGTCCTAGCTATGAGTGGAACTGGAGCAGCCAAGCTGTGAGCTTGAGACTGACCAGGTTCGGGATTGGGAGACCCAGAGGGTGGGAAATCAGATCCGGGAGGGGATCTAGAATCCAAGGAGGATTCACCAGATGAGACCAAAGGTAAGGAAACCAGGTTTGATGAGGCCAGAATGGGGCAATGAGGATAATCCTGCTCCCCAACCGACTGGCTTTCTGTAGAAACTTTAGCATCAGGGGGAGAGGTGGATAAGCATAAAGCAGACCGGGAGGCCAAGCATGCACCAGAGCGTCTCTCGGGGATTCCCCGACTTGGAGAATTAAAGCAAAATAGCTGTTGCATTTGGTGTTTGAAGGAGAGGCGAAAAGATCGCAACAGGGCTGCCCCCACTTGGCAAAAATCTGATTCACTACATGCGGACTGAGACACCACTCGTAAGGGGAAAGGATGGTGCGACTGAGTCTGTCCGCCAGGATGTTGGACCGACCCGGAATGTGCGTTGCAATGAGAAAATGGCTGGTGGAGATTGCCCATTCCCACACTCTCATGGCCTCTCGACAGAGTGGGTAAGACCTGGTTCCCCCCTGTTTGTTGATGTACCAGACAACCGACATGTTGTCCGTCTGGATCACAATCGTCCCTACAGGAAGACGGTCCTAAAGTGCTTGCAACGCTAACAGCACTGCCCTCATCTCTAGGACATTGATATGCAAAGAGGTCTCCGTGTTGTTCCACATGCCTTGGACAGTCCTGCCTGAAGAGTGCCCCCCCCCACCCGAGGCGAGAGGTGTCTGTGGTCACTGTGGCAAGGGGAGGGGCCATAGAGAAGGGGCGTCCCGTGTGGAGGTCCGGAGATTGCAGCCACCATACGAGAGCCCTCTTGCAAGCCCTGCTGAGGGGAATGGGATGACTCAGAGGGTAGTGACGAAAAGTCCACTGGACTTGGAGGGTCCATTGCAAGACCCTCATGTTCAGTTGTGCCACTGGCAATAAGTGGATTGCGGCTGCCATTAAGCCTAGAGTCCTCAGGACCAATTCCGCAGGAGGAGCTGAAGATAGAAGGATGGCCCGCACATGAAGCCTCAGGGTTCAAAGTCGTTCTGGGGTTAAGAAGGGTACAAGATTGATTGTGTTTAACCTGGCCCCGATAAAATCTATGACCCGAGTCGGGGTGAGAGAAGATTTGTCCATATTTACTGTGATCCCTAGCCAGGGAGCAAGGCGAAGAAAATAGTTCCTGGCTGTGCAGAGTAGATGCCTTGCTGGGGTGGTCAGGAGCCAGTCGTCCAGGTACGGAAAAACCTGAATTCCCTGGAGCCTCAGGTGGGCCGCTATCACTGCTAACACTCTGGTGAACACCCTGGGGGCTGAGGTGAGACCAAAGGGGAGAGCCCTGAATTAGTAATGACTGGCTCCTAGCCAGAAGCAGAGAAACCTCCTGGATCGTCTCTCCATGAGAATGTGGTAGTACACATCCTTGAGGTCTATAGAGCACATCCAATCGTTCTCCTGTAACAGGGGGAGAATGGATTGAAGAGTGACCATCCGGAACTTCTCTTTGGTTACTGACAGGTTGAAGAGGGAGAGATCAATGATTGGCCTCAAGTCCCCCGTCTTTTTTGGCACCAAAAAGAACCTGGAGTAATAACCCAATCCAAGCTGGTCTGGGGGGACGTGTTGGATGGCTCTTTTTTCTAGGAGCTGCTGAATTTCCGCAGCTGCAGCCTCCCTCTGATCGGGTGGGACATCAGGGAGGAGCTTGGGGAAGAGAGGGGGGTAAGAGAAGGGAATCTGGTAACCTCCGGATATGATGCGAAGCACCCAGCGGTCTGCTGTGATGGACTCCCAAGCTGCCAGGTGCCTCGAGAAACGTCCCCCGACTGCCTCCAGAGTGGAGCAGTCAGGCAACCCCTCAGGGCTGCTGTGTGGGCTGATCAGAGAAAGGTTCTCTGGTCCCAAAGTTCTTCGGGCCCCCTCTGCCTCTAGGGCAGCATCCTCCCTGTCCTCCTCTGCCGTGGAAGGAGTGGGGATCCGGAGCGGACTGGGACTGTTGCGACTTCCGGAACCACATCTTCTTCTGTCCTTTTTGGTTCTTGGAGAAGGACCTCTGGGGAGCAGAGAAGCGGACTCCGACGGCAGACGTCTTCCTGTCATTTTCACTCTGGACCAAGGTGTCGCGAACGGTCTTCCCAAATAGGGTAGAACTATCAAAAGGGGCATTTGCGAATGACTCCTTAAAGGGTTCCGCGAAATCACAATGCCGGAGCCAGGTCTGACACCTCATGATGAGGCCTGCTCCGCTGGCTCTAGCGGCTCCCTCCGTGGCATGGGATAGTAGCCGCATAGGGTATTGGAAATGGACCTAAGAGTGGCCATACAGGTGGAGTACAGCTGTCTGTCCTCCACCAACATGGACTCCGGGGGCGACGCAGCGTATTCCTTAATGAGATCCCGCACTGCAGTCGAATAACGTGTGCCATATAGTTCAGAGACCTAACGAGAAGGACGCTGAACTAAACACCTGCTTCCCTAAGCGGTCTAGTGATCGGGACTCCTTGCCTGGGGGGTGGACCGAGGGGCTCTCGAGCTAGTTCCCTCTTAGTGGCCGCCGCCACCAACATGGCATCTACCGGGGGACCCTTGCTCCAATGGGGCCTATCCGCAGGGGGACTGAGGATCCTGTCAAGGCACTTCGGGACTGGCTCCACAGTGTCCGGCTCCTTCCACGCCCTGGTGGTAATCAGGTCCACCAGGGGGTCGGCCAGAGGGGACACCCAAGAGGTAGAAGGGCCTGCTTCAAACGCCTCCAGGAACATGGATTCATCTGAGATCGGCTTTGGGGCAGACCACCCGCCCCTGATCCTGAGCATTTCCATGATGTCTCCAAAGGAGACATCCTCGGGGGATGACTTTGGGGAGCCTTCCCCTTCCTCCAAATCCGTGCCTTCAGTCAAGGACTCAGGGGAGTCCACGTGCCTCCTCTTGCTCTTCCGATTGTGGGGGATCTCCTCGGGGGGGCCTCACCAGCAACATCCTTTTCCAAGGGAACGACCTGGGACATTGAAGCAGGCTGTCCCTTGGGCCGGGTAATGGAAGTCGGACCCAACAGAGAAGGAGTGCAGGGTGGAGCTGTGGCAAGGACCGGGGGCCTGGAAGCAGTCGACAAAGCCCTCTCCACCACGTCGAACGTCGAGGGACAGCGCTCTCTCTGGGATCTGAGAGCAGACCCTCACTCGGATCAGACAGGCGGATCGGGGCCGGCGCCGAAGCGATCGAATCCGACGGACCAGTATGCTCCGACCTGGACGGCGCAGAAGGCATACTGAAACCCTCGGATCCGAAGCTCAACCCTCGGCTCCGAGAGCTTGGACCCGACAGGCTCGAGGGAAGCGTCGGCACCGAAGTACCCGAGACTGTCAGCGCCGACCCACCCCCGGTTCCAAGGCTGCCCGGCTCCGAGGGCTCCGAACCTGGGAAGCGGGAAAGAGAAGGAGCTATCGGGGCAAAGAAAGGGGTCGAGCCCCCCCCCCCCCGAGGGGGGGGAGGCAGGAGCACTCCCATCTGCAGTTGGGCCTGGAGGAACCTTCGCATCATCCGGTCCAAATCCGCATCGAAAAGGCTGCGAGTGGATCTTGACGAGGCCACCGAGGCAGGTCGGGAGTGCCGCCTCGATGACCTCGAAGGAGATCGGGTCTCCTCCTCCTTAGGACCCGGTGAAAAACAGGGAGACCGGATTCAAGAGGGAGGAGACCGGGAAACCCTGGAGGGAGACGACCGCTTAGCTAGGGGAGCCTACGCGGAGGCCTCGGCCCTCCGCTTGTGGTGCTTCTCCCTCCTTTTGTCTTTCCTGGCCTCCCTCTCCTCTGGGCCTACAGCGGGAGGTTGAGTCCCGGCCGGGGGGGAGAGAGGCAGGAGTGGCCACCGCCGAAGACGCGGTGGAAGCCACGGTAGGACCGGAGGCCGAAGCCGAATCCGGGGGCAAGAGACCCGCCAGGATCAGCTTGGATCTCTCGTCCTTAAGTGCCCTGGGGTTGAACGCCGCACAGATGGAACATCCAGAGGAAAGGAGTCCAACCCCAAGGCACAGAACACACCGAGTGTGGCCATCAGCCGGTGAAAGCTTATTGCCACACTCAGTGCATTTGGAGAAGATTGGTTTTGGGGCCTCAGACATTTTAAGCTAAGGAGGACACACTCATTAGGCCCCAACACACGCACACAGACCCTGACAAACCAGCGAGGGAGAGGGAGGGAAAATTATAACTAAAGTAAGAGTTAAAAAAACTAGGGTTTACAGATCAAGGGGACCTAAACACACAACACTCACACTACAGGGATAGAAAAGGAATAAGTTTTTCTGTTTTTCTCACAAACCAAACGACCAAGCCTGGAGCTTGAAAACCCAGCTGCTGACGACAAGCGTGGCAAACTAGATCTGAGGTCAGTCAGGGTTGGCAGGGGTTTATGGGTAGGGGAGGAGCTAGGAGCTCAGATCTAAGCTGTTGAAAACTGCCATCTCGGATCCGAAGTCGGATCCAATACCCATAGGTTGCTGCACAAATGAAGTTAGCTACTTCAGATCTGGACATTGTTGTCAGGCTAGACAGTACAAAGAGAAGCATCCCTCAACTCCCTCCAGAGTGCAGCATTCAGGCAAGTGTTCAGGGATGCTGATAGGCTTTTCTCTGTGAAGAGTCCACAGAAGCCTTGGTTTTGAGGACTGCCTCTGCCCAATGGAATTGGCTCCTTCTCTGCCTCGGGCAGGGCTGTCCCCAGCAGTGTCTTTGTGAAAACTTTGTGATTTCTTGAACTACATTTTCCTCTCTCCCTCCTCTTTGATTAGTGTTAAAGGACCTTTGAGGAGAAGAAAAATAGATCACTATGGCAGATGTCTTCCCATTCCACTCACTCCTGGTGAGCATTTGCTTTCCTTTTTGCCCACATAATGTGGAACCGTCATAGGGGACATTTCTAAAGGAAGTCTTAAAGCTTTCTGAAAAATTGCAGAGCTGCATCCAGGCATGATGCCACATGGTAATACCTATGCCACCTGCCTGTGCTGTGCTATCCGCTGCATTAGACAGCAGTCCCATGGCTACATTCAAGAAAGACTGTGGAGTAGACAACTAGGTATTGCTAGCCACTGTTTTCTGGATATCTGAAGGTTAAGTTACTTGCCAGGGGAATTTGAAAATTCCTTGATCAAATCCCACTGGAATTGTGTCAGGTATGCTATATAGTTCAGCTCTCTGAGTGCAAATGTCACTGAAGTGTAAGTCCATCTCCCCAGTCTGTCTAACACCCTCAACTCCCTGTTAGGGAGATGGGCAGAAAAACTTTCTTTAGACAGTTCCTTTTTGTGGCTGCTGCTACCACCATGGCATCTACATGGGACCCTTGGCCCAATGTTTTCTGTCGTTGGAGGCAACTAGAATCTTATCTGTTTTTTTTTTTTTCAGGACACACTCTGCCACATCAGTTTCCTTCCAAGCCTCCTGGGTGATGAGGTCAATTAAGTGCCAGGAGAAGGGACTACCCAGGACGTTGAAGGGCCAGACCCAAAAGCTTTGAGAAACACCAACTCATCAGAAGGAGGAATTTCAGTGGAACATCCCCCCTCATATGTTTTATTTACTGAAGGTAGAATTTATTTGAAATTATACAATTATTTCTCCATGCCTGCACCCAAAATATCAGTGATCTTTGGGATCCACAAAGACCTGGAAAATCCCCCTTTGAGACCCATCGTTAACAGTAGGCAGTCTTTAACATATCCTACACAAAATATGCTGATAGTATATTAAAGAAGTATGTGGCCAAAGAAACACAGATATGCAAAGATTCATGGTCTTTTCTTAGAAATAAAAACACTACAATATACAGATTCATAGGTTCATACTACGCTATCTGCCCTAGGGCACTTATAAGCCTAGCCAGAGTGTATTTGGCTTTCGCCACCCATTTTAAATTAATTTTGCTATGCCCTTTTTCAAGGTTAGTATACTGTGCCTCTGTCTAACAGTGACACAGAAGTGATACCCGGGATAAACCTACGATCTCCCATCCACTCATCAAGATTCCTCTTGAAGAGAGTCAATGAGGGACTCTGCCTAACCTGGACTGGGATTTTATTCCAGAGTGAAGGGAGCTTCTGGGTTATGAATCTGTCCCTCCAGCATGTCCTATTTATTTCAGTGCTGAGGTTCAAGTCTCTTGAGCGTGGCTCGATGGGATTTGGATTTTCTGAGGTGCAGCATGTCCATTAATTCCGGGTTGGACATGGCTTTATACGTCAGGCACAGATCGCCTCTGAGCAGGCAGTATGCCACTGAGTAGAGCTGGAGTTTCTTTAACCGGGCAGCATATGGCATCTGTTTGAGCCCTATGATCCTCTTGGTGAGGTACTTTTGGGGTCTTTCCAGTTGCTGCAGGTGTCTGGTAAGGTACATCCCAAAAAGGGCATTGTACACAATTATGGGCCTGATGAGTAAAGAGGCACGATGACCTCCCCTGATCTAGAGGTGAATCCCTTCATGATTAGGTGGGTTATATAAAATGTTTTTCTAACCACTTTGGCCACGTGGTTGTCAAATGAGAGATTGCTATCAACTTGGGTCCCCAGGTCCCTAATTACTTCTTCTGTACTTAATGGATTACCACCTATGTGGTAATTTGTGGGCACTTTGTTTTTGCCAAAGGGGATGACTATACAATTTTTGGCGTTTAGCTTGAGGCCATGGCTCTGGCACCAGTTGTCTGTTTCTATGAGGCCCTTTTGGAGGATGCTTGTGTCGGCTGGACAGTCGATTATGGCGCCCAGTTTGCAGTCATCTGCGAACTTAGTCAGCCACAGTCCTTCCATGTTGGCCTGTACCTCCGGGAAATATATACCGAACAACAGAGGTCCCAGGACTGAGCCTTGGGGGACGCCACTTGTAACTGGTTTGGAGTCTGACATGGCTCCAGCAATTCTAACCATGTGGGTTCTGTCCTTGAGCCAGTTTGCAACCCATCTAGTGACATAGGGGTTTATATTTAAGCTGGTGAGCTTATCTATAATGCCCGAGTGGGGTATTGTATCGAAGGCTTTTGCGAGGTCCAGGTAGGCTGTCTGGACCACCTTCCCCTCTTCAATGGCCTTGTTGACCATTTCAAAGAAATCAACCAGGTTTAAGAGGCAGGATCTGCCCTTAACAAAGCCGAACTGGGTAGGATCCAGTGTCTGTAGGTCCCCAATATCTTTATTTAGGAGGTCCATGATGATCCTTTCCATAGCTTTGCAGACCAAGCTAGTCAGGCTTATGGGGCGATAGTTTCCAGGATCTGTTGAGGCACCACCTTTGTGGAGAGGGACCACTGTTGCTGTACGCCACTCTTTGGGTACATATCCTGTAGTAAGGCTGAGATTGAACAGTAGTTTTATGTTTGGGTTTAGCTCTTCCTGGAGTTCATGTAGGACGCAGCCCGGGACACCGTTTGGTCCCATTGATGCTGTGTTTTTTGCTGTGGAGAGGGCAGCTCTTACCTGAGCATCTGAGATGTCAGGGGGGCAGCACTCTGCTGGGATAAATATTTGCCCTTTTGGTGGGGAGGGGGGGGGGGGGAGAAGTTTGCACTGAACCTGTCAGCTAGGATGTTGGCAATGTCTGTGGGTTCGGGTGTATTTTTTGTCATTTTGGAATAATTCTGAGCATATCTGGGAATTCCCACCAAGGTTCCTAACATAACTAAAGAAAGCCTTGTGATTATCCTTAGTGTCCTGTGCAATTTTTCTCTCGAAGCTGGCCTTAGACGATTTTATGAGTGCCCGTAGTTTTTTGCTAATACTGATCAGAGATGCCTTCCCTTTTTGGGATTTTGCTCTATCGTAGTAGCTTCCTCCTTCTATTGTATAGTTTGTTTATGGCTGGGGTCGACCAGACAGGACGTCTGCCTTTGGAGGATTGGGTCTTGGTTTTATTTGGGATTGCATGATCCATGCATTCCTGAAGGTGTTCATAGAATGTGTTTATAAAGGATTCTGCGGTCTGGGCCATATTTTTCACAGGCCCGGGGGCTTTGAAGGATTCCACCTCAGTTTTGAGGAGTGTGAAATTTGCTTTAGAGAAGTTTTTCACTGTGGTTTTCAGGGCAGGGGGTGGAGTCGGGATGTGAATATCCAGTGAGATTAGTTAATGGTCTGATCTTACCAGTGAGGGATTCACTTCTGGTCTGGAGCATAGAGTCCCCATGTCGGTGATGATCAGGTCCAGTATGTTTTCCCCTCTTGTGGGAGTGGTAACAAGTTGTTCCATAGCATTTGAGTTTATAAATTCTAGGAACCTTTGGGCTAGGATGTTGAAGCTAGAGTAATGCTCCCAGTCTATGTTTGGGTAGTTGAAGTCGCCCAATATAATGGTGTTTGGAGAGACCTTCATATTTTCCATTGTTCTCAGGAAGGCCGAGTGGGGTTCCTGGGTTTGGGAGGGTGGTCTGTAGCATGCAGTTTTACCCACTGTTAGTTGCACATGGATAGTCTCTGATGCTTCGTGCTGTGCCACCAACCTGGAAGTGTGGGTATCTTTGACAAATATTGATACTCACCCTTCTTTTATAGTACGGTCCAAGTTTTGGGGCCGAAAAGCATGGTATGAGGTATAACCTGGTAGTGCTGGGGTGCTCTCGGGAGCCTTGAACCAGGTTTCTGTTACTGCATAGTTATCGATGTTCTCCATGCTAAGGAGAGTTTCGAGTGCGTGCATCTTGAGGTTTAGACTTATGGCATTGAGTAGCATTACTCTTAGTTTCTTATCCCTTGTGATACCTATGGAGGTGGGTTTGTCTTTTGAGCCTTGCCTAAAAAAGGCACTATGGGGGTAGCAAGAGCCTTTGCCAATATCCGAAAGCCCATGGGTGACAGGTGCAAGCCGTCCCTAGCGAAACATTGTGGCTTGTCGAGCATGTCATCCCAGGCTTACAGGCATTGGATCCCCTTTGAATGACACCAATACTTAAGCCAATTGTTGAACTTGATCATCTTGTCTTCATATTGTGGCATCATTCTTGGTGAGGGTAAGATGCTACTCAAGGTCAGGGTCATACCGGCCTGGGCTACATGCTCAGAGAGCTCCTCTATGTCTCTTTTCATGTAGTCCAGGGAGGTACGTCTCAGGTCATTCACACCAGCATGGACAATGACTGAGTCATATTTGTACTTGCCTTGAAGTGACCTGAGTGCTTGTGTTATGTGGTGGATCCTAGCGCCTGACAGGCAGCTCACCGTGACCTTCTCCTTGTTCAGCCTGGTGAGCGGGACGTCAGTGTGCCTGACGATAGAGTCACCTATTACAAGTGTATCAGGTGTGTTGTTTAGCCTTAAGTGCTGTGACTGTTCGGCACACTGGCTTTGTGAGCTATGTGTTGCACGAGTTTTGTTTTGGGGTAGCGGTTGCTTGGGTGTCTGCTTTGGAGGTCTCTGCTGCTTAGGCAGATTTTTATTTAGAGCCTCCAAGTATGTTTTTGTGTGTTTATGTGTTTGGTTTGCTGTCGTGGTAGGTCTATGTGAGATTGGAATTGTAGTGAGTGTGGTTTCCTTCTCCTGACTGGTTTTGCCAGTACTGAGTTGAGAGAGCTTGACCTCCAGTATGGCTATATGGTTGCATCTCTCACATGTGTGGGAATTTGTTGGGAGGAGGAGAGGGTTGTCTGTGTACATGAGGCAGTTGTAACATTGCCTCAAAATTTTGAGATTCACCAGCTGGACTGGAGAGGAGATTGACAACTGACCTTTGGACATGCTAGAATAGTATTGGGAATTCCTTTATAATTGAAAAAAAGGGCCAATGGGCAATATGCTTTTTTAACCACTGATGTAAATGATTTATATACATGTATACCACAAGAAACAGGTACTGAATGAGTTTGCTCCAAATTGAGAGATGGGGGAGCCACTAACCTTGAAATTTTGAATATGGAAGAATTATTAGGTATTATATTAAATAATTATTTCCTTTTTGATGTTGTTCTTGTTCTTCTTTCGGCTTTTCCTGGTTAGGGGTCGCCACAGCGGAACTCCGGTCTGCTGACTGGCAGTAGATTTCTATGGTGCTGAGCTGCCAGCTCGACTCCCAACCTTCAACGAAGGCACGCCCATTCACGCATGTCTTTCAAATGCCACTCGACTGCGGGGAGGACATGCAGACGCCACACAGAAAGCGCTCCAGCCGAGAATCGAACTACTGTGAGGCGACAACGCTACCGCTGCACCACCGCAGCATTAATTATTTCCTTTTTTGATAAGAAATTTTATTTGCAAAAAAGGGTGGCTATGGGGTCCCCATGTGGGGGCAGTTATGCAAACCTTGTTTTAGCACAATGGGAAAACATGTATGTATTTAATGACAATAATAATTTCCTTAAAATAAAATGTTATACACTGTTTTTAGATGATGTTTTTATTTTAATTAATGGAAATGATTATGATGATGAATTATTTATTGAATATTTAAATGACACCACTACTTTTCTTCATTTTACTTATACATAAGAGAAAGATGAAATTTATTTTTTAGATATAAAACTTTTAAAAGATCACGTGTTCAATGATTATAAAGCCAGAAGTTTTAGGAAGACCACATTTTCAAATTATTTTCTTCATTTTACAACTGAATATCCGTTAAAGCAAAGAGTTGGTAGTAAAAGGCCAGTTTGTTCATGCAGCTAGAATGGTTTCAGAAACTGATTTTTTACTCGAATGTGATAATTTAACTTCAATGTTTGCTAGAAGAGGTTATCCGAATAAATCTGTTGATGAGTTAAGAACTGAAGTAGTTAATAAAAGTATACAATGTATTAATAAAGCAATTTATGTGACCCTAGTATTCAGGAAATTAATCTAGATGACACAGATATGAGAAACAAAGTTGACAATGTTGATTTATCTAATAATTTATTATTTATTACCACTTTTAGCACTGATGCTCTAGCTGTAATGAACATTATATATAAGAATTGGCCTTTATTGTCCACCGATACAGGATTCAATAAACTCATTAATACAAAACCAAAGTTTGTTTTTAAAAAAAGGTTTTAACTTTAAGAACATTTTAAACTTCTAAGATTTAACAGAGAGTAGAATCAAAGGCATGTTCAAATGTGAATCTTGTCCACACTGTAAACATATAGATATAGGAAGTTCCTTTACCATTAGAAATAAAAAATATGAAACAAAATGTAAATACAACTGTAATTCTAGTGGGGTAGTCTATTTAGCTACGTGCCAGTATTGCCCCAGTTTCTATATAGGGAAAACAGAGAGGGTATATGAACATTTATATGCAATTAAAAAAGAAAAATTGGACAATGCTTTAGCGAGCCATGTTAAATCCTACCCAGGACATAGTTTTAAATTTAGAATAATTGATCAAATCCAAAAGGATGAGAGAGGGGGGCCTGCATCATTAAAGCTAGAAGCTTGTGAATTATTTCGGCAACTACGTTGCCATTCTTATGTACCTCCTGGGTTAAACAATGTTTGTTCTGTAACTTCTATATTAAAATGAAAAAGCTTGGATAGACAAATTTAATAATGCAGGGAAGCTGTTTTAATGTTTCAATAATTTGTAGAAAATGTATTTTAAAATTGTAATAATGTGAATCATGTGATTAGTAATGAAATTGGATCAGGTGATCAGTCATGATTTGTTTTAAAAGTACATTAACTGAATTAAAATTTTAAATGTGTACCTGAAGAAGTTTGGTATTAAGACAAACGAAAGTGCTTAGAAACTTAAAATAAAAGTTGATTGTGTGCCGTGTCGGTCTGAGTCTGCTTCCTTCTGCATTTATTTTCGTGGTTTGTCAGTAATTTTTTTAACCCTGTTGACCAGAATGACAGGCAGAAGGAAAAGGTTCTAGCAGGAGTTGGGACAGATCAGAACTCTGCACTAACCAATCATCTTGGTCCAGCCAAGGAACTCTCCACAGCCTTGAAAGCTGACTCAGCCAATGGCATTGAGAAGAATCGCTCATAACAGCAGAATCGGTAGCCTTCTTGACGCCAAAGGTGGATGGCTCTGAGAAGGACATTGGAACTCTGCTATTAGGGGCCAAAGCCTGAGTGGTAACGATGGCTATGGAAATCTCGGACTTGACCCTACAGTCAGTGCCCTGACTCAGATGCTATGTCTCTCCACTTGACCGAAAGTAAGGGAAAAAGCTGAAGTCTCCAAGGGTACTGGCTCTGAATCTGCTACGGCGTGGGGGGGGGGGTTGGATCCCATGTGCATAGGCTCCAAAAGTGGAGTAGTAGTATGGCCAGAGTCTGAGAGTCTCTTCACAGTCTTTTCCTAGGGGATCTAGCTGGGAGGACTCCCAGAAGAATGTGAGTACTCAGAAATTTCATTTGGTCGATATCTAGTACTGTAAGGCTTCCAGAAGACTGACCAGATCTCAAAGATGAAGCTACTGAAGTAGGCTGCGATAGGATCTTTTGAAGGATGCGGAAGTGAAGACTTGGGCTAATCAGCCCCAGAGAAAAAGAAGTTTTCAGAGAGGGAGTTCAGATCCTGGAAGCTGAAGGATCTGACTGCCTTAATATCGTAGGTGCTGGACCCGCAATGGCTGAGGGATAAGGAAACCTTTTCTCTGGTATGTCAAACTATTATCTCTCTTCTGGCTGTTTGTCCTTTGGTTTATCCTTAGGTCTGTTTTTGTCTTTCTGTCTCTTTTTCCTTTGACCTCTTGCTCTCTTTTCTTGTCAGAGAAAGGAGAGTTAGAGGGTGCCTTTGGATGCAAAGACATTTTGGACCCTTCTCTGAGGGGCAAGGAACCCTTTCAAAATTAGTTTCTCTTTCCTTCCTTAGACAGCCCTTGTGCCAAAGGCAGCACAAATACTGCAGGTGCCCTGCAAGTGGGAAGGAGCCTAACAGTATACACACTGAGAATGTGGGCCTTTATGCAGAATGTTATGCTGACAGGAGAAACACTTTTTGAAGACCATAGACCTTTTCAACATTGGAAGTAAATATTATCTATCTAAACGTAAAAGTACTGTATGTCAAACAGCAACAATATACATAACTAACCAATTACCAATCCTAAAAGTTAAGAACACAGTGAAAGCAGCGAGAAAAAACATACTGATCTATGACCTATTCCAAATATATAAAAGTAATCCTAAAATTATCATATCTCGCTAACAATCTTAAAAATATCTAGAGGGAGGAATAAAAGCTTCACTTGTGAAAAAGGATGGAGCTCTTGGTTAACATGTTTGGTTAGGCAGGTGGCAAAAAAGATCTGGGGTAATTCGGGCAGGAGAGGGGAATTAAGGGTAGTGGAGGAGTCAGAGCTCTGGGATCCAATATTATGGTATAAGGCACTGAGGTCTGATCCAACTGGATCTGGCAACACACATGCTGAATCAGATGAAAACAGACATCAGATATAAGTATTACAAAGTGGTCCCTATTAAAATCTTGAGACTTGAACTGGCGATTCCAGAAAGACCGGGAAAAAAATGCAGGAGAACAGAGTACATTATTGAACACTGCTTTTCTACTTTAAACTTGTTTTTTGTAATAGGCAAGCCCCTCTTGCTCCCTGAGATCACTATACCATGAAGAAATGGGAAATGGCAATCTTGAACTTAGTATATGCAAGTTTGGATTTTTATCTATTCAGGCTCCACATTTTGGTTCTTGGTAATGTAAGTCTTGAGATTTTAAATGGTTACCATTAGGAAGTTCTATCCCATTCACACACAGCAAATTGTTTCTTCACAGAAACCAATATACAATGCATTACTATTACTACAAGTTCACTGTCATCAAACAAGTCACACTGGCTTGCTGTAGATGGGGAATATCTGCCCTACTCATACAGGACAGACATATTTTTCCAACAGAAAGTCACAGTTCACTGCTTAATATTCCCCTGCCTGTCTGAACATTAGTTTCACTCTTTATTAAATAAAGTAAGGGAGAGTGCATGTTGCCAATATTAACAGCAGCTTTAGTTAGCCAATTCCTGAGACTGGAATGTTTGTATAACACCAACTGTGCAAAGAAAGCATAGGCAATGGCATATGTTTAAACCATAAAGTAAACCTCAACCTACTATGTGATGAAGAGGGAAGGATGAGGGCCAATAATTACCAAAATGCTGTCTCACATATAGGTTATTGTGATCTTTTTAAACATGTGCTTTTTATAATTTTAAAATTAAGAATTACAGGATAACCAGATTATCTCTGCATTGCAGACAGTAGTACTGCTACAAGAGAAAATATAAGTGGCCTCAGTGATACTGAAGTAAGCCTAGGGGACAGGCAGGAGAAAAATTGGTAGACTTGGCGTGGAAGTGGCACTGGGGGCTAGGCTGGTGAAAATGATGGCCCAAGAGGGACCAAAAAATACATATATGGATGGATGGATAGATGCATTGCCCCACTTTGATATAATTGCTGGGGAACATTATTTTTTTTTTACAGTATGTATACAAAATTGAAAAAAAATGATAAAAACCCACAAAAATGCTTGACTGTTGATCGTCAAAGCTATTGGCAGACACCTGTAGTTCTCAACTGTGACGGGCTTTTTTTTTTTGTAAAGCCTCCTCATTTATGGAAAATATAGACACGTGCAACTTCATACTAGGAGGACGAGCCAGCAATGCAAGGTTGTTGCTGGTTCTTGGGCATGGTAAACTGGACTGAATTTGTCTGCACACCCACAGATTACAATGGTGGGTAACAATCCCAACTTACTTCAAGAAAACATGTCCTGCAAAACAAAACAAAAAAAAAAGAAAAAGATCAACTCCTACCTAGAACATTCTTTTCCCTTATTCAAAGTGTTAAGACATCAATACCTGTTCATCAGAATCATTATTTTATTCTGCTGCCCATTTTCTGTCTTCTGGCAGACTTTAACCACATCTTGGAAGTATTTCTCTGCTGTTTTAGTGTCACCAATCTAGGAAAATAAACAAAAATAAATGTCTTGCTTTTTGTTCAAGACATCACTAACCAGAAATATTTGCAGTAAACTTCATGACTTGCATATTTACAAAGAACAAAATGTGTTATACTACACAGTGCAAAAAACAAAAGGACAGCAGTGCTTTCCATGCTGTTTTCACCTTGCCTCTTGAATGTTAAACAATCAACTTTATTTATAGCAAACATTGCTGCATAATAGTTTGCCAGAAGAGCTCAGTGTACCATTTACAAATCTAAAAATAAAACAGCCTCTATGTGGCCCTCAAAAAAAAAAATCAGTACAGGGGACTAAAACGGCATAGCTCATAGCACTAGCTCTGAGCCACAAAAGCAAACAGTGTAAGAGATGCAGGGTTATTCTGGGATACCTAGAGAAATAGAAGCTGAGCTAAGGGTCATATGTGACGACCAATAATTTTCTGTTTGATTCCAGACTGCTGCTGTGCCAACAGACATCCTTCATTTCAATAAAAGATAAGCTTAGATCTAACACCAAAACCAAACCCCACTGGGGGAATCATTATTTTCACAGGGTATATAACAAAAGAAAAAAAGTCATGGCCAAAATTAGAAACCGCAAATCTCATCGAGACAAGAGCTCTCCGATTCAACTAAACAAGAAATTAGGTCATCTAATAAAGTCGAACAAGGCCAGTTATGAGGTCAGGATAGCCCTCCAGGCTGAAGACTATATGAAGGCCTTCTTCAGCTACGTTAGGAACCTTAAAGGTAACACTCAATAGTGTGCAGAACTGGTGGTAAATAGCATAACCTTCAATGACCAAGGTGACAGTGAATCTACTGGCTGATAAATTTATCTCTAACTTCACCTTCCACTCTCCTCATTACACCCTGTGAAATCCCTTCTAGCATACCCCCCCCCCCAGCTATCAATAGAAAGCAGGTCCTGGTGGAGCTTGCTAAGCCCAAAAATACTGCTTCACTGGGTCCTGACAGTATCCCTAGTTTCCTCCTCCTCCTCCCACATAGCCTAAAATGTGATCTAGCGGGATCACTTGAGACGATCTTCAACTACAGCCTCAAAACAGATTGCACACCAGGGAAATGGAGGGCATCAACAGTCATCCCTCTCTATACAGGCAGACCATCAACCAACCCCAGGAACTACAGATACATCAAGCTGACAAGTCTAATATGCAAAGCCATGGAATTAATTATAAAGAAAATGATCAATAAGGATACTGGCAACCTACGGACACTGGTCCCATCCCAGTTTGGCTTTAAGGGAAGGTCTTCCCTACTCAACCTGGTACACTTCGAGAGGGTAAACAAATATATGGATGATGGAAAATGGTGTATACCACCTACCTTGACTTGGCCAAAGTGTTCGTTACAATATCCCACTCAACTATTGCTGACAAACTCTCACAACTAGGCATAAATTCCCACATAACTCACTGGATTGCTGGTTGTCTCACAGATAGGATCTATGAAGTCAAGATATTTGAGAGTGCCTCCACCAAGATACTGGCCACCAGCGGAGTTCCCCAGGGCTCCATGTTGGGTATGCTCCTGTCTGGCATCTACTTCTCAGAAGTCAAGGCTAATGTCAAAGGCCTCTGATTCACCAGGTTCACAGATGTCTGTGAATTGGGAGCAATCACAGATTACCCCCAAGACACCAACATCCTACAAGAGGGTATAACGCAAACAAATGACCGGTGTCAAAGTCACAGATTAAAACTCAACATAAAGAAATGCATTATAGTGTCCTTTGGGAAACTACCACCCAAGCTAATTACTTCATTGATAAAACATCCCTAAGAGCTGACACAATAGTTAGGGTCTGGGAAAATATGTAGACAGTAAACTGGCCTTTGACCAACACATAGCCAAGATAGTAAGAAAATCATTCTATGTCACCCAACTCATTAAACAAGGATATGGCATCCAGGTCCAAGGAAGCCACAGTACCACTCAATTCACCCTTATCAGACCCATCATTGAGTACAATGCCCCCTTTGGCATGTACCTCACCAGACACTTGCAACAGTTGGAATGCCCTCAAAGGCTCCCCACCAGGAGAATCTAGGTTATGACTACTCTATCAAACACAGATTGCCTGGGCCCTATCTCTGTACTCAATCTGCTACAGGTTACTGAAAGGCTAGATAGGTGATTTGTGGCTGGCATATAAGGCATCCTCATATGCACCTCTGATGGATCTCATGCACATCCACAAAACAAACAGCACCTGAAACACTACATACAAAGACCTGAACTTTGCCTGTTACATAAACAGAACATGCTGGAGAGATCGATATATGTTGCAAAGGATCTCTGCGCTATGGAATAAGCTCTCCATCTACGTGAAGCAGAGTTCATCCCTGACCCTATTCAAATGAAACCTTGCACACTGGATGGGAAATAGCAAATTCACCCCCAGTCTGGCTCCTAGATCTTTGATGAACAAAGGTTAACAATAAGTATATTAATCTTAAAAATATCTCCCTGTATAACCCTTAGCTACCTCCTTACTAACATGACCCACCATATAGGCGTCCAAGGAACTCGGGGGCCAAAACTGGGTTGGATTGCATAGCTAGGCTTGTAAAGAAGAAAAGAAATCCAGCACCCCGAGCAGTAGTAGCTTAAAGTTCTTTTATTAAACCAGACAGGTTTCAGCAATCAGCTTTCTTCAGTGGTTTTGATAACTACACAACCATAGGCCATATTTATTAGTATTTTGAATTAGGCAGTATGACATAATTTCCTGTGTTCATGAAAATAATCACCAAAACATGTAAATATATATGAATAAACCTGAAAGGTACAAAAATCAATTAGTATATAGAAAGTATACTAAGAATATTGATACTAAAATGTATGTCAAAATTGAAATCGTGCTTAAATAAATTAATAATATAACAACAATCCTGTAGTTCAGTATAACAAGTAGAACAAAAATGGTATTGTAACATATAAATAGATTACAGTTATTAGGGGCAATAACCCCTCACAATTTATCATTAAGGCCAGGTGAAAATAAACCACCTAGTTTTACAATCCATTTTGTTTCTTTTTGGTTAAGCAATTTGTGCCATCCAGTTTTAAATTTCTATTGCCAGAAATCTTATCAATACTGTTAAAAGAAAACTGGGCCATTTTATGCATCAAAGAATGTTTGTACAAAGCATTGTTGGACCTGGCATTCCTTATATCACCCAAATGTTCAGAAATGCGAATTCTAAACTGTCTGGATGTTTGTCCAATGTAAAATGCCCTGCATGTACATGTGGCCAAATAAATCACCCAATCTGTGCTACAATTTGCAAAGAAATGTATATTATATACCTTGCCTGTGTTCTTGCTTGTGAATTCCTTGGTGGGAAATACATATTTGCAAAAAGAGCAATGACCACAAGGGTGATTGCCAATAAGTTTGTCTCCCAACAAGGTTGTCTGAGTAATAGAGACATCCAATGGTGTAGTTCTTTTGTAATAAGAAAAGTGTGACCTCAGGCTTTTACCTTTACGGTATGAAAACAGACATCTGTTGTCCAACCAGTTTGCCAGATGTGTGTTTGTTGTTAATATATTCCAATGATTATTAATAATGTCCATCAATTGATAGGTGTTCCTACCAAAGGTGGTTACTAACCTAGGTGTCTGTACAGAAGAACTAGCAATTTTGGATTTATAACCCAACAAAGTGTCCCTTGATAGATTTTTGGTCATTTGGACTGCACAGTGAACATCCAATTTATTATAACCTCTCTGTAAGAATCTATTCGAGAGATCATTTAGACAATTCTCAAGGTCCATATCAGATGAACATATTCTCTTAATCCTGATGAATTGTGATTTAGGAATGTTTTTTATAATATGCCTGGGATGTAAGCTAGAGGCATGTAATAAACTGTTGTATTGTGGGTATTTTCTATGCACAGTGGTACGTAGAGTATTGTCCGGTTCCCTACACAGATGGACATCCAAAAAATCAATATGCTGCAGATTATAATTAACCGAAAATTCTATGCTCCATTTGTTACTGTTAAGATATTCAACAAATTCCATAAGGTACTCTGTGCCCCCTTTCCAAACAAGCCAACAATCGTCCAGAAAACGTCTCCAAATGTCGATTTCTGGCATATATAAGTTGTGTAATTCACTATATATAATCTGATCTTCAACATATCCCATAAAGAGATCAGCATATATTGGTGCGAAAGAGGCACCCATCGCCGTACCCTGAATTTGCCAGTAACATTGGTTTTGAAAATAGAACACATTCTTGGTTAGAATGTGCTCCGCCATGCAGATTAATAGGGTGTTAAATCCTGAACTGTAAATGTTGATCTTCTGTAGCCAATATTCCAGTGCCATTAGACCAGCCCAATGTGGTATGCTAGTATACAGTGATGTAAAATCTAAAGTGCACATAAGCCAATCCAGTTCAAGTTGGGATTCAGAAACAATCTGTAGGAACTCCGTGGTGTCTTGCAATCTGGCCCGTACATGTGGTAACAAAGGTTTTAAATATTGTGTCAGAAAGACCAATAGTGGTTCAGTAAGTGAACCCATACCTGAAACAATAGGCCTGCCTGGTGGTGTATTTTGGGACTTGTGAATCTTAGGCAAAAAATATAGATATTGCTTCACTGGATCTTGATTGGTTAAATGAAATCTAGTTTTAGTACTAATGATACCTTCCTCAACTGCAAGCTGTAAAAAATCATCAATTTGTTTTTTAAATTTGGGGGTAGGGTCAATAGGCATATGTAAATAATGCTGAGTGTTCGACACCTGTCTCATTCCCTCAGCCCAGTAATAACTGGAATTCATGACCACAATGGCCCCACCCTTATCCGGAGGAAGAATGGTAATGTCAGTATTGTTTTTAAGATTCATAAGAGCCTGTTGTTCCTCAACATTTAAGTTATTTCTAAGAGTGTTCCCTGAACCCAACTGATGGTGTAAATCCTTAATAGCATTCTGGAATATGTCTACATGTTTGTCCATTGGAGGACAAAACTTGGATGGTAAAAATCTAAATTCAGTGGATCTTTGAGTAGATTCCTGTTGATCAAAAAAGAGTTTAAGGTTTAGTCTTCTACAAAAATCCATGACATCTGATATAAAGATACTTTCATCAACAAAAAAAACAGGAATAAAACCAAGGCCTTTATTTAACAAAAGTTCTTCAATAGGTGTTAATACATAATCAGAGATATTATGCACGTTGGAGCAATCTGCATTCATTTGACAATGGACAGAAAGAGTTGTTCTAATGTTTTTATGTTTGCGTCCCCCCGTGTCTGTGCCTAAAGTGTGATCAGCATTATGTGTTCTTTTGGAAACCGGAGAATCTGAAATATGAGTAGATTCAGTATCTGTGGTGGATGATTCCTCACCCGAACTCATACTGGGTGATGTACCCTTTTTTAGTATAGATCTCTGCCTCTTCTTGCGTGTGTAACTAAACTTTTTGGTACCCTCTGCAAACCTAACCCCTTTCTGTAGCTCAAAGGGTTCCCCCTTTCGTAATCTTCCATGTCTCTGGAGAATTTGCTTAACTTCTTGTCTTTTAATGTCTTTTCTGAGGTTAAGAGTTCTCTAGATAATCTACTCAGTGATTCCTGAAAGTTTGGTTGATTCTCATATAATTTCAATTCTTCACACATTTTTTGTACATCACAAATATTTGCCTGTATTGTTCTGTCATAATATGACGATAATATGTTGACAAACATCATTGCCGAATCTTGTTGTGCAACGCTCCATTCTCTGATCAATAAATCATCTGGTTTACCTATCAGCGGTTGCAGTTTAGTTCTAAGGCCTCTTGGGCCAATATTTTGATGCTTATATGCCTTAAATAATCTGGAGTGCCAGATGTTGGTACGTAATGTTTTGACTTTTTTACCAAATTGAGTAAAAAGCATACTACAATCGTCAACTGGATCTGTAGTCCTATTGGCAGTAGATCCATTACTGCATTCAATTCCAAAGATGTGAATATCATCTTTGTCTGCACACAATCCTTGCACCATATGATTAAGATCCATGACAATAGATTGTGCGTATGCTAAGGTCAAATGTGATGTATTAGAAACCAAATTGTAATATGATTATAATATTCAGTATCACTGGTATATAAATATGAGATATTCAAAACCCAAAAAAGCTAAAAAAAAAAAAGTCCATAGAGAACTTGAGGTCCAATCTTTGACTTGTAAGAGGTATGTGGAGTGCAGAGACCAAAATGACCACAACTGTATATGAAAAACTCAAAAGACTGTATGAATCTGTATACAAAAAGTAATAATGAACCAACCAAAATCATATACAAAGAATGATTGGTTGGTACCAATAGAAACCTGGTTAAAAGTTACCCACAACAGTGTAAACAAAGAAGAATTAGGCAATAGTTATCAATTCCAAAAGAACAGAATTAACACTAGTTAAATGCCTCACTTCAGTTATGATACTTACAAGTATCAAAAATAATTATAAAAAGTGATATATCAACAATGCCTGAATCTGCAGAAAAAAAATAGAAATAAAGCTAGAAGCAATAAGGTGTACTGAGAATCATACTGATTAGGAACCACCTATGTTATAATATTGTCATGCCCATTGATAAACAATGTATACATTGCAAGTTGAATGCTTTAAAACACTACAGATAAAGTATAAATAATTATACTATCCTGTCCACCTGAGCACACTCAGCATAAACTACTGCATTGATGAAATAATAATATAAACCCAAATGATGTTGAATACAATACATACAATGTAAGGCCACAGCCCCTTGCTATCCAAAAATAGTCATAGAACACTGAACATCATCACTTTGTATAACTGTCCAATTGTCCAGCCACAAAGAAAATCATAGCTAGAATCCAAATAATGATGTATGGCAATTGCTTGATTAATCAATGTAAAAAAATGAAATAAAAAATAAATAATACTTGAATCCAAAAATTTGTGTATTTGCGTTCGTCCAACGACCAAGTGCTACAACCAATATGTCCACATATAATCCAAAACATTGGTAATCCAAACAATGGTACAATGTAGGCACCCTAAGACCTTAAAAGTCATATAGATGTAAAAATCCAATAGAGGTTGCGAGGCGAGGTGTACTGAAAATCATACTAATCATGAACAGCCTATGTTATAATATTGTCCTGACCATTGATAGACAATGTATAAATTCCAAGTTGAATGCACTGAAACACTACAGATAAAGTATAAATAATTATACTATCCTTTTCACCTAAGCACACTCAGCATTACAACATAAACTGCTGTATTGATGAAATTATAATATACACCCAAATAATGTTAAATACAATCCGTAAAATATAAGGCCACAGCCCCTTGCAATCCAAAAATGGTCATAGAACGCTAAACATCAACACTTTGTCCAATTGTCCAGCCACAAAAGAAATCATAAATTAAATCCAAATAATGGTATATAACAGTTGCGTGATTAATCAACAATGTAGAGAAAATAAAAAGTACTTGAATCCTGAAATTTGTGTATTTGCGTTCGTCCAACGACCGAGTTCTGCAACCAATATGTCCGTATACAATCCAAAATGTTGGTAATCCAAACAATAGTACGATGTAGGCACCCTAAGACCTTAAAAAGTCATATAGATGTAGAAATACAATTAAGGCAGCGTGGCCAAGTATGCAATGGTGTCGAAAACGCTGAGTAGTCAAAAAACAGAACACAATATGGCAAACGAACGCTGGATGTACAAACGCTGCCAAATCCACAATGAAAACAAATAATGATACCCACAGGACCTGTAACAACCAAAAGTTGTTCTGGTAAAGTAAAACGAATTGGGAAGAAGAATCTCCACCACGAATAGGTGGTTTATTTCCACCTGGCCTTAATGATAAATTGTGAGGGGTTATTGCCCCTAATAACTGTAATCTATTTAGAGGTTCATACTAGGCTATCTGCCCTAGGGCATTTATAAGCCTAGCCAGAATGTGTTTGGCTATCGCCACCCATTTTAAATTTATTTTGCTATGCCCTTTTTTGAGGTTAGTATACTGTGCCTCTGTCTAACAGTGACATAGAAGTGATACCCGGGGTAAACCTACGATCTCCCATCCACTCATCAAGATTCCTCTTGAAGAGAGTCAATGAGGGACTCTGCCTAACCTGGACTGGGATTTTATTCCAGAGTGAAGGGAGCCTCTGGGTTATGAATCTGTCCCTCCAGCATGTCCTATTTATTTCAGTGCCGAGGTTCAAGTCTCTCGAGCGTGTAGCTCGATGGGATTTGGATTTTCTGAGGTGCAGCATGTCCATTAATTCTGAATTGGACATGGCTTTATACGTCAGGCACAGATCGCCTCTGAACAGGCGGTATGCCACTGAGTAGAGCTGGAGTTTCTTTAACCGGGCAGCATATGGCATAAACCACAAAATCAGTGTGCAAAGCAGTCACAGCCCTTAAGGCCAAATACAACACCAAACATACTTGTCATAGGTGACTCCATTGTCAGACACAATGAAGTCCCACTCACCAGGGTGAACAAGGAGAGGGTCACAGTAAGCTGCCTATCGGGCGCTAGAATCCGCCACATAACACAAGCACTCGGGTCACTCCATGGCAAGTACAAATATGACACAGTCATTGTCCATGCTGGTGTGAATGACCTGAGACGTACCTCCCTGGACTACATGAAAAGAGACATAGAGGAGCTCTCTGATTATGTAGCCCAGGCAGGTATGACCCTGACCCTGAGCAGTATCCTTCCTTCACCAAGAATGATGCCACAATATAGAGACAAGATGATCAGCTTTAACAACAGGCTTAATGTCTGGTGTCATTCAAAGGGGATCCAGTGTCTGTCTGCCTGGGATGACATGCTTGACAAGCCACGCTGCTTCGCAAGGGACGGCTTGCACCTGTCACCCCTGGGATTCCGGATATTGGCTAAGGCTCTTGCCACCCCCATAGTGCCTTTTTAGGCAAGGCTCAAATTCTAAACCTACCACCCTAGAAAACAAAAATGGGAAGAAACTGAGGGTAATGCTGCTCAATGCCAGAAGTCTAAATCTCAAAATGCACGCACTCTAGGCCCTTCTCAGTATGGAGAACATCGATGTCTGCGCTGTAACTGAAACCTGGTTCAAGGCTCCTGAGAGCACCGCGGCACTATTAGGTTTTACCTCATATCATGCATTCCGGCCCCAAAACCAAGTCCACACCACAAAAGGAGGGGGTGTATCCATATTCATAAAGGATACCCACACCTCCAGGTTGGTGGCAACGCACGAAGCTTCGGAAACCATCCAGGTGCAACTAACCATAGGCAAAACTGATCTACAAATTGTAGCATGCTACAGGCCACCCTCTCAAACTCAGGAACCCCACACAGCCTTCCTGAAGACACTGGAGGGTATAAATGTATCTCCAAACACCATCATATTGGGTGACTTCAACTACCCGAATATAGACTGGGAACATTACTCAAGCCCTAACTTTCTAGCCCAACGGTTCCTGGAGTTCATAAATTCAAATGCCATGGAACAGCTAGTCACTGTTCCCACGAGAGGAGAAAATATACTAGATCTCATTATCACAAACATGGGGACAAAATGCTCCACACCGGAAGTATATCCCTCATTGGTGAGATCTGATCATAAACTAATCTCACTGGAAATCCACATCCCCCCACCCCAAACAAAAAGACCACAGTGAAGAACTTCTCTAAAGCAAACTTCACACTACTCAAGACTGGTGTGGTATCCTTCAAGGCCCCTGAGCCAGTGGAAACCACAACCCAAGCTGCGGAAGCCCTTACAAATGCCTTCTATGAACACCTCCAGGACTGCATGGATCAGGCAATCCCAAATAAAACCAAGACTCTTTCCACAAAGGGCAAACATCCAGTCTGGTGGACCCCAGCCATTAACAAACTTTACAATAAGAGGAGAAAGCTATTACATGATAGAACAAAATCCATAAAAGGGAAGTCACCCTGATCATTATTAGTAAAAAAATACGAGCACTCATAAAATCAATTAAGGCCAATTTTGAGAGAAAAATTGCCATGGATTCAAAGGACAATCATAAGGCCTTTTTCAGCTATGTTAGGAACCTGGGTGGAAACTCCCAGATATGCTCAGAATTAGTCCAAAATGATACAAAAATCACTGAACCCACAGACATTGCCAACATACTGGCAGACAGGTTCAGTGCAAACTTCACCCCCCTCTCCCCCACTAAAGGAGAGATAACTATCCCAGCGGAGTATAGCCTCCCAGACATCTCAAATGCGCAGGTGAAAGCTGCTCTCTCTAAAGCTAAAAACACAGCATCAATGGGACCGGATGGTGTCCCCGGCTGTGTGCTACACGAGCTAAATGAGGAATTAAACCCGCACATAAGGCAGCTGTTTAATCTCAGCCTTACCACAGGATACATGCCCAAGGAGTGGCGTACGGCAACTGTGGTCCCACTCCACAAAGGCGGTGCCTCTACGGACCCTGGTAATTACCGCCCCATAAGCTTAGCAAGTCTAGTCTGCAAAGCTATGGAGAGGATCATAATGGAGCTCATAAACAAAGATATAGGGGACTTGCAGACATTGGACCCGACCCAGTTTGGCTTCGTCAAGGGCAGATCATGCCTTTTGAACTTGGTTGACTTCTTCGAAACAGTCATCAAGGCCATTGATGAGGGAAAGGCAGTCCATACAGCCTACCTTGACCTTGCAAACGCTTTCGACACAATACCCCACTCGGGTATTGTAGAAAACTTACCAGCTTAAATGTAAACCCATATGTCACAAGATGGGTTGCAAACTGGCTTAAGGACAGAACCCACAGGGTTAGAGTTGCTGGCGCTATGTCAGACTCCAAGCCGGTCACAAGTGGTGTCCCACAGGGCTCGGTCCTTGGCCCCCTATTGTTCGGCATCTACTTCTCAGAAGTACAGGCCAACATGGGAGGACTTTGGCTGACAAAGTTTGCAGACGACTGCAAACTGGGCGCCATAGTGGAAAGTGCTTTGGACACGGATATCCTTCAGAAGGGACTCACGGAAACAGATAGCTGGTGCCAGAGCCATGGCCTGAAGTTAAATGCCAAAAAATGTATAGTCATACCCTTCGGGAAAAACAAGATAACCCCATAACCCCAAGCTACCATACAGGTGGCAATCCACTAAGCACAGAAGAGGTTATCAGGGACCTGGGGACCCAGGTTGACAGTGGCCTTTCTTTTGACACTCAAGTTGCTAAAGTGGTTAGAAAGACCTTCTACATTGCCCACCTGATCATGAAGGGATTCACATCCAGATCTAGTGAGGTCATTGTTCCCCTGTACTCTTCACTTATCAGACCAATGATCGAGTACAATGCCCCATTCGGGATGTATCTCACCCGACATCTACAGCAATTGGAGAGACCCCAAAAGTTCCTCACCAAAAGGATAAAGGGACTCCAAAATCTGTCATATGCTGCCAGATTGAAGGAACTCCAGCTCTATTCAGTCGCATAACGTCTGCTCAGAGGTGACATGTGCCTGACATACAAGGCCATGTCCAACCCAGAATTAATGGACATGCTCCACCTCAAAAAATCCAAATCCACCAAAACCACTAGAGCAAGCGACTTAAACCTTAGCACGGATATAAATAGGATGTGCTGGAGGGATAGATTTATCACTCAGAGACTCCCTATGCTGTGGAATAAAATCCCGGTCCATGTGAGGCAGAGCACCTCGCTGGCTCTGTTCAAGAGAAATCTTGACCTGTGGATGGGAGATCGTAGGTTTACCCCGGGAATCATCTCTGTGTCACTGCTGGACAGAGGCACAACAAACTAATGGGCACAGTATTTTTTCATATAAGGGGTGGCGTAAGCCACAAAACTTTGGGCTAGGCTTATAAATGCCTTAGGGCAGATAGCCTAGTATAAACCTATGAACCTATCTGTTTGAGCCCTTTGATCCTCTTGGTGAGGTACTTTTGGGGTCTTTCCAGTTGCTGCAGGTGTCTGGTAAGGTACATCCCAAAAGGGGCATTGTACTCAATTATGGGCCTGATGAGGGATGAGTAAAGAGGCACAATGACCTCCCCTGATCTAGATGTGAATCCCTTCATGATTAGGTGGGCTATATAAAATGTTTTTCTAACCACTTTGGCCACGTCGTTGTCAAATGAGTGATTGCTATCAACTTGGGTCCCCAGGTCCCTAATTACTTCTTCTGTACTTAATGGATTACCACCTATGTGGTAATTTGTGGGCACTTTGTTTTTGCCAAAGGGGATGACTATACACTTTTTGGTATTTAGCTTGAGGCCATGGCTCTGGCACCAGTTGTCTGTTTCTATGAGGCCCTTTTGGAGGATGCTTGTGTCGGCTGGAGAGTCGATTATGGCGCCCAGTTTGCAGTCATCTGCGAACTTGGTCAGCCACAGTCCTTCCGTGTTGGCCTGTACCTCCGAGAAATATATACCAAACAAGAGAGGTCCCAGGACTGAGCCTTGTGGGACACCACTTGTAACTGGTTTGGAGTCTGACATGGCTCCAGCAATTCTAATCAGGTGGGTTCTGTCCTTGAGCCAGTTTGCAATCCATCTAGTGACATAGGGGTTTATATTTAAGCTGGTGAGCTTATCTATAATGCCCGAGTGGGGTATTGTATCGAAGGCTTTTGCGAGGTCCAGGTAGGCTGTGTGGACCACCTTCCCCTTGTCAATGGCCTTGGTGACTGTTTCAAAGAAATCGACCAGGTTTAAGAGGCAGGATCTGCCCTTAAAGCCAAACTGGGTAGGATCCAGTGTCTGTAGGTCCCCAATATCTTTATTTATGAGGTCCATGATGATCCTTTCCATAGCTTTGCAGACCAAGCTAGTCAGGCTTATGGGGCGATAGTTTCCAGGATCCATTCAGGCACCACCTTTATGGAGAGGGACCACTGTTGCTGTACGCCACTCTTTGGGCACATATCCTGTAGTAAGGCTAAGACTGAACAGTAGTTTTATGTTTGGGTTTAGCTCTTCTTGGAGTTCATGTAGGACACAGCCCGGGACACCGTCTGGTCCCATTGATGCTGTGTTTTTGCTTTGGAGAGGGCGGCTCTTACCTGAGAATCTGAGATGTCAGGGGGGCAGCACTCTGCTGGGATAGATATTTGCCCTTTTGGTGGGGAGGGGGGGGAGAAGTTTGCGCTGAACCTGTCAGCTAGGATGTTGGCAATGTCTGTGGGTTCAGTGTATTTTTTGTCATTTTGGACTAATTCTGAGCATATCTGGGAATTCCCACCCAGGTTCCTAACATAACTAAAGAAAGCCTAGTGATTATCCTTAGTGTCCTGTGCAATATTTTTCTCAAAGCTGGCCTTAGACAATTTTATGAGTGCCCATAGTTTTTTGCTAATACTGATCAATCAGTGATGCCTTCCCTTTTTGGGATTTTGCTCTATCATTTAGTAGCTTCTTCCTTCTATTGTATAGTTTGTTTATGGCTGGGGTCCACCAGACAGGACGTCTGCCTTTGGAGGATTGGGTCTTGGTTTTATTTGGGATCGCATGATCCATGCATTCCTGAAGGTGTTCATAGAATGTGTTTATAAAGGATTCTGCGGTCTGGGCCATATTTTCCACAGGCCCGGGGGCTTTGAAGGATTACACCTCGGTTTTGAGGAGTGTGAAATTTGCTTTAGAGAAGTTTTTCACTGTGGTTTTCTGGGCAAGGGGTGGGGTCGGGATGTGAATATCCAGTGAGATTAGTTTATGGTCTGATCTTACCAGTGAGGGATACACTTCTGGTCTGGAGCATAGAGTCCCCATGTTGGTGATGATCAGGTCCAGTATGTTTTCCCCTCTTGTGGGAGTGGTAACAAGTTTTTCCATAGCATTTGAGTTTATAAATTCTTGGAACCTTTGGGCTAGGGTGTTGGAGCTAGAGTAATGCTCCCAGTCTATGTTTGGGTAGTTGAAGTCGCCCAATATAATGGTGTTTGGAGAGACCTTCACATTTTCCAGTGTTCTCGGAAAGGCCGAGTGGGGTTCCTGGGTTTGGGAGGGTGGTCTGTAGCAGGCTATAAACTGGAAGGCAGTTTTACCCACTGTTAGTTGCACATGGATAGTCTCTGATGCTTCGTGCTTTGCCACCAACCTGGAGGTGTGGGTATCTTTGATGAATATCGATACTCCACCTCCTTTTGTGGTTCGGTCCAAGTTTTGGGGCCGAAAAGAATGGTATGAGGTATAACCTGGTAGTGCTGGGGTGCTCTCGGGAGCCCTGAACCAGATTTCTGTTACTGCACAGATATCGATGTTCTCCATGCTAAGGAGAGTTTCGAGTGCGTGCATCTTGAGATTTAGACTTCTGGCGTTGAGTAGCATTACTCTTAGTTTCTTATCCCTTGTGATACCTATGGAGGTGGGTTTGTCTTTTGAGCCTTGCCTAAAAAAGGCACTATGGGGATAGCAAGAGCCTTTGCCAATATCCAAAATCCCACGGGTGACAGGTGCAAGCCGTCCCTAGCGAAGCATCGTGGCTTGTCGAGCATATCATCCCAAGCTGACAGGCATTGGATCCCCTTTGAATGACACCAGTACTTAAGCCAATTGTTGAAATGTCTTCATATTGTGGCATCATTCTTGGTAAGGGTAAGATGCTACTCAAGGTCAGGGTCATACCGGCCTGGGCTACATGCTCAGAGAGCTCCTTTATGTCTCTTTTCATGTAGTCCAGGGAGGTACGTCTCAGGTCATTCACACCAGCATGGACAATGACTGAGTCATATTTGTACTTGCCTTGGAGTGACCAAGGAGTTATATGTTACAATACCATTTTTGTTCTACTTGTTATACTGAACTACAGGATTGTTGTTATATTATAAATTTATTTAAGCACTATTTCAATTTTGACATACATTTTAGTATCAATATTCCTAGTATACTTTCTATATACTAATTGATTTTTGTACCTTTCAGGTTTATTCATATATATTTACATGTTTTGGTGATTTTTTCATGAACACAGGAAATGATGTCATACTGCCTAGTTCAAAAACTAATAAATATGGCCTATGGTTGTGTAGTTATCAAAACCACTGAAGAAAGCTGATTGCTGAAACCGGTCTGGTTTAATAAAAGAACTTTAAGCTACTACTGCTCGGGGTGCTGGATTTCTTTTCTTTTGTACATGTTTGGTTTATCCGTGCACCAACCGTACTTGCTAGCCTGTTCTTTCTTTACTAAGCTTGTAAAGACCCTGGTGGTCATTAGCCTATTATAAACCTATGATACCATCCAAAAGTACTGCGGGAGTGATAGCACTACAGGTCCAAGCAGCAACAATCAAACTTCATATAACTGATGGGAACAATAAACTGTTCCAGAATAAGACCAACTTCCTGGGGACCTGGAACAGAAAACAACACATTCCAGCCCTCATATGAATAGTCTCTACTACTCCTCCATCAACGTGGAACTGTTAATGCCCTGGCAGCTCCTCTAAAAGTGAATGGCGTTCAAGAGGAGAGCACACTGAAGGCAGTTGGAGGGACTCTAAAACATGTCTTCTTTCCATGACATCCAAATTGAGAGATGGTGGTTGTCAAATTATATTTCATCAAAAAGGGAATTGATTATTTGATTTAGTCAATTCCCTGTTTTACTGCAAGCTGTGCACTGTTTATAGTCAGAATGCAGAATAATTGGGGTAAGGGAGTTTCTCCTCACTCCTCTCCTATTGTTATACAATCTTGGAATATGCGAGGCTTGCTCCCAGAAAAAAAAAAAAAAGATGCGTTTTTTTTAATATTAAAAAAAAAATAAACTGCTGACAAAAAAATCCACTGAGGTTCAACCTTACACTTCTATAATTCACCTATTCTTGATGATGGCTCTCAAAGCAAGGATAATCTTGGAGAATCACCTCCAACAGAGGAGAATACCTGGAGCTGCCAAGAGGTCTTTGATGAAGAAGCCCTCTATGGTGGCACTACTGGAGAACTGGAAGGTTTGCAGAAGAGGATTATACACATTAACAACTGTGGATTAAGCATTACATCTCATCTGGAGGACTTAATTTACCTCTTGGGAGGATTCACTGAAGAGAAAGGGGGAGATTACATATCTGTAAATGTGAAATGAGCCTTACCTTTCGTTTGCAGAGCTTCAGATACCTTCTGAGAGGATTCATCAAACAGCATTTACAGTGTAAACTGAGCATCCAGGATAGTATGAGGCAATTCTTTATAAAAACAGGGCAGTCTGATCCTCACTGAGCTATGAGGGTGGACAGTTAAGGACTTAGTCCTGGACACCATGTCTGCAGTGACAAAGGTGCAATGGTACATGTGAAACTTCACAGCAAATATAGTAATAAGGCAAATATAGTAATAAGGACTTCATCTATAGCCTCACACTTTTCTAAAATGGTAGGGTAGTGAAATTTTCACTGCTTGTTCAATTAGGTTAAGTCAGGAAATAAGGACTAAGAGACAAGTAATTAAACACCTGCAACTCAGACCAGAATAATAAATCCTTCTAGAATATATATCTAGAACCTGTGACTCCTGTCTAGGGTAAGGCTGGTCAAGCTCTGGGGATTCCGAGAGATGATGGGTGAAAACAGTAACACAGTAATCTGCTTTGGGATGTCTGGTGAGAATTCCATCCACAGGGCAAGTGATACACTTTACCTTCTCAGTAGCTGAAGGACCCAGACAGGTCATTCTGAAGCAACCGACTCTATTACTGAAAGGAGGTTCAAAGGCACACGACTGTTTACTTAACAAAAATATACATATTTGAGTGTCTTCAATGTTGTAGTAATAAAGTACAGTTGTGTACACTTACCATAAATGTAGATGTTCGAGTGTATTCACTGTTGCAGTCATCACATTTGGGTTATCCCTGCCAGGGTAGCCCTCGGCCGGCCCGAATACCAAAAGCTTAGTATTTCTGCATCAGTTACTGTCGCTTCAGGACTGACATCAGGTTGTCAGTAGTTTAAAGTAAGGCAGCCAATGCCATTACATCAGTTTTTATTACCCTAACCTGTCAGGAGCCCCAAAGTAGGAGCCTGGTTCTGGTGGAAGAACCCCACCAGTAGAAAGTAAATACCAATATGTCCCTTGTAAGGAAAGAGAAGAAAAAAGGGGGATGGAGGGAGGGAAACCAGGACTGTAACAGTGAATACACTCGAAGAACTACATTTATGGTAAGTGTACACAACTGTACTATGTTCTTCATGTTTCATTGTTGCAGTCATCACATTTGGGTTGATTCCCAAAGCTGAGGAAATGGGTGGAGGCAGTCAAGGAAACTATGGGTTGGCTAGGATACCCTGCAAGACTGCAGAGGCAAACCCTGCCCTGCATTTGGAGAAGAGAGGCAGGTGGTAATGTTTGGTAAAAGTGTGAACAGATGTCCAGGTGGCAGCCTCCAGGATGTCCCTGGTGGGGACTCCTCTGAGGAAAGCTGCAGAGGTGGAGGCTGGTCTGGTGGACTGAGTCCTGCCCCCTTGGGGGGAGGCTTTCCGTGTTTGTAGCAGAAATGGATGCAGTGTGCTACTGTAAATTGTTTGTTTGGAGATGGCTTTGCTTTCTACCCTTGTAGCAAAGCCAACCAGCAACTGATCAGACTTTCTGAAGGATTTAGTCCTGTCTAGATAGAATCTGAGCTGTCTGTGCACATCTAGAGAGTTTAGGATCCTTCCCCCCTTGTTCTAGGGATTAGGAAAAAAGGTGGGCAAATTAATGGATTGGTTGAGAGCCACAATGGACACCACCTTGGTCATGAAGGATGGGTTAGTCCTGAGGGACACCCTGTCAGCATGGAAGATGATGAAGAGCTCCACAGCCATGAGTGCTTGCAGCTCGGAGACTCTTCTGGCTCAAGTGATGGCCAGAAGGAAAGCTGTCTTCCAGGAGAGAAATTTTAGCTCTGCAGAAGAAGCTGGTTTGAAAGGGGGCAGCATGAGCTTTTCCAACACAAAGTTAAGGTCTCAAGCTGGGGTTGGTGCTCTTCTGGGTGGCCTAAAGTTACTAGCCCCTCTTAGGAACTGTTTTATCAAGGGGCGTGAGAAAAGGGGCTGCTTAGTGGGAAAATGAGCAGAGATAGCAGAGGCATGAATTTTAATAGAGGAAAAAGAGAGCCCACTGTGTAGTAGGTCAGCTAAGTAATCCAGGATGAGGGAGAGAGGGCTCTGCCATATTGGCTCCCTTAGCCTGAATTTAGATGCAGAACCTTTTCCATTTGTCAGCATAAGATTTTCTAATGCTAGGGCATCTGGGCTCATGTATAATATCTAGAACCTGTTTACTGAGGCTGTCAGACTCATCAGGGGTTAGGGAATAAGCCAAGCTGCCAAACTGAGCGCCTGCAATTGGAGATGCATGAATTCCCCTTCCCTCTGGGTCAGGAGGTTTGGAATCTGAGGAAGATGCCATGGTGGTAGTGGGGACAGGCTGTGCAGCAAGGGGTACCCAGTGCTGGTGAGGCCAATCTGGAGCTATAAGAATTGTCCTTGGTTTTCCTCCTTTATTTCGAGCACTACCCTTGGGATGAGAGGTAGTGGAGGAAAGGTACAGACCGCTAGACTGACCCAGGGGAAGGACAGGGCATCCACTTTCCAAGCCATGCAGTGATTCTCCCTGGTGCAGAATTTGCTGAGCTGATGGTTGATGGGGGAGGCAAAGAGGTCAACCTTCGGGGTGCCCATTTTCGAGTTATTAGGGTGAAGGTTCTTCTGCTGAGCTGCCATCGTGTGGGTCCAGAAGATTTCTGCTTAATTAGTCTGCCAGAGAGATGAGAGAACCTGGTAGGACTTGTGCTAACAGTTGGAGTTGCATGGCAGAGGCTGTGTGCCAAAGGGTCATGGCCAGTCTACATAGAGGGTAGTAGCAAGTCCCTCCCTGCTTGTTGATATACCACATTACATTGGTGGTGTCTGTTTTGATCAGGAGAGCCAAAATCAAAACATTGATCAGGAGAGCCCCTGGGAAGAGAAGGGGCTTGAAAGCTATCAAGGCGTGCTGGACAGCCATCATCTATTTTTGGTTGATGTGCAGAGGGATTTGCTGTGGGCTCCATTGGCACTTTATGCACCGGACGTCCAGGTGTGCACTCCAGGCATAGTCTGGATGAGTCTGTGGTGAGGGTCTGTGTGGCAGAAGGTGGTGAGAAAGGTAGTCCTTTGTTGCCCACCAAAGAAAATCTTTTCTGAGGTAAGGAATTACAGGTATAAGGTCTTGAGAGTGTTGACACCAAAGGCTTTTTAAGTACCATTGAAGCTTCCTCATATGCAGTCTAGCATACAGAATGAGTAGTATGCAAGATGCTATGAACCCCAGAGCTTGCATGATCTTCCTTGCAGACAGCTGGGTTCTGGTGGCTAGTTGAGAGAAGTAGGCTGTCAGGAAATTTTGCTTTTCTGGTTTAAGGAATGCCATCTGGGATGCTGTGTCCAGGCTTGCTCCCAGGAATATAATCCTTTGGGTGGGCACTCGTTTGGATTTCTTTTCGTTGATTGTGTACCCTAGGGAGGTTAGTAGGGACTTTACAAAGGCCAGGTGCTTGAGCAGCTTTTCCTGGCTGTCTGCCTGATTTAGGCAGTCATCTAAGTATGGGTAAATCTAGATATTCCTTTGTCTGCAAAAGGCAATGGCCGGAGCCAGGTATTTTGTGAAAACTCTGGGGGCAGTAGATAAGCCAAAGGGAAGCGCAGAGAACTGAAAATGCTGAGATCCTGCTCTAAAACAGAGATATTTCCTGCATGACTCCCGGATGGGAATATGGAGGTAGGCCTCTTTTAGATCTAGGGTGGCTAGCCAAGCATCCTTGGACAGCATGGGTAGCAGCTGCTGGAGGGTGAGCATTTTGAATTTTGGGATCACCAGGAAAGTGTTTAGAATGGATAGAGCGAGGATGGGGCACTAGGTGCCCTATTTTCTGGGTACCAGAAAAAGTCTGGAGTAGAAACATTGGCCTCTCTGTTCTGCAGGAACGTGCTCTATTGCCCTCATAGAGAGTAGGGAAAGAACTTGCTTTTGTGCCTCTGCCCACTGGTTTGGAGGTAAATCTGGGAACCCTTTTGGGGTAGGAATGGTGTGGAAAGAAAATTTGTATCCCTGAGACACTATGTTGAGAACCCAGCGGTCGTAATGGTGGCCCAGGTGCTTGCATGAAAGGAGAGTTTTCCTCCTAGGGGTAAGTGAAGGTGGGCAGAGGGAGGGGGTAGGGGAGGTGAGTCATTGTGAGTTCTTACCAAAATGGGGTGGCTTAGAACTCCCTGGTTTTGAAGTGGAGGTAGTCCACTGCTTAGATCTCTGCATTCACTGTGGCTGCTGTCTGGGGGTCTGGTTCCCTGGGGTCTGGGCTAGACTGGCTTTGTGGGAACAGGAAAGGACCAGTGCTTGGTGGAACAATGCCTGCTGAACCTGGGTGGCTGGACCTGTAAGAAATCCTTAAGTGTCTGCATAGGTTTTTTTAAGACCTCTTCTTCCTTAGTGCCAAGTAAGTTGTCTTTGTGCAAGGGGACATTCAACAATTTAGATTTGACATGGTCTGGCAAGGGCTGTTCCTTAAGCCATGCATGCCTTCTAATGACAAATTCAGTGACTTCTGCCCTGCAAGAAGCTTCTAGGGTGTCAAAAGCACAGTGCAAGGGGTGTTTAGTTACTTGACTTGCAGAATGCATTAACTCTTGTAACTCTTTAGATTCTGCACAAGCAGGAAAGGAAGACATTTTTTGTTTAAGGAGTTCCAGGCTATGTTGCTGAAATTTCAACCTATGGAACTGACAATTTTGTGCCCTGATAGCAAGAGTAGCTAAGGTGTATACTTTTTTACCCCATCTGTCCAATGCTTGGGAATCCCTGTCTGAGTGTGTGGGATTCTTAGCAGAGGTTGCTTTAATCCCTTTTGGCCCTTGAGAAATGACCTCAGGGTCAGCTGTTGGACTTTTAAAAATATATTCGTGTGAGTCAGGGACTCTATAGTACTGGTCTGGTTTTCTGTGAGCAGGAGGTAGGGCATCAGGAGTCAACCTAAAATCAAGGAAAACATCATCCACAACATCCAGAACTGAGGGGATAGTCAAGGGTCTGTGTTGCGGAAGATCTAAGAATTCTCTGGGTCTCTTTTTAGACTGAGGGTAGTCCTGACTCTCCCACTGGAAATGCTCCCTTAAAGTATCCAGGGTTTCCCCAAAGAAAAAAATCCTCTGGGGGAGAGGCTGAAGGAATGGAGTCCTCTGCATCAGAATCCTCACGTGGAGAGGGGTTGCATGTCTTCATAGTCAGATGCATCAAATTCCTCTGACTCTTATTCACACAAAACTACAGGGGACAGATTTCTTTTCCTTTTTGAGGGGATAGCTTGGCTTCCCTGATCAGCATAAGGTCTTCCGCCATTTTAAGCATATGAGATTGAGGTAAGATAGCAGGTGCTTGAGAGTGGGTCATTGGTTTCTTGGGTATGGTTCAAGCCCTGGGCATAAGAAACTCAGTCTTTTTTGAAAGAATGGTAGTCACGAAAGAAGTTGTCGGTTTGTGTTGAGATTTGGTAGTGCGAAGGACTTCCTTGGACATCGGTGCCTGCTCAGCGGCTCAGTACCCATCTAAGGTGATGATCGCAGGATCCTTACTCGAAGAAGAGTTTTGCGGCATACCGGGCACTGAAAAGATCTCGCGGTAGCTGCCTGTGAATCAACAGACATGGGCATCAGGGACTGAGAAAGCAGCTCATGGAGTACCGGAGGACTGACAACTAGCTTAACGGAAGCGTTGTTGGAAGGTTTGGACCTGTGCGGTCTGTCTCTGTCTTTATCCTTATGTTTTTTCAGAAGATATGCTTACTGAAGCCATATCAAAATTCGAAGACTGTAAATGAAAATATCGGGCTACAATAAGGGCCCAACGACGGATAGCTCTGGCGTTGAACAAAGCGCAGAAACGACAATGGGGGACGTTGCGGTCTGGGCCTAAACAAGTGACGCAATAAGAGTGGGAAGTCTCGGTGTGGCATTCGCTTCCCACAGGCGAGACAATTCTTAACTTTTTCTGACATCGGTTAATGCAAGAAAAAAGAATCCCCAACGGGGTACTTAGCTTTAGAAGACTTCATCTTCAGTTTGGAGATGAAAACTCAGGTAGCGGCCGACCTGCACTCATGCAAACTGCTTCTGCTTCGGGCTTCACGGCAAGAAAGACTGATGTAATGGTGTCGGCTGCCTTACTTTATACTACTGATGACCTGACATCAGTCCTCAAGCGACAGCAATGGACGCAGAAATATTAAGCTTCTGGTATTTGGGCAAGCCGTGGGCTACTATGGCAGGGATAACCTAAATGTGATGACTGCAACAGTGAAACATGAAGAACATCAATAATTTTCAATGGCCAGAGCTGGTGAACGTCCGATCAAGTTGCAGCAGCAAATGAGATCTGGGGAAGATCAAGGTGCATCATGGGATAGGGAGTTGGCCTCGAGCTGATTGAAGACCTCAAGCTTTTGCAGTTGGCCGAGTCAGAGCCGAGGATTGGCTCCGAACCCATCAGTAAGAATGAATGGCGAGATAGAACAACTTCACATATAGTGATACTGTACCAAGTCACTTAAGTCTTGACTGTTTGGTTGCACTTACCATTTGGATAATAATATTGCACACTATAATCGGACACCCCTTCATAAGGACCTTTGAGTAGCTGATAAATATTAGCTGGGTGGTGGCAGTGATTTCTACAGTACAGTCTGGGTAAAAGGGGCACAACTGGAGAACCTGTGCCAGCCTTTCCCAGGAGTGCCTGTGTAGTTGTATAAACGCTGATCTCAAAGTGTGTGTGTGTGTGTGTGTGTGTGTGTGTGTGTGTGTGTGTGTGTGTGTGTGTGTGTGTGTGTGTGTGTGTATGTGTATGTGTGTGTATGTCAACTACTTGGCAGGGACATGAAGCACTGGTTGGACAGAGAGGGTGCTGAAGGTTTTAGCTTGCCCACTACGCTGAGATCTGGACCCTATAGCTAGTGCCAGTGGGGAGTCTTATGTGGGACCTGGAGAGAAAGGGAGAAACCAGCCCCAGACTGACTGTGATCACTGTGTGCTCTTAAGGGAAATTGTACTTTACTGTGTGTGTGTATTTACTATCCTTTCCCTATATGGAGGCCCCTCACTGGTGTTAGTGGTGAGGATTGAGGCTCCTTGATTGCTGGGCCAGTGCACGGGGGTCACATATTAATTGTTTGGCAGTGTTGGGATATCCACACCACATATTAATTGGTTGGCAAACACGAACTGGCTTGTAGTGGTGTGGGTAGAGTGAATTCCTGTAGCTTATGTACAGTGATCACTGAAGGTGTTTTGTACTCTAAATCAGCTACATAGTGAATACTCAGAGTTCAGATCACAATTGTTTTATTTCTTTTGTTAGCTTAGTCAGTCAGGGAGAGCAAGCAGCATGTCAGCAGAGGAGTATGGAAAGCTGACAAGGAGCCAGCTTGCTGAGATGTGCCAGGCTAGGTGACTGGTGCATGGAAACCAGACTAAGGCAGACCTGACTGGAGCCTTGGTCACAGCTGCATCAGAAAACAGCAACCAGGACGACGATCAGACTGGTAGTGGAGATGTACCACCCTCAGTGAATGGACAAGCTCAACCTTTCTGCAGAGGACTTAAAAATCCATCTGGAGCTAAAGAGACTTGAGTTGGAGGTCAGGGGTTTGGTAACAGAAGCAGCTGAGAGACTGAGGCATCTAGAGAGTGAGGAGAATGAGAAACTGCTACTCCTGAAAGCTGAGGAAAAGGAGAGGCATAGGCAGCATGAGAAGGAGATGCTGACTCCGCCAGAGCCATGGAAGTAATGGGGAAGGGAGTAACTGGACCCCAGAAGCACAAAAGGTCAGTAAATTTCTTCCACAGTTTAAAGGGGGGGGGATAATTTTGACAGTTTCATTCATATGTTTGAGAGGGTAGGTAAATAGTGTGATGTTGACCAAAGGCTCTGGCTATGGTTCCTGACCCCCTTACTCCATGGTAACGCTGTAACTGTATTGTCTAAAATGTCCGACGTTGACTGTTTTAATTATACTACGGTTAAGAACTGTTTGTTAGAATTGTTTAAGCTAACACCTGAAATGCATATGAAAAAGTTTCATGAGCACAGACACAAGGCAGATGAAAGTGTGTGCGAATATGTTGCTGAACTGAGCACTTATTTTCATAGGTGGGTGGAGTGGATGTCAGGTCACCACTTTTGAAGAGCTGGCAGACCTTTTGTTGAGGGAACAAGCCCTTAGCACTTTGCCTGAGGACATGAGGATCTGGTTAGCTGATACACAATGTGCTACGTCAGATGAGTTGGGGAAGAAGGGAGACCTATACCTAGCAAGCAGGCCATCCCTGCACAGGAAAGGGACCCCCAGTACTGCTCATAGGTCTAAAGGAACCCATGGTGGGAAGCACAGTAGCAGGGGAAGCCACCAGTCCGGGTACATGCCCAGGACCTAGGGTTAAATGTTTTGAATGCAACCAGTGGGGCCATGTGGCATACAGATGTCCATGAAGGTAAGGTGCGGAACAAAAGGTGAGAGTGCCAAGTAAGTGGAAAAGACAAAAGGCCAATAGTAGGTTGTCTTGAGAGAACAGGGGTACTGAACTACCATCCTGAAAATTTCCTGATAGGGAAGAATTTGGATGAGGCAGTACCATGTGTTTATGCAGTTACATGCAGTCAGGCTATGAAATAAGCATGTGGGTCTGGTAGCCTGAGGGAGACCCAGACAGAATGCATACTTGCATCCAGGACTGGTGAGGTGGTTACTTCAGGGAGGGAGCAACTCTGTAGCAGTGAGACTGAATGTGAGCCACAGCTACTTGTGGGTACTGATGTTCCCTTGGAGAGAGTGACTGCAAAGGTAGAGGTGAGTAGTAGTACACAGGCTGACAATGAGGCACCACTGTCAGAGGATGCCAGACGTCCTGGGGAAGGGGAGCCGAGAAGGGTTACAAAGAGAGTGTTGAGACAGGCTAAGCTCTCAGACTCTACAGTGCAAGGCCTGAAGCAGGTAGCTAGTGAGGCACCTGATTCTCAAGGGAAGGGGGATTTCGTATACTGGGACAAAGGGTTACTGTACATAGAGTGGACCCCTGAGGGCGGGCTAGAAGGTGAGAGGATGCAGCAGTTGGTAATGCCTACACAGCCTACCATATGGCACTTCTAGCCATAGCCCGTGATATTCCCTTTGCAGGTCATATGGGTATACAACGTACAAAGACATGTATTATGCAGAACCTCTATTGGCCTGGAATTTCCAGAGATGTAACAGGGTACTGCAGGATCTGTGAGCAGTGCCAAAAGGTAGGCAAGGCAGGAGACAAGGTGAGAGCTCCTTTGATGCCTTTGCCTGTGACTGAGGAGCCATTTCAAAGGGTAGCTATGGATATTGTGGGGCCTCTGAGTACCCCAAGTTCCAAGTGGTAGTGGATTATGCTACACGATACCCAGAGGCAGTGGCTCTGTCCTCCATTGAGGCAGAAAAGGTGGCAAATGCTTTGTTAGAGATTTTCAGCAGGGTTGTTGTCTTTCGGCTTTTCCCGGTTAGGGGTCGCCACAGCGGAACTACGGTCCGTTAATGATTGGCAGTAGATTTTCATGAACCTCGAGGTGCCAGCTCGACGTCCAAAGTTCAATAAAGGCATGCCCACTTATGCATGCCTTTCGAACGCCCACCCAACCACGGGGAGAACATGCAGACTCCACACAGAAGGCACTTCCCGCACTCCAGCCGAGAATCGAACGGGAGAACCTCTTGCTGTGAAGCAACAATGCTACCGCTGCACCACCGTGGAAGTCATTAGGCTTCCCAAAAGAAATACTGACCGACAGAGGTGCCAATTTCATGTCAGACATGCTGGCTTGTCTGTGGAAGTATTGTGGGGTGAAGCAACTGAAGACCGCCCCCTACCATCCCCAGACTAATGGTCTGGTTGAGAGGTGAAACTCTACAATCAAGTCCATGCTACGGGCATTTGCAGACCAGTTTAAGAGGGACTGGGACACATATTTGCCCCATCTGTTTGCTTACAGAGAGGTTCCCCAGGAATCCACAGGTTTTTCACCCTTTGAGTTGCTGTATGAGCAAAGGGTGAAGGGACCTCTAGATTTAATTTGAGATGAGTGGGAAGGTGAGTGTGAACCTCACAAGGAGTCTGCTGTGGCATATGTCCTAAACCTCAGGACAAGGCTCAGGGAACTCATAGGCTTGGCCCAAGAGAACCTGGCAGAAGGTCAACAACAGAAAAAGCTGTGGCATGACAGGAATGCTTGAGCAAGAAAGTATGCTGTGGGGCAGCAGGTAATGGTTCTTATTCATGTCAGACACAACAAGCTGCAAGCAGCTTTGGAGGGACCCTACAAGGTGGTAAGTGATAGCTACATTCTGGAACTGCTAGGCAGGAGCACAAATTGTACAATGTTAACATGATAAAACCTTACCATGATAGGGAGGCCCTTGTGCTGAGTATTTGCAGTGGATTGCAGGAGGAGTCTGAGGGAGATCTAGTGAGTGATCTCCTCAGTGAGGGTCGGACTGACTCCTCAGTGGAAGGGATAGCAATGTCCCAGCAGCTATCGCCTAACCAGGTTCGAGAAATCCGAGCAGTGTTACAGGAGTTTGGGGACATGTTCACTGGGAAACCAGGGTGCACCCACCCGGTGCAGCACCAGGTGGATACAGGACCCCAAAGACCTATTAGGCAGGGCCCCTTATAGGGTGCCTGAAAGAGTCAAACAGACTCTGAGGGAGGAGATACAGGAGATGTTGGAACTAGGGGGGATTCAAGAGTCCAACAGTCCCTGGGCCTCCCCAGTGGTGCTGGTGCCAAAGAAGGATGGCAGCAGCAGGTTCTGTGTGGACTACAGGAAATTAAATAGTCACACAGAGTCAGATGCTTACCTTATGCCTAGGACAAATGAGACCCTGCAGCAGCTGGGTGGGGCTAAGTGTCTTATAATCATTGATCTTACCAAGGGTTACTGGAAGGTGTCCTTGACTCCCAGTGCTAAAGAAAAGTCAGCCTTTGTGACTCCTTTTGGCATGTATGAGTTAACAAAGATGCCCTCTGGGATGAAAAATGCCCCAGCGACTTTCCAAAGTCGGGTAGATCATATCCTAGCAGGAGCAGGAGGGTTTGCCCTTGCTTACCTAGATGATATTCCCATCTACAGCCATTCCTGTCAAGTGCACCTTCAGCATGTCAGGGAGGTGTTGGGCAGACTACAGAAGGCAGGGTTAACCATTACGCCCAGCAAATGTCAGGTGGGTATGGAAGAGGTCTCCTACCTGGGACAGAGTGGGGAGTGGTAAGATCAAGCCAGAACCTGCCAAAGTAGAAGCCATTCAGGCACGGCCTGCACCTGTTACCAAAAAGCAGGTGAGGGAATTCTTAGGGACAGCAGGGTGCTACAGAAAGTGTGTACCCAGTTATATGATAGGTGCTCCCCTCACAGACCGGACAAGGAAGAAAGTACAGTTTTGTACCTACCATAAATGTAGATGTTCGAGTGCGCATACAGCTGCAGTCATCACACTTGGGTTATCCTGCCGTCAGGCGGGTCCTCGGTTGGCCGAATTCCAAAGTCTAGGTCCGGCGTCGGTTGTCGTCGCTTCTTCCCTGAGGTCAGTGCGGCAGGGGTATAAAAGAGGCAGCCGACGCCATTTTCTTCAGTTTTTCTTGCCCCAGATGTCAGGTGCACCCAGAAAGGAAGGCAAAACATGAAGTCATGCAAACATACATAAGTAGATAAATCAAAACAGTAGTTGCAAGCAAATACACCATAAAGGAATACCCCAAATAGGTTGTATGTAAAAGGTGTTTGTCATAAGTCCTGTCCTAAGAGGGGATGGAGGGAGGGTAACCTGGACTGCAGCTGTATGCGCACTCGAACATCTACATTTATGGTAGGTACAAAACTGTACCATGTTCATCGTGCATACAGCTGCAGTCATCACACTTGGGTAGAATCCCAAAGCTAAGTAAGGGTGGCTGGTACTAAGCGTAATTAGGAGGGGCTAGAATGCCCTGCAGGACTGCTGTGGCAAAGCCCGCTCTAGATTTTGAGTATAGTGGAAGGTGGTAGTGTTTGGAGAAAGTGTGCACTGAACTCCAAGTAGCTGCTTCCAAAATGTCCTTGGTAGGGACTCCCCTGAGGAAAGCTGCTGAGGTAGCTGTAGCCCTGGTGGAGTGGGATCTGATGTATACAGGCACTGATTTTCCATGAAATGAATAACAAAAGCGTATGCAGTGGGCTATCCATTTTGAAATAGTCTGTTTGGAAATGGCCTTTCCTTGAGCACCTGTAGCATAGGACACACAGAGCTGCTCAGATTTTCTGAATGACTTTGTTCTGTCCAAGTAATAACAAAGTTGCCTGTGAATGTCCAAGGAGTGTAGTAGCCTCTCTCCTTTGTTCTGTGGATTTGGATAAAAGGTAGGTAAATGAATAGACTGATTCAAAGCCACACTGGATATTACCTTTGGCATGAAGGTAGGGTTGGGTTCGTAAGGAGACCCTGTCCTGATGGAAAATGATGAATGGTTGCACCATGAGGGCCTGTAGCTCTGAAACCCTGCGTGCTGAGGTAATAGCCAGTAGGAAGGCTGTTTTCCATGACGAGTATTGTAGCTCTGCTGAAGAAGCCGGCTCAAAAGGAGGCAGTGTCAGCTTCTCCAATATGAAGTTGAGGTCCCAAGCTGGAGCTGGTGGTTTCCATGGGGGTTTTATATTTTTTGCCCCTCTGAGGAACTGCCTTAATAGAGGATGTGAGAATAAAGGAGGATCCGTATTGTATTGTGCTGAAATGGCTGAAGCGTGGCTCTTGATGGAAGAGAAGGAAAGGCCACTGTTTAACATCTCAGTTAGGAGGATTCTGACCCTTTGCTTGATTCCAGGCACAAAATCGTTTCCATTTGGCGGAGTAGGTTTTTCTAGTGGAGGGTCTCCTGGCCTCCAAGATGACATCCTGTACCTCCTTGGAGAGGAGAGTTTGTTGGTAAACTAAGGTATTCTCCATGCAGCTAGATTTAGAGTTCTGAGCTGGCTGTGAAGGGTCTTGTAGTTGTGCTGGAACAACAGAAGAGGAACTTGAGGAAGAATCCATGGTGATGTGTGTGACAGGCTCTTTAGGAGAGGATACCAGTGCTGTCATGGCCAGTCTGGAGCAATGAGAATCATTTGTGGCCTCTCTGCCCTGGTTTTTAATAGGACTTTGGCCAGTAAAGGTAGAGGCGGGAAGGCATAGACTGTCAATGTTGTCCAATTGAAAGAGAGTGCGTCCACTTTCCATGCCTGTGGATGATAGGTCCTTGAGCAATATTTTTCCAACTGGTAATTTCTGTGGGTAGCAAATAGATCTATGTCTGGCAGTCCCCATGCCTGAGTTATCTTTGAGAAGACTTGAGGATGCAACTTTCATTCGTGTGGGTCTGTCATATTTCTGCTCAAGTTGTCTGCCAGTGTGTTTTCCTTCCCTGGCAGGAATTGTGACTGTAGTTGAATTTGTAATTCCAGTGCTGTGTTCCACAGGGTCATGGCTTGCCTGCACAGGGGGTATGAATGTGTTTCCCCCTGTTTGTTTATGTACCACATGACTGTGGTGTTGTCTGTCCTTATTAATAGCTGGCCTGGATGCAGTAGGTCCTTTGAAGGTCATAAGAGCATTTTGTACGGCTAGCATCTCCTTTTGGTTGATGTGTAGGTGCATCTCTTTTTGGGACCATTTTCCCTGAATACACTGACCTGCCATGTGTGCTCCCCAGGCATAATCTGAGGCGTCTGTTGTGATTATTTGAGTTGCTTGTGGTAAACAGAAAGAAAGACCTGTGTTTCTTTGGCATGCTTGACCCCACCACAAAAATTCCTTTTGAAGGCATGGAATGAGTGGTATAATTGTTTCCAAGCTGTGGCTGTGCTGAGACCATAAGTTTTTCAGGTACCATTGTAGTTTCCTCATATGCAGCTTTGCAAATGGTATTAGTAGGATGCAAGATGTCATAAACCCCAGAGCCTGCAGGATTTTCCTTGCAGTTAGCCTGGTTAAAGTTGCCATTTTGTTGTAGTATTGAAACAGTTGCCCTTGTTTGTCTGGCATGAGGTAGGCCACCTGGGTTGTTGTATTTAAGCTGGCACCCAGGAAAATTATCTGTTGAGAAGGTATTAGTTTTGATTTCTTTTTGTTGACTGTGTACCCCAGGCAGTTTAACAGTTTTATTACAAACACCAGATGTTGCAATAGAAGGTCCTTTCTGTCTGCTTGGATCAGGCAGTCGTCTAGATATGGGTAGATTTGGATTCCTCGTTGTCTGCAGAAGGCAATTACTGATGCCAGGCATTTCGTAAACACTCTGGGCGCAGTAGATAAGCCAAAGGGCAATGCAGAGAATTGATAATGGGATGAACCTGCAAGAAATCTGAGGTATCTTCTTCAATCTTGTCTGATAGGGACATGCAGGTATGCCTCCTTGAGGTCCAACGTTGCCAGCCAAGACTCCTTGCCCAGCATGGGAAGAAGCTGCTATAATGTGAGCATCTTGAATAAAAACCTTGACCTTGTTCTTTTGCAGGTACCTCTTGAATTGCTTTCGTATACATGAGAGAGGAAATTTACCTTTGTGCCTCTGCCCATTAATTTTGTGGCAGGTTTGGCATGCCTCTCATTTTTGGAAGGGTGTGAAAGTGGAACCTATAGCCTCTGTCTATAATATCCAGAATCCATTTGTCCTGTGTAACAATGTGCCAGTTTTTTGAAAATAAGGCCAGTTTTCCGCCCAAAGGTGCTGCCATTATATCTTTGTTTGGCAGGCATAGGGGAAAGTCATTGCATCTGTTTTCTAAATGACTGTGGTCTATCTTCTCCACCTCTGGGGGCTGGTGTTTGCCACTGTCTAGCTCTGTAAGATCCTTGAGGTTGTCCTCTACCCCTTGGGTGGCTGTATCTGCCCCTTTGGGGTCTGTCCATGGCTGGAAAGGACCAATTTTTTGAAGGCCAGTTTCTGCTGAAGCGTGGAGGCTGCACCTGCAAGAAATCTTTAACTGTTTGCATAGATTTTGCTTTTTCCTCCATTTTCTTTAGTACCTCCTCAGCTTTAGCACCGAACAATACATCTTTTTGTAGTGGTGCATCTAATAACTTTGCTTTGACATGATCTGGTAAGGTTTGCTCTTTGAGCCAAGCATGTCTACATATGACAGACCCCGTGACAGCAGCTCTGCATGAGGCCTCTAAAGCATCAAAACCACACTGCAAGGTATGTTTCCCCACTTGTTCTGCTCCATGCAACAAATCCTGCAACTCTTTCAAGTCTGGCTGTTCTGTTTGTGTCATTTTGCCTTTCAGCTGAGATAGCAAGAACTGTTGGTATTTTAACATATGAAATTGACAGTTTAATGCCCTCATGGTTAAAGTGGCTGATGTATACACCTTTTTCCCCCACCTTTCTAATGCTGTACAATCTCTCTCTGAAGGCAAAGGGTTTTTAGCAGTAGAGGTCTTAATCCCCTTGGGACCCTGTGAAATTGTTTCTGGGTCAGCAGTATGGCTTTTATAGAGGAACTGGTGAGAATCAGGAACCCGGTAATATCTGTCTGGTTTAACAGGGGCTGGAGGTAATGAGTCTGGATTAAGACTGGCTTCTGCGTATACATCATCCAAAATATCTAAGACAGGAGGAATAGCCAGGGGCCTATGCTGGGGAAGTAGTATAAATTTCCTGAGCCTTTTCTTGGAATCTGAGTAATCTTGGCCTTCCCAGTGGAAGTGCTCTCTCAATGTATGCAGGGTTTCCCCAAAAGAGAAATCCTCAGGGGGGGAGACCGAGGGAATAGACTCCTCAGCATCAGAGTCTTCAAATGGGGAATAGGTGTAATCCTGGTCCTCAGAATGGTCTGAAGTAATAGAAGCCTGGTCTGAGGAAGGGTAGTCTTTCTCCAACCTGGGTCTTTTGTCTGGGGGAGGGGGGGGGTTGAGAACCCCTGATGAGAGTAATCAAATCCTCAGCCATTTTAAGCATCTGTTTTTTAGGCATGGGGCCTTGAGAGGGAGTCTGAGGCCCTTGTTTTTTAATTTTCATTGCAGCTTTAGACTTGGTGAATAATTTAATAGAAGAGGTGGTAGGCCTGAAAACGCCTTCAGAAATGGCAGGCCTCACTGAAATTTCGGTTTTTCCGCCAAGAGTGGCGTCAGTATCTGCAGTGGGAATGGAGACCGAGGATCCTGCGGCCTTGGGTACTGAAGTCACCAATAAAATAGTTTCATCGGTAGTCAGGGGCTGCTTAGGCGCCTCGCTGAGAACCGGAGAACCGGTAGTCGGCCTAAGCGTGATCTCAGTACTCGGTGCAGGCCTCGGATGTCTATCCTTATCCTTGCGTTTTTTGCCTAAAATTGGCGTCGGTGTATCCAACGACATGATATAATTAAATTTTTTGCCAAAATAATGAAGGGCGAACTCCACCCGGCGCTTAATAGAGCGCTTGTTAAACCTAGCACAAAAACGGCAGGCCGAGACGTCGTGGTCTGGCCCTAAGCAAGAACAGTAAGAGTGAAAATCCTTATGCGGTATTTGCTTCCCACAAGAAATGCAATTATTAACTTTGTCTGACATTGGTCTGAGGCAAGAAAAGTTTCCCCAACGGGGTACTTAGCTTTAAAGAAGACTTCGGCTGAAATACTGTTCGTAAATCTCAGGAGCTGGCCGACCGGCACTTGCAAACTGCTTCTGCTTCGGGCACCGCGCGGCAAGGAAGACTGAAGAAAATGGCGTCAGCTGCCTCTTTTATACCCCTGCCACTCTAACGTCAGGGAAGAAGCGACGACAACAGATGCCGGACCTAGACTTTGGAATTCGGCCAACCGAGGACCCACCTGATGGCAGGATAACCCAAGTGTGATGACTGCAGCTGTATGCACGATGAACATCAGGCCAGATAAGGTAGTATGGACCCCAGCATGTGAGCAGGCATTCCTGGAGCTTAAAGAAGCTTTGGGTGGACCCCATGAGTTAGACTGTCCACATTACAGCAAATAATTTGTTGTGCAGGTGGATTCTTTGAACCATGGGGTGGGGGCTGTACTTAACCAGATTTCATCAGTGGGAGAAGAGCACCCAGTGGTTTACCTCAGTCGTAGGCTCCAACCCACGGAGGAATGCTATGCAGCTGTAGAAAAGGAATGTCTAGCCATAGTGTGGGCACTGAAGAAACTTCAGGCTTATCTGTATGGAAGAAAATTCTTTGTTGTTACAGATCACAACCGCCTAACATGGTTACACAGAGCCAGCCAGCAAAATGCCAAGTTGCTAAGATGGATCCTAGTGTTGCAAGCATATATGTTAGTGCAGCACCGCAGTGGCATTAGCAATGCCAATGCAGATGGGCTCTCAAGACGGAATGGGGTAAGGTATACTCAGACAGACCTAACCTTCTCAAGCAACATTTCTCAAGGGTCACTTGA